>NC_068938.1:3821668-4128445 GCF_016801865.2 Culex pipiens pallens
TGGAACATATGGCTATTTTAATAAACGTGACACTAGCGTTTAACAGTTTGACAGAGGTTTCTTTTTGTTCATATCTTTCTGATAGGTCATCCCGATGATTGGGGATAAAAAGTAACGACACAGCTTTTCCGGAAAGAGTATGAGAGGGGTGGAAAACATGGCTGGAAAAACAATCAAATGCATCGTTCAATTTTCCAGAGTGATCCGTGCGAACGAGATGTGTATAACAAAATCGACCCTTGATGACGTGAAAAAGAGAACGTTGACAGGCAGAGAACCGTTTTGCACGGTGGGATTAAACGTGATAATTCCAAAAAATATCAGAAAACTTGTTGATTATTTCACATTTTTAAAATTGATTTTTTTCTATTTATATTTTTTCACGTTCTGTAAGGTTTGTTTAGGTCAACAGAATAAAGACTTTCAAATGATGTAGAATTATGGAAAAAATATTTCAAGCCCACCCTGCACTATTGTGGATTAAACCCGGAAAAACAGGTCAACCAGAACGAGACCTTTTTTTCGTTGTGCCCAGCCTCTTCACAGAATTGCTTCCGCTCAAAACGATGAAACTGGTCCAAACTATACGAACCGCCTGAAACGCACAGATTGCCACCCAGGAGCCATCCAAGGCAATCAATTTGCACTAAAAATTCAACACGACGCGTTCGCGGAATTGGGACACGCTGGCACTTTCCACCCCCTCCCCCCTCCCCTCGGGCGTGCAGTGATGATCAATTTGAGCAATTGCGACATAATAAACTGTGATTGTTGTAACGTCGCAAGTTCCTTTTTCGATATTGCAACGAAAATCGAACATTTACAAGCGGAACGCAAACATCCCGTAATTGGCACAGTGGGGTTTCCTGGAAGCTAGAAGGAGCTATCTGGAAGGGGGGAGGGACCGCCCCGCCCTGCCGTCCAATTAATAGTGTAATAAAAAGTGTGTCTCCACATCGTGCTATTCTGTGGCGCTCAGCAATTGGCAGTGTCGTTTAAGGATAGGGATTCACTAGACGGAGAATGGAGGAGGACACAGATTATGGAAAATGGTAGTTGGTTGCCCGAGTAGAAAGAAAAAGGTGAAACGGAACACAGTTTGTTATTGTTCTTTTTTGACTGACACATAACTTTTAATACATTTTTAGACAGCTGAATTTCTGCAACAATTTGACAGTTCCATGGAAACTATAAATTTTTCGTGGAATGATAAAAGATGGTATGTAATTTGTTCTTTGATATCCCATATTTTTGATCAAATTATTATCAAACTGATTGTGGAATAACTACAGTTCTTTATGCAACTTTGCCAAATACATACATATTTGTACATTAAAAAAATAAGCTCAATTCACAATCATAAATAATATTCTAATAATACTGTGTTCTTTACTCAGTTCTTTCTAAAAGATAGAGTTTAATTTTTAAAAATATTTTATTTTTTTTTAACAAGCTATTCTTGATGGTTGTAACATTTTTGAGAGTTAATCCATTCTTTCAAACATTACCAAAAAGTCCGACCTTCAAAATATTTTGTTATTTTTAAAAACAGCATATTTTTGATTGTCGTAATATTTTTGTAAGTTTTTCCATTCTTTAAAAGAAACATGTTGTATTTGGGTAATTCTCTACCAACTCACACGAAATCGGGAAAAGTTGCCCCGACCCCTCTTCGATTTGCGTGAAACTTTGTCCTAAGGGGTAACTTTTGTCCCTGATCACGAATCCGAGGTCCGTTTTTTGATATCTCGTGACGGAGGGGCGGTACGACCCCTTCCATTTTTGAACATGCGAAAAAAGAGGTGTTTTTCAAAAATTTGCAGCCTGAAACGGTGATGAGATAGAAATCTGGTGTCTAAGGGACTTTTATGTAAAATTAGACGCCCGATTTGATGGCGTACTCAGAATTCCGAAAAAACGTATTTTTCATCGAAAAAAACACTAAAAAAGTTTTAAAAATTCTCCCATTTTCCGTTACTCGACTGTAAAAAATTTTGGAACATGTCATTTTATGGGAAATTTAATGTACTTTTCGAATCTACATTGTCCCAGAAGGGTCATTTTTTCATTTAGAACAAAATTTTTCATTTTAAAATTTCGTGTTTTTTCTAACTTTGCAGGGTTATTTTTTAGAGTGTAACAATGTTCTACAAAGTTGTAGAGCAGACAATTACAAAAATTTTGATATATAGACATAAGGGGTTTGCTTATAAACATCACAAGTTATCGCGATTTTACGAAAAAAAGTTTTGAAAAAGTTACTTTTTGCGTTTCTCTTTGTTTCGTCGTCCGTGTCTGTCGCGAGTGACCATGAACGGCCATGATCGATGACGACCAACTTTTTCAAAACTTTTTTTCGTAAAATCGCGATAACTCGTGATGTTTATAAGCAAACCCCTTATGTCTATATATCAAAATTTTTGTAATTGTCTGCTCTACAACTTTGTAGAACATTGTTACACTCTAAAAAATAACCCTGCAAAGTTAGAAAAAACACGAAATTTTAAAATGAAAAATTTTGTTCTAAATGAAAAAATGACCCTTCTGGGACAATGTAGATTCGAAAAGTACATTAAATTTCCCATAAAATGACATGTTCCAAAATTTTTTACAGTCGAGTAACGGAAAATGGGAGAATTTTTAAAACTTTTTTAGTGTTTTTTTCGATGAAAAATACGTTTTTTCGGAATTCTGAGTACGCCATCAAATTGGGCGTCTAATTTTACATAAAAGTCCCTTTGACACCAGATTTCTATCTCATCACCGTTTCAGGCTGCAAATTTTTGAAAAACACCTCTTTTTTCGCATGTTCAAAAATGGAAGGGGTCGTACCGCCCCTCCGTCACGAGATATCAAAAAACGGACCTCGGATTCGTGATCAGGGACAAAAGTTACCCCTTAGGACAAAGTTTCACGCAAATCGAAGAGGGGTCGGGGCAACTGCTGTGTGAGTTGGCGGAGAATTACCCATTTTGATTTTTTAATTCTTTAATATTAGCCTTTTCTTGATTGTCCTAAAAAATGTGGGTTGTTTCACTCCTTTAAACATGAGCAATTCTTTCTAAACAAAACATTTGAAATATTCTGTAAAAGTTTTTTTTAAAGATCATTTGGAATTGAAATTGAAAGTGAATTTTACTGAAAACCGATCTCTTGACCATTTGTACTTCGGACCTTTCGTCATACATTCATTTAACTTTTAGGATTGAAACTTTACAAAAAAAAAACCTTTTTGGACAATGAATGCTTTACTTTACTTATTTTTTAGACAGGATAACAAGTATAAAATCTAAAAAAAAAAAACAATTTTTTTTTCAAACTTCATAGTTTGCCATGGGGTTTTAGGGGACGCAAAATTACGTATGAATTGTCACAAAATTTAATTTTCAATGCATAATATTCAAATTTGTACGGATTAGCGCGTTAAATTATTTAATAAAACACGGTTTTTATTGACAAACTTAAATATAGTAAGACTCTATAAAAAATTTAACGTTATTTGTTTTTAATTTTGCAAATTTGGGTTTGAGACTATTTTTAGTTTATTTAGTTGAAAAAAAGTGTTTTTCCATCATCAAATTAGGCATCCAAATTTAAATTAGAAATCATCTAATTTGCTCTAAACTACCTCTAAACTACGCAAAAGTGCTTTAAAAAATTTAAATCCAAGATGGCGGTCAATTTGGCGGTGACAAAATGTTGAAAAATGTATTTTATTATTTATTTTATTATTAAATCAGCTATTCAAATTTGACTAAAATGGGGTCGATGAACTTGAATATATTCATATATGATGTTAAAAAGATGAAAAAAAAATAAAACGAAAAAAAAATCGTTACAAACCTTCGGATAACCAAACTTCGGATAATCGAGGCTTCAGATAATCGAGCCTGGACTGTATTTAACAAAATAATGTTTTGCGAAAATTTTCGTATTTTTTAATTTAAAATCAGATACAATAATATTTACAAATTTTTTAATATGTTTAAAAAATACAAATTTTGTAATTTAAAAAAAAAATAAACTTAAAAACTCTAATCTAACTACAACTTCATTCTAATATCATTTTGCGTCTTTACGTATATTGCAAATTAATAAAATTTTAGTTTAAATAAAAATCGTTTTTTTTTGTGAACACCATAGTGTTTTACAAATTCATGTTAGTGTGAGTGAGAATCCATACTAAATTGTGTTTTTTTTAATACCCATATTACACATCAAAAACAATGGTTGAGGAAAATATTTTTAAACCATGAAAAGATATAGTTTGAATAAGTTCATTTCCTAAGGCTACTTTGAATAAGTTATCGTCGATAATCGGAAAATATATTTATCGTAGTCCAATAACGATAACGATACTTCTATCGTTGACGTCATTTCCTCGGTAATATTGGAATAACTGAAATACTCTATTTTTTTAAATTCATACATACCGTTCAGAATGCTTCCTTTCTGCAGAGGTTTCAATGTCAAGATAAATGATGAATATGAGTTAATTTTCATTGCATGTTCAAGCGTTCATAGATTTTCGTGCCGTATTATTTTGAAGATAAAAAAAATGTTAAAAAAAAGATTTTTGATATTTAAAAACTGGGTTGGTTGTCGAGGATTAACTAAATTAAGTTATCGTCATAATTTTCTACGAAGGACCAAATAAGTAACTAGGTATCCCGGTACAACATTTAATTATTTAACCTTAAAAATGGTTACTGCTTGAAGCTGTTTTGAACTTACTTTTGATTTGGGAACAAGCTCTGTTTGCATTTCGATTCTTTTTAATGTTGGCATTTTTTTATGGGTAATTCTCTACCAACTCACACGAAATCGGGAAAAGTTGCCCCGACCCCTCTTCGATTTGCGTGAAACTTTGTCCTAGGGGGTAACTTTTGTCCCTGATCACGAATCCGAGGTCCGTTTTTTGATATCTCGTGACGGAGGGGCGGTACGACCCCTCCCATTTTTTAACATGCGAAAAAAGAGGTGTTTTTCAATAATTTGCAGCCTTAAACGGTGATGAGATAGAAATTTCGTGTCAAAGGGACTTTTATGTAAAATTAGACGGCCGATTTGATGGCGTACTCAGAATTCCGAAAAAACGTATTTTTCATCGAAAAAAACACTAAAAAAGTTTTAAAAATTCTCCCATTTTCCATTACTCGACTGTAAAAATTTTTGGAACATGTCATTTTATGGGAAATTTAATGTACTTTTCGAATCTACATTGACCCAGAAGGTTCATTTTTTCATTTAGAACAAAATTTTTCATTTTAAAATTTCGTGTTTTTTCTAACTTTGCAGGGTTATTTTTTAGAGTGTAACAATGTTCTACAAATTTGTAGAGCAGACAATTACAAAAATTTGGATATATAGACATAAGGGGTTTGCTTATAAACTTCACGAGTTATAGCGATTTTACGAAAAAAAGTTTTGAAAAAGTTACTTTTTGCGTTTCTCTTTGTTTTGTCGTCCGTGTCTGTCGCGGGTGACCATGAACGGCCGTGATCGATGACGACCAACTTTTTAAAAACTTTTTTCCGTAAAATCGCGATAACTCGTGATGTTTATAAGCAAACCCCTTATGTCTATATATCAAAATTTTTGTAATTGTCTGCTCTACAACTTTGTAGAACATTGTTACACTCTAAAAAATAACCCTGCAAAGTTAGAAAAAACACGAAATTTTAAAATGAAAAATTTTGTTCTAAATGAAAAAATGACCCTTCTGGGTCAATGTAGATTCGAAAAGTACATTAAATTTCCCATAAAATGACATGTTCCAAAAAAATTTACAGTCGAGTAACGGAAAATGGGAGAATTTTTAAAACTTTTTTAGTGTTTATTTCGATGAAAAAGACGTTTTTTCGGAATTCGGAGTACGCCATCAAATCGGGCGTTTAATTTTACATAAAAGTCCCTTTGACACCAAATTTCTATCTCATCACCGTTTCAGGCTGCAAATTATTGAAAAACACCTCTTTTTTCGCATGTTTAAAAATGAAAGGGGTCGTACCGCCCCTCCGTCACGATATATCAAAAAACGGACCTCGGATTCGTGATCAGGGACAAAAGTTACCCCTTAGGACAAAGTTTCACGCAAATCGAAGAGGGGTCGGGGCAACTGCTGTGTGAGTTGGTGGAGAATTACCCTTATATATTGTGTTTTTTTTAAATATTTTTCAAGCAAATATTTTTTTAGACTTGAAAAATAAACGTAATTATGAATCAGAAACACAGTGTGATAATTGATTTACTACTATCAAAATTTGTTCCTACATCACACCAAGTTGTGTTCTTATTAAAAATCTTCTTTCCTATCGGGCAACCGTGCTCAGTAGCCGTGAATCCCTGCCAGGGTAAATCCTGTCGGCACACCACCAAGTCCCACAAGTTTATTTGTGATCGGAAAATGGGAAGCTGACTGGGCTGGCAAAGCCTGGCCAAAACCCGGCTGCGAGTGGGTGGTGACCGTTCAGGGACGTTTGTGCAATCGGTGTCACAGCAGTAGCATATCCCGGTATCCCGGTGTGACCTAGTTACTGTGTCTGGGCAGGAAAGCTGACTGGTCTAGGGATGGGGTTCGGGATATGCTTTTCACAATAGAGTTTATTTGGGAATTTCGTGTGTGTTTGTTTGTGGGCTTGTGGGAGTCGATTTGTTGTGCAACTTGTATTTGTTTAGAGGGGTTGTTTGAGCCGGTTGGAAGTACGTGATTCAACTGTGGTTTTTAGCAGTGTGGATGTTACTTGTTGGTTATGTAAGATTTTCAAGTTGTTCATAGTTTTTTAGGGGTGTCGGAGATTACGTAGCAGATTTGAAAGCTTTTCTTCGTGGTACTTAAGGTGATTCAACAAAAATGAAAACTTCTTTCTTCAGCCAACATTGTCGGGCTATTTTTGTACCACGAATCATCCCTTTTAATCGGTTTACTTGTGGTCAATGGAATTATGTTCCTTTTCCTCACATTATAGTCCGGTGGCTGTAGATAGGGATGACTTTCAAGTTTGACTGATATCTAATAGAGAGAAAATTCTTCAAAGAAAAGTACTTTGATACAATCTGCTTCTCAGAAAAAAACAATCATCAAAGCAAGATATCTATTTTGATAGCTTCTAATGGAAGATTTTTCTCCTACAAAAGTTTCTCTTCACTTGTAACGTGCTTCCCGAGCAAAGCTCTCATCTTGGATAACGTAATGAACATTAGTTCAATTTACATAAATGCTTAATTTTGTATGAATAATAATGCTCATGCATGGTTCGTGAGTGTGTTTGCTCGCGGAAAATCTCCCGAGATAACGACTTCGCAGGTAATTCAGCAGCAACAACCATGAGAGGACGTGAATTTGCATCACATCTTGGTTTGAGCAAGATGTTTTTGTTCTTAACCATCGTCGTCCTGACGAGGCTGCCAAGCGTCTGATAAGGAATGTTTTTTAATCTTTCGTCCTTGGTTCAAGTCGCAGCATCCTGGTGAATTCCTTCGCCGGGTGTATGCTAATGGAAGCGGAAATTATGGGGTTTCCAGATAGAGATCGCAGACAAAAAAAACGGAAGAAGGTGATTCAAGTTGATAAATTCATCGCCAGCCTGCGTTTCGGGGGAGAAAAGCTTCTTCTTGGTGCTTGTGCTAAATACAAATATATCAGAACGAATGGGGAGGCGTAAAGTGAATGTAATACTGCCTTCTGTCTGGGCTGGGGCCGGTTGGTTATCACACCCTGGAGGGTTTTGGGGCGAACACGATGTGCATCAGGAAAGTGAACTTAATTCATCTGAATAGTTAATTCGCTACTGAATTATAAGCGACTCGCAATCCGGGAACGGAAAAGGATTAATCTATGGGATTCCTTTAAGAAGTTGTACAGAATCTTTGAATCTTTGAATCTTTGAATCTTTGAATCTTTGAATCTTTGTAGCTTTCTTCAGAGTGATCAAATCTCTTCGCACTTTTCGGTTAATTTGCAAATTCCAATCGCTAAGAGACTTGAAAATCATTAAAAACGGATAAGTTGTTCCAAATATAAAATAAATAAAAATGAAGGCACTCGTCGTCGTCACGAGATATCTAAAATTGACATCGGATTCATGATCACTAAGGAGCTCAGAATATGGGATTTTTATGTAAAACTTTAATCCACAAGATTAATATTTTTTGAGAACTCTGGGACAACTATGAGCCAAATCAGTCAAAATTTACCCAATACACAGTGGTCCGAAACCGAAATCTAGCGTGACAAAATTGATAGCGGCCACACGATAAGATTTAATGCTTTGGTGTCTTCGAGTCAAATGATCAGGGGCAATAGGGGCATCTTTTGGTATGGTGGATCAGAATTCTTATTTTGGTGGGATGACGAGATATCGCTTCGGTGTCTTGAGAAAAATTGTAGAATTGTTGTTATGAGCAACTTTGCTGAAGAGAGCAATTCTCTGAGATTTCGGTCATTCGATTTTTTTTTATATTTTTTTTCCGGCTGAAACTTTTTTGGTGCCTTTGGTATGCCCAAAAAAGCCATTTTGCATCATTAGTTTGTCCATATAATTTTCCATACAAATTTGGCAGCTGTCCATACAAAAATGATATGTGAAAATTCAAAAATCTCTATCTTTTGAAGGAATTTTTTGATTGATTTGGTGTCTTAGGCAAAGTTGTAGGTATGGATATGGACTACACTGAAATAAAGTGATACACTGTAAAAAAAAATTGGTGATTTTTAATTTAACTTTTTGTCACTAAAACTTGATTTGTAAAAAAACACTATTTTTATTTTTTTATTTTTTGATATGTTTTAGAGGACATAAAATGAAACTTTTCAGAAATTTCCAGAATGGGCAAAAAATCTTTGACCGAGTTATGATTTTTTGAATCAATACAGATTTAAAAAAAAAAATCGAATATTGGTCGCAAATATTTTTCAACTTCATTTTTCGATGTAAAATCGAATTTGCAATCAAAAAGTACTTTAATGAATTTATGATAAAGTGCACCGTTTTCAAGTTATAACCATTTTGAGGTAACTTTTTTGGAAATAGTCGTAGTTTGCCCACCTTAGAAAAAATATTTTTGAAAAGCTGAGAAAATTCTCTATATTTTGCACTTTTGAACTTTGTTGATACGACCCTTAGTTGCTGAGATATTGCCATGCAAAGGTTAAAAAACAGGAAAATTGATGTTTTCTAAGCCTCACCCAAACAACCCACCATTTTCGAATGTCGATATCTCAGCAACTATAGGTCCGATTTACAATGTTAAAACATGAAACATTCGAGAAATTTTCTGATATTTTCGAATACAATATTTTCAAAAATTTAAAATCAAAACTAACATTTCAAACGGGCCAAACATTCAATATTACGCCCATTTTTTTTTTGAAAAAATCTGTATTGATTCAAAAAATCATAACTCGGTCAAAGATTTTTTGCCCATTCTGGAAATTTCTGAAAAGTTGGCATTTTCAATTTCAATTTCAATTCGGTTTTATTTGTGAATCATCCAAGTAACAATGAGTTCATTTAGGCATATATCAGAGTTTTGGTGTTCCTTTCAGCTGTGTTTTACACAGTAATTCAATCGAAAAATTATTACTTATAACTATGGAATAGACAACAGCAAGAAAAAGTTTTCAAAAAACTTACAGAAACGTTGGCATTTTATGTCCTCTAAAACATTAAAAAAAATAAAAAATAAAAACAGTGTTTTTTTGCAAATCAAGTTTTAACGACAAAAAGTTAAATTAAAAATCACCCATTTTTTTAACCGTGTATCATTTTTTTCAGTTTATTCCATATACCTACCTACAACTTTGCCGAAGATACCAAAACGATCCAAAAATTCCTTCAAAAGATACAGATTTTTGAATTTTCACATAGCATTTTTGAATGGACAGCTGCCAAATTTGTATGGAAAATTATATGGACAAACTAATGATGCAAAATGGCTTCTTTGGGCATACCGAAGGTGTATATGAAAACGACATAAGCCTGAGTATGTCGTTGCGAGTTTGTGCCTTCTGGACATTTTCAAAGCTTATCAAAACACACATTTATCTTCGAAGAGAGCGAAAATCTGACCTTTTAAACAAAAGTTCTAGCCAAAATACGACTAAAAAGACGTCATTGAGAAATGTAAATAACTTAAATAGGTGGTGGTGGACCTGGCTCTTAAAATATTTTTTGTTTAATATCGTTTTTTGGCTACAACTTTTGATAGAATCGACCAAAATTCGTTTTTCAAGAATAAAAATGTTCATTTTGACAAACTCTACAATTGTCTAGAAAGGCTCAAAAATGTACAAAATGATCTAGTGGTTGTAAAAGAGGAAACAAATTTTAGCTGAAATATTCCAGGAATAAATTTAATTATTTTGTTGTCTCAACTTTGTTTATCAATTTTGTTATCACTTTAAAGGTAAATTCCCTAAACTTATTTGATGATGAATGGAAAAAGTGGAACATTGATACGCCTCGTCTTTCAAATTTTTCCGTACCCTCGTTACGCAGTGTAGATGGGATGGATGGCAAAATCTTTAACCGAGTTATATATTTTTTGATTAATGTTTTTGGAAAAATATTTTAGAAAAGTTACAAAAAATACAAGAGAAAGTCTAGTTGCAAAAATGTAGAAAAACACTGTCAAAATTCATAAGGCAGCTACTCAATTTAAAAAATAATCATAAATTCTGGGAATGTACAGAATTAAGATGAAAATATTGAACACATTTCCAATCAAAAACATTCATTTTGTCACCTTATGGTTATTTTTTTGTACACTAGACATTTTTCACCGGATTATGTTATTGGTTATTTTGTGTATTTTTTGATTTGGTATTTGTTTTAATTAAATAGGTCAGAGATGAATTTTTTTAGACTATTACAAATCGTCGCCAATCATCGTTGACAGTCATAAACATTTTGTTTTAGTTATCTTGGCTCAATATTCAATTTTTTATGCAAATTCATAACGACTTTTCTGATCCATTCGATTTATAATAAATCGAATGAATAAGAAAAGTCGTTATGAATTTGCACCAAAGGCTCAAACATTTTTGAAAATGATAATTTGTAAATTTATTGATCACCAATCGAAACACGGATACATTCACAACTGGCGTTTAAGATATATTGAAAACTAACCCGAGATCTAAACTGTTTTTTAATATTTGTAATATTTGCGAGATTGTGTAAGCAATGCCGCCAAAAAAGATTTCGTAAAAAAAATGTTTTTAGATTTTTGAACCAATGATTTTAAAACATCTGTTTATGTATTTTTAAACCTGGAAAAATCAATGGTGGCTCTATATTTGAACCTTTGTTATTTATGTCATACGATTTTCAATCCTTTTAATAATAAATTGTTATTTTTGTTCGTTAGTTTGAAATAAACACGTGAGTTTAGGTCTGGAAAATTGCTTACTTCACATTGTAAACGACAAAATTTCGGTGAAAAAACCTAAAATCGTAGAAGGTTGTTCCAGGGGGCGAAGAATCCATTGATTAATTGATTAATGAAGTATTTTTTTATAAAGCAATGTCTTCAGTGTGTGTTAAGCAAATTAATTATTGAATGTTGAAGGTTAGAGTTTAATAATAACAAAAAAAAAAACATTTTTTTCAATACCTAGCGAACTAAACGGAAAACGTTTACCGATGGTATGGTCAACTTATTTGAACTGCGACATTTTGAGTGCTGATCCAATTGAGGTGGAATGGCGCATATGAATAACAGGATTCTGATTGATTTTTTATTAAATATTGTATTTTCATACCTAAACAGGAACAGTAACAAGAGTGTTCAAAATATCCAAAATATTTATCAATTTTCGTAACAAACAACGAATCAGAGCCCATTTCCTTAGCACAGCACGTAGCATAATTTCCCCCAAAATACCAATTTATGCCATCGTTGCCATAGAGTCAGAGAGGGTAAGAGAAATTGACCATGTTTCATGCTATCTGTCTGGTGTAGATGTCGGCGCACTAATTTCCAACGATAGTGTGACACACAAACTCAACACACAAGTCACAAGAACAACAGCACATCACATCACACCACAACACAGACATTCACAATTCAGAAAGGGGAAGGTGTGCGTGCGCTTGTGTGTGACAATAGATATTCACTTTCGGGAAGGAAGTTCAACCCCATATCTGAGAGCACCTTTTTTTTCTTGTTCGTCGGATATTAAAGTTGTCCCCATCTCCAACCACATCCATCCAAGTGGGTGTGTATCGATATCGGTAGGGTAGATAAACACGTCTAAAATGTCCAACAACGTAATAAACACGATCTTGTTGTGTCGTGTGACCGGAGAGACACCTTTGTCGTCAGGTTGGTCGGTTATAAATAGAGAAAGGATTAGCCCTTTTGTTTTTATGCCGGAAGTTCCGGGGGAAGGATAATAATGGGATTCACGTGGGTGTGTGTGTGTGGTCGTGTTAATGCTCGGACACTCTATACGGGTATAGGGGGGGTAGTATGTGTGTGTGTGTGTGTGAACGAGAGACGACAGAAGGAGCTCTAGCAATTAACTCGGAACAACAACCATGTACAGATCTTTTTTTTCGTAAATATAAGTGTAATTAATAACGAGGTAAAATGGTTTTTCTATAGAGAAAGATAAACATAGTTTCGATAAAATGAAAGAACGATGAATTAGAGCTACGATTATGTAACGTACTAAATCAGAAATCGGGGAGTTTTTTTTGTTTTTTGTTTGGTTTGTAGGAACTGCACTCCATTTTCGAAATGGGTTCTTTTTGTGTCATTTTTAAGTGTATTTTTTTGGTGTTTTTGCACGGTGCTGCTACGCCGCACCATCAGTTTTTCAATCAAATTACAATTTGGCTTTCGTTTGTTATACTTTATTCCTTATCATTAGCTTACAAATACAATAATTTAGTCCTTATCATTAGATTAGAGCGTTATCCTTATTGTTGATTAATTCAAGCTAGCTTTCAATCATGGAGTGAAATTTTCCTGCCAATGGGTGGGGTGGATTAAATAATTGAAGCAAAATTATAACAAAAACAAAACATAACACTAACTCTAATGAAGAATCGCTAGCAATAGTTGTTCTAACGGTGACGAATCGAGCATTGAACGAACGTGGTGGATTCTCAGCTTTCGCTGGTGGCAAGCTTGCTGCAGCTTTCGAGTGGAATAACCCCTTCCAGCGCTGCGCGCTTGTTGGAGGAGATCTCTTATTTTCCTCCAATTAGTGCAGAAACAAACTCTTGACCTCGTTTTGCCTTGCAGAGCTGCACAGCTGTAAAAGTGTGTCCTCGCCGGCAAGAGTCACTTCACTTCAGATCAGAAATGATGGAGGACGGTGTAAAGTGCTTCAAACTTGTTCACTTGTTGGGATTTTTTTGAATATTCCAAAATAAGTTGAATTCGTTTTTACTTAATATTTTTACCGTTACTTTATTTTTAGCATTAGCATTAGCATTTGGAGGACGCCCCACCACCGGAAGGCTCCACAACGCTTATCCCTCTGTTTGGTCTGGTTGTGTTAGACCCTCATCCGGAACAATAATCCAACACGGGAGATACCATGTCTTCATCTTTTGATGAGTGTGTAATACAGCCCAGGGCATAAGGGGGTCCAGGCCGGGTCCAAGCTATCCTCAGGGATATGAAGGATCGTTAGTAAACACCTATCTAAAGTGCGCAAGGACCCCTACGTCACCTTAGTGGTATAGATGTTTGTAGGGAGGTTTTGGACTCAATGTTAGTAAGAGAGGTAGAACCCTAGGATACACCTCGAAAGGCGTTGCGGGTTGGTTGTAACAGTATTCCTAATTCCAGTCTATGCTCACCAAGTCGCCATGGCCTAGTGGTTAGCATTTTTGCTTACCAATCCAAAGGACGGGGGTTCGAACCCCGCCTTCGGCGACTTTGATTTTTCGTTTATATTCAGCATTTCAAGTATTTCTATGTCCTTAACTTTCTCGATGGGAGCAGATGGGAATCGAACCCAGAACCATTCGCTTACAAAGCAAACACTGTAACCATTCAGCCACAGCTGCTCCCATTTTTACCGTTACTTTATTTTGTCTAGATTTTATTTAATATTTTTAAATGCAGATTTTTTTTCATAGAAATACGTTACACATTTGTTCGAAAATTTAATCTGCTGTGATTTGGCAGATCTTGTAACGTGAGCAGGATAAACTTTTCGCTTTCTAACCTACAACAGCTGTGAATCTGTTTGACTCATTTTGTGTTATCAGCATCAATACTGAACATTGAACTTTCTAATACAAACCATCTAAAAAAAAAGTACAGTCATCCCTCATATTCGGAACAGTTTGCAGATCTGCCAATGTTCAACAAATCGATAATTGAACATAATGATTTGCTTTTTCTTCATGTGAAAGCTTTTCTTGCGATCTTTCGATTGATGTATAGACCGGCTGTACATTTTTACGTTTTATATCAAGTTTTTAAAGAAAAACATTGACCCTTGAAATCCACAAATTCGAAACACTTTTTTATCACGATGTAAACAAACTTTTTTTCTTTCCAGGAGTACATGTTTTTTTACAAAAAAAAATGACTTTACACTCTGAAACCAACAAAACTCAAGCTTAGTGATGCTTTAAACATGGTCTGATAACTTTTCTTATGAAAATATCAATTAAATTTAGGTATTCCACAATTGTGGGAGGCACAATAACATTCCACAATTATGGAACAGACGATTTGGAGGCAGTGTTTTGCTGCTATGGATAAAATAGTCTTGAAATGAGATTTTTTGTTTTAATAGTATTAATTTTACTAGAGAAATAGCAAAAGAATGTCCAAATAAAGGTCCTTAAAATAACAGGGATAACAGAAAAGTTGCATTTTGCATCCTATTGACAAATAACCACAAAAATGTTCCGAATTTGTGGGTGTTCTGAATATGTGGGATGGCTGTACTTTTTTCAGGATGAAAATCAACTTTTCAAAACTTGTTTGCTGCAAATTAATAAAAAATTTCAAGATTTTTGTCAATGAATAAGGCCAATGCAAATTTGATTTCAAGTTTTTAATCCCTCCCCTTTAAAAATCTTCCTACAAAATCTGGTGGCAAAAATAAAACTATGGACTTATACATTTGAAAAAAAAGTTCATAAAAGTTTCACCAGCCTTATTTTTTTCTTCATAACATTGTTGTTATTCTTATTATTTATTGAGGACAATTTTGTGAATGATTCATATAGTTCGATTATTATAAATTATGAATTAAAATTAAAACAACGGTTGAACCTCATATTTTAATTATTTTTATTTGATTTTAGATTTTTTGAATTTAAAATAAAAATTTAAAAGAATTCTACAAACAGTTTATTTTCGGTCCATCAGGTTTTGTTCATGGACATAAAACAGATTGAAATCACATTTTCATTGATTTTTCTGTATTTTTATGTTATTTAAGAAACATCGGTGAGACTTGTTTGTGAATTGTTGAAAAAAGTGTTGATTTTTTACCGTTAATTTTTAACAGTATTCTTGTAATTTTTGATGAACAAATTTATTAAAGTAAATATGTTCTTAATCATAGAATTTTCAAAAAAAAAAGATTTTCTCCCTTTAAAATAATTTTAATTCATAAAATAACTGTTAATTTTGTTAACCCTGAACCAGAAGGAAAATAAGTTTAAAAATTCAAATGTTATTGTGCACAATTATATTTTTGCCTTGAAAAAATAAATTGTTGCTGATTTGTTTCTATTATGTTACAAAAATTACAAAATACTAAATTAATAAATAAATAAAATGTTTTCTGTAAGACACTTTCAAAATGTAGCTTTATTGAATTCCACTTTTTATTTGATAAATTTCAGGTCATACCAATCAGACTTCTAAGGTATTCAATTCAAAAGGTTTGAAAATTGTTGAAATTCTTATCACCTTTTTGGGTTAATGTTAATAGAATGTATACATTAAAAAAAGTCTTATAATTATCAATATTTTCAAAAGTAATTTGTCTATTTTCAAACTTTGATTGAGAATCATGGAAAAAATCAAAAAGTGCCTCGATTTTGTATGCAGACGAATATTTTAACGGCTCATTGAACACAATTTTATTTTTAATTAATTTTTGGGTGTTTTTGGCTACCTCTGACTCTGACCTCTGACTCTTACTTTGACGACCTTTTCAAAAGTAATGCTGGATAAGTTTTTGTCAGATGACTAACAAATCTCCTGATTTTTTTCAATTCACATAGACAAAACATTAAAAATGTGATAATTTTAAAATTTGAACTCTGTTATCATTAGGCCGTTGCAAATATTTTTCAAAGTTTATGTCGCCCTCCCCCTTCAAAATTGGTCTGAAAAATCAGGGGGAAAAATTAAAAATTAAAAAAAAAAACAAAATTTCCATGAAAATAGAAGTCTAATCAACTGAAAACAATCTAGAATGCATTTTTCTGCATTGATAATCATATTTAGTATGTTTGGGCTTGTTTAAAAATGTTTAGAATTTTTATTAAATTTCAATGTACAGCACTGCAAAAATTTTATTTTTCGCAAAAAATTTAATTTTCTTCAATACTTAGATATTTTGGAAACTAATGATTGCAAAACAACTGGACAGGTGTATAATGCATTTTAAAACACTATTTTCATTAAAATGTTGTTTTTTGCCCCCCCCCCCCCCTTCCCTTCAAAAAATATTTGCAACGACCCTAATACAGATTAACAAAAATTTACTCATATTTATTTTTTTATTTTTTGAAGAGCATGGCTGATTTTTTATTAAATAATTGATTTTGTATAGGGATATTAAAAAAACATCAGAGATACGGGGAATAGACAGAACGTATTTATGTAACACAACGTAATTCAGTGATTATTATGCCTTTTAAACCATGGATTGCAACAATGCCACTTTAATCCTGTTCGATGCTCGATTCGTTCGTCTCTTGTCTTGCGTTCATTTGCTATAATATCGTTAGCTAGTTTAGCACACTAGAAAAAACAAAACTGCTGGGAATCATCTAAAATTATTTAGAGCAAAAACAGCTAATTGATTGATTTATTAGAAAACGAAACTTTCAACTATTGAAGAAAGGAGTTGAAAAAAACTATATAAACAAAACCAAACCGGAAAGGATGGAATGAAGTTGAATGGTGAACTGAACTTTTTGATGGGAAAATATGAAGAAATTTGACTTTTGATCATAACGGGTGAATGATGTGGGTGTGATTGACATTCAAATGCAGCTTATATGTAACATTAACCAACAATAAAGTAAACGTTTGTAAAAGGTGAACACTACGGAACGTTTGGAGAAAGAGAGAGAGAAAGAAATATTTATATAAACTGGTTGATGAGCTTAAGATTAGACAGAGGAGAGAAAGAGACAGAGCGATAGAGCAAGAGAGCGAGAGAGTGAGTGGGCGTGAATAGAAACCTTGTCGGCGAGTCATTGTCTTTGGTGGAGGTTCCGCCACTTCCGCTGCCGCCGCCACCGCCGATCAAGCCACCGGATCCTTCCGCCATCAGACTTCGGCTGAACAGCAGCTTGGCCAGCGAGTCCAGCTTGGCGCTGACCAGCGGCGACCGCTCCGTATGTTCCGATTCCGAGTTTTGGTCGTGGTCCGAGCTGACCGAGCGGCCCCTGGGGGGGAAGGAAAAGAGAAAAAAAAAAGAATACGAATTAAAAAAGTACAATATTGATATTTTCTATGTAATGAATAAATTAGTTGCTAACTTTCAGACTAACAACTGAAATTTTATGACCCTGGTTAAGTTTTCCAAAGGACGCACTGAGCACCATGATCTTCGTAAGTATTTTGTATTTTTCTTTAAAACAAAATAAAATCGAAAGTTATCGGAAATGCATCGAATATCGAAACTGTATTGTAAAAATCGCCATATAGCCATTATAGTATTTGGAATCGGGGAGAAGTCAGCTAAAAACGTCACTCAATACAATTTTTATTGTATTTTTAAAACGCAAAGATTCTCCAAACAAAACACAAGATTTTAGTTGTTTCAACATAGATATCAAATAATTATCAAATAACTAGGACATTTTTGAAAATACTAAAAATGTCTACAAAATTACGAATTTTCGAAAAATACTGTAAATTTTTGTGTTTTATAAAATGGGTCATTTTCTGCCCACTTACACAGCACTTGCCCTAACCCCTCTTCAATTTCCGTGCAACTTTGCTCTAAGGAGTTATTTAGATCCCTGCTCACGAATCCGAGGTTTTAAGGTATTCCGTGACGGAGGGGTGGTACAACAACTTTTATTATTATTTTTTATTTTTTTCTAAGACATGTTTTTCAGTGATTTGTAGCTCGAACCCGTGAAGAGAAAAAAAATTGGTGTCAAGGGGACTTTGTGTAAAATTGGACGCCCGATTTGATGGCGTACTAAAAATTTTGATAAAACTTATTTTTCATCAAAAAGCTGTCTCAACCAAGTCTCAACTGTCAAAAATCGTGAAACATGTGATTTTATGGTAAATGTAATGTTCTTTTCGAATCTGTAATACAGTCATCCCACATATTCGGAACACCCACAAATTCGGAACACTTTTGTGGTAATTTGTCAATAGGATGCAAAATGCAACTTTTCTGCCAACCCTGCTATTTTTAAGGCCTTAATTTGGACATTTTCTTGCTATTTCACTAGTAAAAGTAGTACTTTTTAAACAAAAACTGCATTTCCAGAATATTTTATCCAGAGCAGCAAAACACTGCCTCCAAATTGCCTGTTCCATGATTGTGGGATGTTATTGTGTCTCCCACAATTGTGGAACACCTGAATTTTACTGATATTTTCACAAAAAAAGTTATCAGGCTATTCATGAAACATTATTAAGCATGAGTTTTATTGGTTTCGGAGTGCGAAGTCATTTTTTTTTGTAAAAATAGGTACTCCTAGAGAGAAAAACAGTTTGTTTACATCGTAAGAAAAAAGTGTTCCGAATTTGTGGATTTCAAGGGTCAATGTTTTTCTTTGAAAACTTTTTATAAAACGTAAAAATGTACAATCGGTCTATACATCAATCGAAAGATCGCAAGAAAAGCTTTCACATGGAGGTAAAAGCAAATCACTATGTTCAATTATCGATTTTCTATGATTTGTTGAACATTGGCCGATCTGTAAACTGTTCCGAATATAAGGGATGACTGTACCCCAAAATTTAGGACACGATTTTTTATTTTCTTGTTTTTTTTTAAACTTTTTTTAGTTACAAAAATTTTGATATATACACAACAGGAGCTTGAATTTATTTTTCTTGAGTTATCAGAATTTTACGATTTTTTTTGAGGGATTACAAACGTACATAGGGTCTATGCAAAATTTGCTAAAGTTTACAAAAAAAAATATTTGCAAAAGCACATGAATCAATTTTTAGGAGTAAAAACATCGAAAAACTTGTCTAATTGGTCAAAACTAACACTTTTCATAAAAGTGAAAAAGTATTATAATGTTTGGTTTTTAACAATATGGGTATCACAAGATCGTACATTTATCAATCATTTCTAAATTCATGATTTCGTTGTCGATTTTGATTCCTCAATAAATCTTCTAATAGAAATTTATGCAACAAGTTGCAAAAAGAGAATTTTTTCAGCACGAGTCGTACATTTATCCAACGAGGTTCACCGAGTTGGATAAATACGAAGAGTGCTGAAAAAATCAAGTTTTGCAACGAGTTCCATACAACATTTTTTGCAATTCCAAAAAACACACACTGAGTGAAATTTTATGTCAAATTTTCATTTTTTTTTGTCAATAAATCGTTTAAATCAAAAAAATGTTGAAAAATGTTACTTTTCAAAACAAGTGCTGAAAAGTTCAACTTTTCAGCACCCATTTGAGTGCTGAAAAGTAGAACTTTTCAGCATTTATTTTGAAATGTGTTGCTATTCGATTCTGTTATTTTTGGTACAGAAAAGTAGGCTATTTCGTCGTTCAAGAATGACAGGAAAAGTAAGTAGTTTCACGACGGAATTGCAAAAATTGATTTTCAGTCCTTACAAATAGTATGCTTTGAATTTTCGTAGTATAATTTGACACCTTCCGCTTTCGATGAACTCTTCAATATCGACAAAAAAATGAGTCCAAAATTTTAAAGTATTTTTGAAAATACTTAAAATATTCACAAAGGAACGCATTTTTGAAAAAGTACTGAAATTTTTAGTCTTCACAATATGGGTATGAAATTAACGGAAATTTTCCATTAACTTTATAGAAATGATTCTACTTTTCAAACTAAAATTTTTCGCTAAACTACATATTTTTGGAAAATACACAAAATTTTAGTTACTTTAAATGAGAGGAATCAAGAAGTACTAAAACAGAAATTTGAAGTTCTTTTTTTAATTTGTAGCTTTGTGAAAATTATGAGTATTTTAAAAAAAATATATTATTGCTTTCAAATTGAATGAAAAAATGATTCTATAACAATTCTCAAAATTCTCTATTCTCCAGAGTATTATTTCCCAAATTGATCCACTTCCCAGAATTGCACATTCCCCAGAAATATTTGTGATCTTGAAAAAAACAATGTTATGTTTCTCATTTCAACTTTTGTCAGCAGAAATTTCAAAGTTTTTTCTTTTTTTAAAGAAAAAAAAAAATTTTGGCAGCACTTATCATAAAAAGGCGAAATCTTAATTTTAATACTGAACACTTTTCGAAATAAAACGTATGTTAAGTGACAAATATACATTCTTGGGAATGAAATAGAAAAATGAAAAATGATTCCTGAAAAATTCCTGATCATTTGAGACTTATGTTGCTATAACTGAAATTTTAAGTAGTTTTTTCTAAAAAAACATGCTAAAGTTAAAAATTTTAGCATTTTGAAAAAAAAGTAATATTGCTTTCGTAACGTATGAAAAATTTCCGATCATTTGATACCCATATTGCAAAAATTCAAAGTTTTTTTTTCCAAAGTACGCAGCTTTGTAGAAGTTTAGAGTACTTGAAAACTGAATCAATTTTTTTTCTAAATTTTGTGAAATCAAATTTGTAAAAATAGCTTTACATAAATTTCGTTTTCACTTTTGATATTTTTTTGATAACGTGACTTTTATACCTATGACCAAGCTTGAACATGTCTGAAAATATTTTTATGGAAAAGATCAAAAAATTTCCTACCAATTTGCTTCAGGAATTTCCAAAGTCTCAATATAGATTTTTGAATATTTGAATTGCTTGTTTTGTAAGAATAGTAGGGTGTAATTTAAAGAAAACAACTAGTTCAAAATTGGTCTAAAAAGTTGTTTTCGCTTGAAAATCAGGTTTTAGACCAGTTTTGAGGAAGCGGTAGGAGCAAGTTAGCACCATATTCTCTTCGGAAAAGTTGTAGAGCACCTTTTACAGCATTCGAATGTGAGTTCGGTTTTAATGTAGCATAAAACGTGGATTTTTAAAATAGCAAAATCCAAAAAAAAATGGTTTATACATACAAATTTGTATGAAAAATTGAATCGCTCTGCGCAAAGTGAGGACTGACCCCTAACTACGGGGAATTGTTGGGGACTCCAAAGGAAGCTGGAAAATTGATTTTGTTATTACATTCTAATGGTCATAGAAAAGAAAATTTCAGTCAAATCAAGAATTACAAAAATTAAATTTCAATAAAAGATAATTTCTTGCGAGAATTGCTTAGATCAAAACGTAATGTCAAAATTTAGAAAATTTCATTAGCATAGAAATTCTGACTCTCTCGCTTAATAAGCTAGAGATGAACTCTTTTCATCTTCATTACAGCAGCACAGTGCCCATTCAAATCAAGATCAAACCCCTTTTTCTTCAACTTCAACCCCACAACGTCACTTCAAAGCCCACTCACCTGAACAACATCCTCTTGCTGGCTGCTGAGGGGGCCGGCAGCTCGGTGCGAGCATCGTTGAACTCCGCCGCGGATTGAGCGCGTCTCATTTTCCTCTTTTTGCGCCGGTAGCTGGACCTGTGCGGAAAAGTTGCGTGGGTGGTGGAGAAAAAAGTTCATTAATTTAATATTTTTTTTTCTCAGTGTGGAAATTCCAGCTGGTCAGCGGGTAGTGCGGAGTGAAAGTGTGGTTAGTAAATGACACGGAGGGAAACAAATAACGAGGATAACTAAATTACTCGGTGAATATAAAGCATTGCATTGCGTGTGGTGCCTGTAGCAGCAGCAGCAGCTGGATTTCACTGCTTTGACCATATATTTTTGCCTCATTTCCTGTTGCATTTAGCATTCTTCATTATTATTGTTGTTGTGAAGCCACCCAAGTATGGCAAAGGGTGCATGTTATGAATGCATTTCAGCGCACAAATATGGTGCAAAATTGTGCACTGTTTTTTTTTGTGTTTTGCGATGGTGCCACATGTGCAATGAAAAATGAATTAAAGTGAAATTTATGGGGTGGTTGTGTGTAAGCTTCCTTTTTTTTGCTCTCTTCTAGTGCTTCAGTCATTGCTCTTTCTTTCATGTTGTGCAACGTGCATTTTTTTTATTAATGGACGAGCTCGAATATAGTTCAATGCTTGCGCCAATAAGGGTCACGATGACGTGCAAAAAAAAAGGTTCAGAATTCTCTTTGAACTATTTCTGTATACCATTTTTTATTATTATTTTTAACTTTCAGCATATTGTTAAATTTGTCAGCAGCGCGAAAGCAAAAAAACTTGTTGCTGCGTGCCTCGCCAAACAGAGTGCCATTTCGAAGCTCAATTTTACATCAATTGTGATGTGTGCTTTTTTGCTTGCTTTTGTAGAGTTATTTTCATTTCGAGAGGTGGCACTCACCGACCACGCATGCAATGGATCGGGTGGAAATCGGCCAGTTCCATGCAACTGCATTCCCTGCGGAAAAACATGTTAGGATAGGGCTCAGCAAATGGCAGTTTGTTATTTGTCAAACGGGGGAGAAAATGTCGAAGCTCGAGGATTAGTGGGGGTGATGGATGGAACAGTTGGATGAAGAAGCCTGATGAGTTTTGTGGTAATCTGAGTGATTTACATGAGTTTTGCGATAACGAAACATTTGCAATTTTATTTGAGTCGTGTTTTTTTCGTTTTTGCAAGCGTTTTAAACATTTTTATTCGACATTTTGGTATAAAAATGAATAAAAATTTATTGATATGATCACGGTGATGACCAAATCTGCACCATATATATTTTGCTGGATAATTGTTGAAGGTTTTTGCAATTATTTTGCGGCTCTTGCCAAATTTTAAATTTGTGTATTGCTAAATTAGCTAATAATCCGCTGTGTGATAATATCTGCAGGTTAGCAAAAATAAGGTTTTTGACATGTTTCAAAAATAATGTGTTTAATTTTGAAATGAATCAGCATTTTGTTTAAAAAAATACTTAATTTGACCTTTTTAAGATATTTTGCAAAACTTTTTTTTTTACATTTTTAAATTCAAGCTTTTCTCAAAAGATAAGATAAAAAATATTCCGTTTGACTTGCAAATTAGAGCAATAGTTTATGCGATATCCGCATTTGACAATTGATGACACTCGAAAAACTTAGCTGTTTGCTTTTTACTGATTTAGGCAATTATTTTGTAGCTCCAGCCAATATTTGTTAGCTAATATCCAAAATGAAACTGGTGGTGTCTGTACATCAAGAAACAAATATGCAAAAATACTACGGTGTAATTTGAAAATAATTGATTATTTTATCTTAAACAGTGAAATAGTTATTTTTACTGTTGTTCGATTTGTTTTATTTTTTATTTAAATTTGAGCTTTTTATTATTTTTTTATATTTATGATATTTTAGTTTACCAGAAAAAATATTTTGTTCGTTTACTAAACTGCAACAGTAAAAAAAGTTCATATTCTAAAAAATCATTTGTAAGGGTAATTACGAATTTTTGTCTCCCGCCTTCAAAATTCCCTTGTGATTTCATAAAAAGGGCAAATAACCTTTCTTTTTATTTGAGTATAATTTGAATAACGTTTTTCATGAAAAAAAAAACATCACAGTTGCAAATGTTTTTTTTATTGATATTTACTATTCGAACTCAGGTTAACAACATCCAAGCACTATTTTTGAATATTTTGATAATTAATAATAGAAATCCATTTAAAAATTTTCACTTGTTTCTAATTTAAAGAAATCTAAAGAATTCACAACAAAAAATTTCAAAAAGCATTTCGATTCTGGTGCTGAGATTGTAAAATTTGGATTAGTTTATAAGTTAGAGTTATGATGTTTTGCTTATTTGTTTGTTCTTCTATCAAGATTTTGAGATTTCAAAAAAGGTTTTCGTCAAAAAATCTACATTACCTGATCAAAAACTTGCACTTTTTTTAAATGAGCTAAAATGCACAAAATTATCCTGAAATGGTTAACACAGTAAAAAAAATAACAGGGAAGGGGCACATTTTTTATGGCAGAAAAAAATGTAATTTTACCACCTTTCTGGAGTAATGTTACTTTTGACCAGTTCTCTACGGAATCGGTATTTTTTCTTTAATTTTAATTTTTGTATTTTTTAATCCGGCTGAAACTTGTTTGGTGCCTTCGGTATGCCCTAAGAAGCCATTTTGCATCATTAGTTCGTTCATATAATTTTCCATACAAATTTGACAGGTGTCCATGTCCAAAAAATGATATGTGATAATTCAAAAATCTGTATCTTGTGAAGGAATTTTTTGATCGATTTGGTGTTTTCCACAAAGTTGTAGGCATGGATATGGACTACACTGAAAAAAACGATACACGTTGTAAAAAAATGGCGATTTTTAATTTCACTTGTTGTCACTAAAACTTGATTTGCAAAAAACACTTTTTTTTATTTTTTATATTTTCTGAATTGTTTTAGAGGACATCAAATGCCAACTTTTCATTTTTTGAATCTGTACAGATTTTTTCAAAAATCGAAATACTGGTCGCAAATTTTCTGTGAAATTTTCCGATATTTTCAAAAACAATATTGAAAAAAAAAATCAAATCAAAACTAACATTTTAAAAAGGCGTAATATTGAAGGTTTGACTCTTTTGAAATGTTAATCTTGATTTTAAAGCTTTGAAAATATTGTTTTCGAAAAAATCGGAAAATTTCACGAATGTTTAAAATTTTAACACTGTAAATCGGACCATTAGTTGGTGAGATATCCACATTAGAAAATGGTGGGTTGTTTGGATGAGACTTGGAAAACATCAATTTTCTTGTTTTTAAACCATTGCATGGTCGAAGTTCAAAAAAGCAAAATATAGAGAATTTTCTCAGCTACTCAAAAATATTTTTATCAAAAGTGGGCAAACATGGGCACTTATTTTAAAGAAATGAATAACTGTGACTATTTAAAAAAAAAATACCTAAAAATTGCTATAACTTGGATGCACTTTATGAAACTTCACTACAGTACTTTTTGATTGCAAATTTGATTTTATATCGAAAAATGAAGTTGAAAAATTTTTGCGACCAATAATTCGATTTTTTTGTGAAAATCTTTATTGATTCAAAAATTTATATCTCGGTCAAAGATTATTTGCCCATTCTGGAAATTTCTGAAAAGTTGGTCCACTAAAACATATCAGAAAATTAAAAAAATTAAAATAGTGTTTTTTTTTCAAATCAATTTTCAGTGACAAAAAGTGAAATTAAAAATCACAATTTTTTACTGTGTTTCCAGTGTAGTCTGTATCCATACCTACAACTTTGTCAAAGACACCAAGCGATCAAAAAATTCCTTCAAAAGATAGAGACTTTTGAATTTTCATGCGTCATTTTTGTATGGACAGCTGCCAAATTTGTGTGGAAAATTATATGGACAAACTAATGATGCAAAATGGCTTCTTTGGGTATACCGAAGGCACCAAAAATGTTTCAGCCGGATTAAAAAAATACAAAAAATAAAATTGAAGAAAAAACCGTTTTCGTAGAGAATTGCTCAGGTGTAATATTACCAATATGATAATGTAAAATTACCCCAATTTAGACTGTAAAAGTGGCAAAACACTGGTGTAATGGTAAACAAACACATTTTTAGAGGTAAAATTACACATTTTTGTGACATTAAAGATGTACCCATTCGAGATGTAAAATCACCATGATTTCTTTTACTTTGTGGCTGATTACATGAAACAAGAAAAAAGCCAATTAAATTTGTACTAAATAGATTATTCAGCTATACTCCAGACAAAAATGATGGTTATATTACATTGAATAAATAGTGACTGATCTTGTATAAAAAAGTGTAACTTTACTTTAGGTACTGATGAAACAGTACCTGAGAAATTTTTCACTCATAATTTAGGGTAAATTACTCAAAAAGAAGCATAACTCAACCTTCAAAATTATCAACCTTCTGAAATTCAACTTTTTTCTGTGTGCATTAAACCTATCCGAATGTTTGAAGACAGATTCTGTTTAGTTTGGAAAGATCAATTTGGGCATTCTTTTATTGATTCCTAAAAAATGATTGAGTTAAGATTTTTTGGAAAATTTCTATTTAGAAATGAATAAATATCACAGTAAAAAAATCATGGTAATATTACATCTGGGAAGGGGTATATCTTTTATGTCAGAAAAATGTGTAATTTTACCTCTGAAAATATGTAATTTAAACAATTTTCTGATGTGATGTCACTTTTTTATTCTAAGATGTGGTCTCGTGGCGCAGGGGTAGCGGCTTCGGCTGCCGATCCCGATGATGCTATGAGACGCGGGTTCGATTCCCGCCTTATCCACTGAGCTTCTATCGGATGGTGAAGTAAAACGTCGGTCCCGGTTTCTCCTTCTCCTCTCCAGAAATCCCACGTTAGAGGAAGGCCATGCCCCGGGGGGCGTAGTGCCAATAGTTTCGTTTCGTGGTAAAATTACATCATAAAAGAGGTATTATTCAACATTCAAAAATTACAGCATCCAAATTTAAACAAATTTTTACTGTGTTGCTTATCAAAATGCAAAACAAAAGTTCAACGAAAACGTTCATTTGTTATCTGTCCCTTTAATTTTTATATGAAAATTCTATCCACATATAAATGATTTCACCTAACATAGTAGAGCAATGATCTGAGCAGAATTGAAGTTTAACATTTTTCAAAGAGATTTAAAATATGTACAGGAACACAGTCAGGAATATAAAACAGGATTCTCAAGACAAAAAAAAAAGAAGACAAACATCTGGACCAGTGAGGGACTCCAGCGATTCTTGCGACACAATATAGTGAATACACCTACCTCGAGGGCCGCTCCTGGCAGAACCGGTCGTGGCCGGTCGTCTCCATGACGCGGGCTTCCTTCTCCTCGGCGCCGTTGCGCTTGTTCATCGTCGAGTAGAGGTTGAACATTTTGAGTTTGGTTTTCACATTGGTCACTTCGCACACGCGGACGATGATCTTGCGGCCACTCTTGATGACCGTGTTGATTGTCTTGTACAGGGAGAAGGACTGCTGCGGGGGATGCTGATGGTGGCCACCAGTGACCGGAGGAGGAGGAGGAGGAGGTTCAACGACGATTCCGCGGGGATTTTGGAGTGTCGTCGGTGGGGGTGGTTTTCCGGCGGCAAGAAGCGGAGGAAGGGCCACAAATGCCTGGTGGTGGTATTGATGGAGTTGGTGGTGGCGGTGGAATCCGTTGGAACACGGAGGTGGTAGTTCGGGGATGACCCCAAGCGCAGGTCGGCGCTCAACAGCTGATGTGGGTGTCGCAGGAACTGGAGCACTGCCCGCAGTAGGTGCTGCAGCGGCTGGTGAAGGTGGCTCAAGCCGGGGTTGCTTTGGCCGTGGAACCGATGGCTGTTGTTGCTGCTGTTGCGGTTGTTCCGGATGAGACTGTTGCTGAGATGATTGATGATGTTTGTTCGTTGTATCCTGTGTTTGTGTGTGCGGTTGGAGAAATTGTGGGTTTTGGGCACAGACGGACGTTGGTTGATGCAACGTCATGATTGCTGTTGATCATGTTACGAACTTCCCTCCCACCTCGCTGAGTAGAGCAGAGCAGTGAGCAAGTCCGTCAGGACGACGAAACGTGGACTTCATATACAAAGTCTCGCTGACAGGAGGAGATGATTGAAATGTTGCGATTCGGTGGGCAGGGTGTAAGATATAGCTTTTAGCGGTTTATGAGCGGAACATTGTTTAATTGAACCGGGCTTATCGCTGCGATATTCACGGAAAAAAAAATCAATTCTCGAAATCGTGAATTAAATTCACGAATGCGAGAACCACGAATGAATAAATGCACATTTATGGTGAAAATGCACTATACTCTACTCATGAATAAATTCCTTCGTGGTTCTCACATTCGTGAACCTTATTCAGGATTACGAGAATTGATTTTTTTTTCTGTGTTTGCATATTAAAGTGAATGACTTGTGGGTAATATGTATTGTATGGTTTGATGGCTTGTTTTTTGCAATTACTCAGATTCGTATCAATGAAGCTCAATTCTGTTTGGAGGGTTGTGTTAGGGACATCCTGTCATTTTTACAGCTGTTTAAAGTTCAGGTACGTTTTTTTTGCCTAAAATGGCATCTTGAAAAATAAACCTTTCCCATTTTTTTTTTGTAATTGATCGAAAAGTAGCATGTAAATGCGATTCCCTCAAACAAGTTTCAAAAGAGGATGAATTGTTTTGACCCATTTGAGCTTCATTTTAATTTTATTTTGTTAAATTATTCCTCGTAAAAAGTTTCTTTGAAATACAAGAGTTGTATCGTTTTATGACCCATAATATCTCCAAATTAGTCTTAACTACTATGTAAAAACCTTCAAATGATCTAATTTTCAATATGAAATTGGGTTTTGAAATTTGGCTTGCAAATTTATTTCTAGTTTATGTCCTCTTAAAAAAAATCCTTTTAAATCTGGAAGCAAAACAAATAATTATTGCTGAATATCTCTGACGGTCGCTTTTTTTGACATCAAAAATCTCCAGCTGTCAATTAATTTTTCAGTCCCTTCAAGAAGCATGCTTTGATTTTTCGTTCTATAATTTGATACTTCCCGCTCTTGTGTGATCCCCATCGGAAAAAGATATAAAGTTTTGGAAAAAAATATATTTATAAATTAATTCATATTTTACTAATTTTCTTGAAAAATTTGCTTCAAATTAGTGTTTATGAGCCCCAAAGCAATCAAAAACTTAACACAAAAATGAAAAATTAAACAAAAAAGGAACAAAAAAGGAATGGCACTGTGGTTCAAAATAAATAAAATCGTAGAATGATTCCTGAAAATAATGCACTTTGTCATAATTTCACTCAAATTTTGTTCAATTGGCGCATTCTATCGCATTTTATTATGACAACTTTCAAAAATTTTAAAAAAGGAATTGTTTTTTTCCCAAACCTTTTTTTATTAATTTAATACACACACAAGTGGTGTTTTTATTGACTGTTCAAGCATTTATAAATAAAACAAGATATAAAATATGGTCAGGTGGATTTGAAAAGGTTAAAATTGGTACTGATCATTATCAAAATCATATCAAAAGCTGGTGATGCATGGCAACATTTTTGTTCAAATCACCTTAATCCAACATAAAAATACAACATAATTATCAGAGAATGAATTTAGAAAAAAAGCATACTTAAATGACGATTATTTTACTTTTTGAAAGACTGGGACTCGTTAACCACCATTGGTTAAAATAAATTTATATCATTTTTGAAGCAATTTTTTAGAGCGTCCAAATTCCCGGGGTTATAAATTTCCCGGGAAACTGGAAATATTCAACCAATTTCACCGGGAAATCCCGGGTATCCCCGGGAAATTTTGAATTTATTGAAAATTGTTTCTGATTAATATTATGCAAAAAATGTAAAGGACGGCGACTTTAACGGTTAAAATAATTCTCAAATAACTGCTTTACTTTATGTTAAAAAATCAACAATGAATATTTTTTTCAAATTACAATAATTAAAAAAAATATCTCAGGTATGTTTTAATGGGAAGTATTTTTCATCAAGTGGTTAACACGAATCCATACTCAAAAATCACAATTCTTCTGTTTTGACCCATACCCATATATGGAATATATATTTAAAAAACAAGCATAAATTATGGTTTTTATGACAAATACCTTTTCTAAAACAAGTCATACTAGTTTCAGCTCGTGAACAAAATGGTACAGATTTTTATTATTTCCTTAAAGCCATACTTCTCGTGTTTGTTTTACTTCAAGTTTTGAATAAATAACTTTTTCAATTTTTTAACACCTCTCAAACCATACAAGGTAGTCTTTTAATGATTTTTTAAAGGTTTTATTATACCACATGATTTTCAGGTTTATAATTGACTTCGTTTGAAAGTTTTTTCATGGCACAAAAACGTAACACAAATTGTACGAACATCTCATTTGAACATAGTAAACAAAAAATGTTAAAAAAAACTCTCTATCTTACTTTGGCAGTAAGAGGTTTAAATATTTTTGTAACGAAATAACACCAGTAATTCCATTAAAAAGTCATATCTATATTGTAGTAAATCATTTTCATTATGCAAGATCCTTTTTCAGTTGCTTCAGAAATTATTATCATCAGAAATAAATGTCGATATCAAATTTTCTGATAATCTCATACATATATGAACTTAACAATGAATATAATTGAACAAAATAATGATATTTTTTTCCTCATTTTTTTTCAGAGCATTTTCAAAATATTGGTTCCAAAAAGTTAAGAAATTGTATTCTTTCGCTTGAATTTCGGGAATTCCCGGGAAATTTACAAATTTCCTGGGAAACGAGAAATATTTTTTTCCGGGACATCCCGGAAGCAACTGAAAACAGATGTTTTTAAATGTAACCGATTTAAACAAAATCAATCAGCTCATTAAAAACAGATTTCATGTTAGAACAAATGCGTGATTTTACATTAGGAACTGTTAAAAAATCTGTAAACGAGATGAAGTCTACGTCTTTTACGTGTCATATCGTTTTTTTTGTATTTTTATTTTTATTTTTATGCATTATTTTTTAATTGTATTGACAATTTAAAATTGTAGAAAAAAATTGACCTGCTTAAATTTTTCTGTCAATTAACTCAACGCTCAATGGTCTAAAAATCTTTTTGATTCATGTATCTTTAAAGTAAAATGTTTGGAGATATAAAACTACTAATATTTTTGTTTTCAAAATTTATCAACGTTACATACTAGTCATTTACATACAACACATGGAAAAGTAAGAATTTGAAGCATGTTTTGTAAAATGTGCAATAATTTTCTCTTTTCAGTACCATTTTGAATTTGTGTGAACGAATATGGTTTGATGATTGCAAATGCAATTCAAATATTTATGGAGCTATAAAAGCTTTTTGTAGATTTTTTTTTTTGCATTGATTGAGTTAATGTTAAAACAGTTTGATGACTATTTTCAATTTTGCGAAATTCTTTTTTCCATCACAAATCACCAAAAACACATCTCAACTGCAGCACCACATTCCAGTCACCGACCACCTCTTTTGTACTACTCTGCCCTTCCTCAACGAGGTTTTTTTTCGTTCGTTTATTTGTCATCATCAACGCAACCAACCCCCATCCATCAACAGCAACCGCGCCAAAAACTAGCAAAACTCTAAGAAGGAATGGAATGTGCCCGTAAAATGCACATGTTTGTCGTGGTTTTCGGTTAGCCTCAGCCTCAGAGCAGCATCGTTCGTTAACAAATTGTTTCCCACAAGAGTTTTTTTTTCGTTGTTGCTTTTCTTTGTTTAGTTTTAAATATTTTCCCGCATTTTTTCGAACGTTTGTGTGTGTGTGCTAGCTCACACACACACACGCTAATTCACACTCACTAAATACCGTTCCCGCCGTTGCACTCAAATGTCCCTGGGAGCAGGCAACGATGACGATGGTGGATTATTATATTATTTGCACGTGTGCTGTGGGGTGGTCCTGCCAGCCTGGGTGGAAAATCCTCTCGTCACGTTTTGTGCCACTGTTGAGCCTCGAAAATCGATAGCGTTTTCCCTCCCAGCGCAGTAGTGTCAATGTGCACTGCCACACATTATTTATTGCGTTCCACATATTGGAAGTCGTGCTGGCAACACTGTCAATTGCTGTTGTTTTCACAGAGTTTTTTAAAACTTTTCATTTATTGCCCATTGTTTGGCGATTGAAAGCAGGCAAATTCCATTCACATTAACTCTACCGTTAGTAATAAATCGAATTAAGTTACCATGCACCGGAACTGGACCGACTGCACTCATTTGAAGTGCTTCACAATCCGGTACGACCAACGAAATTCTTCATGCTTCCTTTCATCCACATTCACTTAATGTCTTCCTGTGTTAATTTTCCTTTTATTTTCCTTTCACAAAAAAAACTCATTAATCACTCGTCGTGACACGCACTAATTTGCACTTTTCACAGGCGAAATTTCGGCAACCAATTAACTTCTAGCCCCCAACACAAAAAAAAACTCCAAAGTCTCCAGAAAACCGCGCGCGCTTGGACACCAAACCGTTTCGCACTGTTGCTGACGAGCGAATGAATGACTGGCGATGGCAGAAATTATGGCCAACCTCCGGGGCCTTCTGCTGTTGCTTCTGTTGCTGCTGGCAGCCAAACTGACTGACTGACTTTTCTAGCGAACTATGGTAGCGGTAGGTAGCGAGGGAGGTGGGAGCCTTCCAAGTGTTTGTGTGTAAATAAGGGCGCGCAATGAGCCGCCCCCGCATCTTTCCCTCGTCAACAAGTGCGCAAAAAGTGCGCCCGCCCCGAGGTTCTGTCACACGTGGTTTATGTAAGGCAGAGTGTCATGGAGGGACGTTTAACGGATTTTGGGGATTACTTGGAGGGGAGTCTACTTTGTAGTCGAATCTGGATTAAGTTGATTCTGGATAAAGTTGGTTTAGTTTTGATGAACAGTGAAACTTTGCATGAAAATGTTGTTTTTTAACACCAATCTCGCGGAAACAACGTATTACACTCAAACCCCGATGGTTTGACACCAACTGTTGTCAAACGAACGGTATCACTTTTTAGTTTGACACCCCTTTTACACGGAGTTCACGCACACTATCAAACGTTTGTTTTGATAGTGTGCGTGAGCGCCGTGTAAAAAGTGACAGATCGTCACTTTTTAGTTTGACTTTGACCAACCAACGGGGTAGGGGAGATGGGGGTAAGACGGCCACCCTAAGGGAGAAGTCTAATAAAATTTACACAACAGATTATTTTGATCTCAAATTACGTACATATTGTTCTACTACTAGTCCATTATAGAAATGAAATAAATTATTTAGTCTAAAAACCAATTTTCAATACTTTTCAGGAATTTTAAAAATATAATTGAAATCGTATATATATGAAATACGCGGGGTAAGACGGCCACCCATGTGGGGTAAGACGGCCAGTGCTATAAATTAACTTAATAACTTTGCTAAATCCACCCAAATTCCTACAAGGTTGGTTGAACAGACTTCTCTGAACATCATATCTATTTTGGTTGAAAAAATCAGGTTTCAAATGTGAAGAAAAATGCTGTTTAAAAAATTTCATATTTTGGCTCAGTGAATTTCATATTATTGCGACCACATTTTATGAAAAACTGTGAATTTTTACTACAAAACAAACACAATTTGATGCAAAATAATTAGTTTGTGTATTTTGATTAGAATAAGTAAATCAAAATTATGTAAACAATATTAAATTAGCGATTTTTATGAAAAGTTTGATAGGATTTCTTACTATTCAATGAGTTTTGCTATATCACAGTAAAGAATGTTGTCGAAACGGTAGTTAACAGCATTTTGATTAAAAATGGATAGTTTTATTGAAAATGCGTTTCCTTATCTACAAATATGTCATAATAGTCAAAAACCGTCAAAAATATAACCTATATCAATTAAAATCTACAAATTACGGGTGGCCGTCTTACCCCCGGAGGAGGTGGCCGTCTTGCCCCCAAATAAATTATTTTTTTAAACAATTTTTGTAAATAGCTCATCGCATTTTCTAAACTTTTTCGAGGGACATAATCTAGGGAAAACTTCAATTTAACATGAAAAAATATTTGAAGACAGGAAAACATATTGTTATCTAACAAAAATGCCTAAGTTGTAATTCATGAAAATTACATCCAGTTTCAAGTTCAAAAATTATTTGTTTATTTTGATCTATTTTTATACTATTTCAAACAATATTTTTGGCAAAGGTGACTCCATATGCATTATTTAGCATGAGGAACAGTATTGCTAAACATTTTAGTAATATTCATTAGTATACTTAGTAAAACAGTGGGGTGGCCGTCTTACCCCGCCTGGCCGTCTTACCCCCAGCTCCCCTACAAACTAAAAAAGTGTCAAACGAAAAAGTGACCAACCACCGGGGGTTGAGTGTATACGCGCTTTGTATTTTCAATGTAAACCACCATGCTGCTGCACTTAAATTAACTAAAATCAAATTTTTCATGGAGGCGCAGGATATTTATGTGAAAGTTGGGGAACCAAAAACTTATGCGTTCAAACAAATTATTATAAATTGTGAATTTCATTTTAAATTGCGGCACAACTACACACTGACGACACAACACAACCGACCAAAATCGGCAATTTCCATCGGGCACCTAATGTTGGCATTCCAGCTTAGGAAAAGCGTTTTCAACAATCAATAAATTGCTTTAAGTGGGAAGTGAGCAAGCAAATTTAATCAAAAGTTTTCCAAAAAACATTGCTAAATTAGTACTGTTTCCTTTTGAGCAATTCTCTACGAAATCGGTCTTTTTTCTTCAATTTTAATATTTGTATTTTTTAATCCGACTGAAACTTTTTTGGTGCCTTCGGAATGCCCAAAGAAGCCATTTTGCATCATTAGTTTGTCCATATAATTTTCCATACAAATTTGGCAGCTGTCCATACAAAAATGATGTATGAAAATTCAAAAATCTGTATCTTTTGAAGGAATTTTTTGATCGATTTGGTGTCTTCGGCAAAGTTGTAGGTATGGATACGGACTACACTGGAAAAAAATAATACACGGTAAAAAAAATTTGGTGATTTTTTTAATTAACTTTTTAACACTAAAACTTGATTTTCAAAAAAACACTATTTTTAATTTTTTTTATTTTTTTATATGTTTTATAGGACATAAAATGCCAACTTTTCAGAAATTTCCAGGTTGTGCAAAAAATCATTGACCGAGTTATGAATTTTTTAATCAATACTGATTTTTTCAAAAAATCGAAATTTTGGTCGCAAAAATTTTTCAACTTCATTTTTTGATGTAAAATTGAATTTGCAATCAAAAAGTACCTTAGTGAAATTTTGATAAAGTGCACCGTTTTCAAGTTATAGCCATTTTTTTGTATCTTTTTTCAAAATAGTCGCAGTTTTTCATTTTTTTAAATTAGTGCACATGTTTGTCCACTTTTGAAAAAAATATTTTTGAAAAGCTGAGAAAATTCTCTATATTTTGCTTCATCGGACTTTGTTGATACGACCTTTAGTTGCTGAGATATTGCCATGCAAAGGTTTAAAAACAGGAAAATTGATGTTTTCTAAGTCTCACCCAAACAGCCCACCATTTTTTAATGTCGATATCTCAGCAACTAATGGTCCGATATTCAATGTTAAAATATGAAACATTTGTGAAATTTTCCGATCTCTTCAAAAAAAATATTTTCGAAATTTTCAAATCAAGACTAACATTTTAAAAGAACGTAATATTGAATGTTTGGCCTTTTTGAAATGTTAGTCTTGATTTGAAAATTTTGAATATATTGTTTTCGAAAAGATCGGAAAATTTCACAAATGTTTCATATTTTAACATTGAATATCAGACCATTAGTTGCTGAGATATCGACATTGAAAAATGGTGGGCTGTTTGGGTGAGACTTAGAAAACATCAATTTTCCTGTTTTTAAACCTTTGCATGGCAATATCTCAGCAACTAAAGGTCGTATCAACAAAGTCCGACGAAGCAAAATATAGAGAATTTTCTCAGCTTTTCAAAAATATTTTTTTCAAAAGTGGGCAAACATGTGCACTAATTTAAAAAAATAAAAAACTGCGACTATTTTGAAAAAAGATACATAAAAATGGCTATAACTTGAAAACGGTGCACTTTATCAAAATTTCACTAAAGTATTTTTTGATTGCAAATTCAATTTTACATTTAAAAATGAAGTTGAAAAATTTTTGCGACCAAAATTTCGATTTTTTGAAAAAATCAGTATTGATTAAAAAATTTATAACTCGGTCAATGATTTTTTGCACAACCTGGAAATTTCTGAAAAGTTGGCATTTTATGTCCTATAAAACATATCAAAAAAAAAAAAAATTAAAAATAGTGTTTTTTTGCAAATCAAGTTTTAGTGTTAAAAAGTTAAATAAAAAAATCACCAAATTTTTTTTACCGTGTATTATTTTTTTCCGGTGTAGTCCGTATCCATACCTACAACTTTGCCGAAGACACCAAATCGATCAAACAATTCCTTCAAAAGATACAGATTTTTGAATTTTCATACATCATTTTTGTATGGACAGCTGCCAAATTTGTATGGAAAATTATATGGACAAACTAATGATGCAAAATGGCTTCTTTGGGCATACCGAAGGCACCAACAAAGTTTAAGTCGGATTAAAAACTACAAAAAAAAATCGAATGACCGAAATCCTAGAGAACTGCTCTTTTATACTTTATTGTAAAAACTGAAATTTTGAGTATTTTTTTTTCGAAAAAACGTAGTTTTGTGAAAATTTTGAGTGTTTTCAAAATATGTTGTTATTACATTCGCAATGTATGAAAAATTCCCGATCGTTTGATACCCATATTGTAAAAACAGAAATGTTGAGTATTTTTTCGAAAATTCGTAGTTTTGTTAAAATTTTTAGTATTTTCAAAAAATGTTGTTATTACATTTGGAATGTATGAAAAAATCCTGATCGTTTGATACCTATATTGTAAAAACTGAAATTTTGTTCGAAAATACGTAGTTTTGTATTTTTTTTTTAGTATTTTCAAAACACGTTGTTATTACATTTGAAATGTATGAAACATCCCGATCATTTGATACCCATATTGTGAAAATTTTGCGTGTTTTTATAAAAGTGGTTTGACATTCGAAATGTATGAAAAAATTCCAATCATTTGATACCCGTAATGCAATAACAATAATTTTACATTTTTTGAAAAATCATAAAATTTATTATTTTATTTTCATTGTTTATTCTCGTTAGAGCTATCCTTCACGAAGCCTCGAAAAATGTATTTATTTCTTTATTTAGATATGTTTCTGCGCAAAATTAGAATCAATTAAAAATCTACAAAAAATCAATTCAACGGAAAATTATGTAGGTACTAATATTTTTGTGGCTCAAAAGATGCCATTTTGGTCTTCGAAGGATGTTATTGAAAGCAAATCGAAAAATACTTTCAAACCCAAGCTCCGCAACAAAGTGTTTGCCCATAATTATCTATGGAACAAAAGATGGTATAAAAATACGGATTTTGCAAATTTAATTTTTAGTGATAAAAAGTTCAATTCTCCCAAAACAGCTTCTTGTGAGCCATAGAAAAAATGTGCACAACATTTTCTGCAAAATAAAAAATAGAAGAAATTATTAGTGTAAAAAATCAAATTTTCTGATTTTTAAAGATAAGTTTATTTTTCAACACTCTCAAAAAATCATTTAATTTGAATCATCCTGTTTATGCATTTGCAAAAAATTACAAAAAGATCTTAAAATTTATTTTTGTTTGAAAAAAAAAATGCAAATACTTACAGTTTGACGATGATTTAAAAGAAAAAAAAAACTGTTAACGTCTGAAAGATTGAATAAGGCCGCTGCAATTATTAAAAACATATTTTGAACTAGGGGGGATTTTTCTAATGAACTTATTTTTTTATTGGATAAAGGGGTCTAACCAACTAAAAACAATTAGAAATAGAAATGCATTTTCTTGTGTTGATAATCATATTTAGTTTGTTTAAACTCTATTAACTTTATTTGAACTGTGGTAATATTCCGATGTCGAATTAAGAATTTGAATGATTTGAAGTTTAGTTATATTCCGATGTTATGCATCGCAATAAATGTTTTACCAGAAACAAGTTCGTTAATACTTAAATATTTTGGAAACTTCTGATTGCAAAACTTCTGGACTGGTGTAGAATGTATTTTAAAACACGTTTTTCATTAAAATTTTTGAACAATGTAATTTAAATTTTATATTGTTTTGCCCTCGTCTCAACTTTTTTGGTTAGAGATGAGCGAAATATACTTTAAAAAATGTGCAGAGGCAAATACGAAAGCAAATACTCCCGTTTTGATTTCCAAAAACTCACAGAAATATAACCAAAATTGTCTTTTTCATGAAATTATCGAACTGTTGTTCTTGATTGAACAAATATTTTTATCTCGTGAAAATTATTTCATCATTATTTTTTTGATGATTTTCAGAACGGTTCATATTTCGTAGGATGTAAAACTCAGAGAAATTAATAAATAAATAACCTAAGATAAAAAAAAAAGTAAAAATTCTGTATAACTTGAATAAACTTTCATAGAAATTTTTAAATCAGGAGAAAAGGTTTTTTTTGCATATACATTCGAAGGCATTGGATTTTGTTCATGTTTATAATACGTCAAGAAAGAAGACTAGATTGCCTCATTCCCTACATCCCTCTCCACTCAGGGTGGAATTTCTAACCGGTTGAAAAACGCTGGTTCAAAGTTATTATTGACCTTTTATTAGGGATCTTTAAAAATAACGTAGTCATTTGTAAACAGCGTTTTCCAAATCAAAATTAAGGTGACGCTGGCTGATATAAACTGGCCAAAAATGCGTTTAAAAAAATCCGATGTCTGCAAAATTGGATCTCTTTGACTCTAAACTTGTTATTTAGTGAAGTTGCTGGGGAACATTGCCCTAGAATAACTGTTTTTTAACATCGCAATGTTTCTGACAGAAAATATTAAAAAGTCATACCTTTCAAGGTTTGTTTTTTGAGACAGAGATAACGAGTAATTTGATATTGTTGAAAAAAATGAAACGGTACTAAACGTGGTAAAATGACCCCCAAAGACTTCTGCTAAACATTATTCACAAATCTCTTTCAAATTAATCATTCAGAAGCTCAGTTCGTTTGATGTGAACTCCAAAGTCCATCACGACACGACAACACTGAGTAGTGTTGAGCCCGCTACGACAGGCCGTGATATCCTTTTGAGGTGTTCAGCTGGTCAGGGTGGATCAAGCACAGCAGCAGCGGCAGCATCGTGACAAGTAGGGTTTCCTAAGCCACATTACCGCGTACCGGTCGGTCGGCGTACTTAGGGTATCATCGTTCTGGTGGTGGTGATGATGCCGTTGCACCTGCCATCGTGTCTCTCGTTCAATTAGGGCCACTCACATATGTGTGCACACATAAGTTGAGGGGGGTAAAGCGGGTTTGATAAGTGGTTTGCTGCTTGAAATAGCATTTTGGGAAAAGGAAACTTGAGATTTCATCAAATTTTAAGAGGATTCGTTTGACCCTCCCTCGCCCCCAACCAGTTCTGCGTAAGTGAACCCGAGTAGGATCATTCTGTAGCACTTCAGCATAAGCTGGCTGTCCGCCCACGTGATGGCCTTTTACTTTGGCCTGTTTTTGATGTCAATACGCAGCTGAACATGCTGCAGAAGATGAACGCACCACTGGTGGTCGGGGGTGAATGCGATGAAGTGTGTGCATTTGATGGAAAAGAGGTGCTCAATTTCGAACCGAAATAATTTGTTTGCTTGTGGGCGTCATCGTGTACCCAGCTTGAGCTTGAACTTTCTCTTTCGTCAGGTCGCTTAACCTTCATTCAGGCTTATGGGGGTGTCTTCAGGGAATGAATCGCACTGTTTTCCACCGAATCCATTTTCTCTCTCGTTCTGATTCTAACAGGGAGCAGATGATTTTTTTGCGCACGTGGGTGCTTTGAGGGTTCATTCAGAATGTGCGTTTTGCGTCAGAGGCGAAATGTGTTCGAAAGTGCCCTGAGTGGTTTGAACTTTAAGGATGCTTTCTTTCCCTCCCTCGATTTCTTGCTTCCGCATCAGCAAGCTGTATCAACATTCGTAATTTAATCCAGACTCAACCTTTAAAGCAAACATCAATGGACCTGGCCCGGATAGGAATGGATGGCTCACGTGGGAGGCAGTTAAGAACCGCCAACCGCCAAGATGTCATGGTTGGTAAGGCAGGTGAGTGCAGTCATGTGTGTGATACGACGTGGATCAGTGGTTTTCAATTTGAGGATTAAAAGTTGAATTGAATGTCACTCAAATCAACTGGATCACTTCAATATCTTCGCTTCTTCGAAAAAATAGTAAATTTTCAATAAATTAAAAAAAAATCAAATTGGGTCACCTGAAAACCACTGCCCGCTCAGCTTCGCATGATAAAATTTAAGCACGTGTCTCGTTTCGGCACTGTCGCACGTTTCTGGCCCTCGAAAAAACCACGAAGAGCAACACAGCCAACAGAAGCCATCAGGCCATGTGAGTGTTGTGTTGGGCTAGCCCAGGCAGCCAAGCAGGACTGAAGAGTCATTAGAAAGTAAAGCACACGGAAAAACAAAGTGAAATGTCAGAGCCCGCAGCGTTTCAATTTTTCTCTTGCCGGAGTTGATGAGCGTTTCACCTTGCCATCCAATCCCACTCCCCTCCCAATAACTCGTTTGGGGTTATGCTGGGGGAAATCGTGCTACTGAAACGGGTCTTTAACTGTAAATTGTAAGGTAGGTTACATTTTAGTTAAAACTGGGCTTGAGCAATTTTACATTTTTTCTATCATTTTGAAAAAAAGTAACATTTCCTTTGAACACAAATATAAAGAATCGAATGGGAATCACGGAACCTTCGGAAAAGTTTTACGGTTCTGCCAATGATTGTCCGAAAATGACCTCATTTTCAATAGCTTTTTATTGAGTATTTTTTGAGTTTATCTCAACATCTTTGAGTTAATCTCGACAAAATAGGGTACTTGTCCCTATTTTGGGCCTACACCCAAACGGCGGTCGCATGATTGTGATGCATGGCGGCATGAAAGTGTATCAGAATCTGCATGAAAACTGTCCTCATGCATTTTTTGCGATATAGGGGTATGACATTTTTGCCCGTTACCGACAATTATCGACATTACCGACGGCTTTTTGGTTGTATTTCACAAAAAAAACCCTTAACAGAACGAGGATTGAACCACCAACTTCTTGGTTATTGATCCGACACGCTACCACCGCGCCATGGACGCTTGTTGAAAAGTGAGTGAAAGAGCACCAACATATGCTTCTCTTTGGAGTGTTGTTCGGGGACGGGCCAGCGTTATATGTGTTGGTGACAACTGCAGATCGCTGAAATTTTTACACGCGGGCAAAAATGATCTAGGGGCTTGCTGCAAAAAACGTTATAAAATATGACATTTTCTGTAGCAAATCCACTGTTGCAGATTTTGAGATATATTTTTCCTTTGGGTGTAGTACCTATTTTGGGTCTACCAAACTTAATTCAACGAAATTGAGCATTTCACCAAATCTGGCAGGAATCTGCCACTTGATAATGATACGTGCAGTCATTCTCTTCATTTTGCGTAGGCAAGAATAATTTACTTTTTTCTTCTAAATTAGAAATAAAGCAATACAAATAGCACTCTTCACTTTTTTCTTGGCAAATCGCTAATTGCCCATTAAGGCGAAAATTTTCACCACTTTTGCTTACCGCTTGTTGACACTCAGCGCCCGGCTTTCATCCCTCAGCACACGAATGAGAGCCGTCCTCCGAATCTCCAACCACCGGCAATATGTTTTTATTTGTGGGTTGCACAATCCCGTTGAAAAAAACAATCACCAAACTGCCACCAAATCATTAAAATAACTGATTAATAACTTCGTCCATTTCGCAGAGAATGGCTCTATATTCAGTCCATTTGACACTTCTACAAATTGTCACAGTGTGTGTGCGCTTTTCCCAATTTACAGTGTTTCTTGCATATTACGTGCTTGTGGTTTGGCTACGCAACAAATGTTTAATTAGGCTTAAAACTCGTAAAGAATGATATAAATCATGTCCAAGCTAATTATGCACGTAATGCAAGTGAAATCAATCGTTCTAATGTTGATTTGTGGCTTAAAACATCACAATGATTGAGCATGTTTGTCGACCGAATTTGTGCGGCTGTACTGTACGAGCTGGGGCTGAACCGTACGTCAAAAAAGTTCGCTACGTGCTTCGAGATTTCAACCAATCAGAAGGTAGGCCGAAAATATGTACAAAGAAGGTCGTATGCTAGAAGAAATATCCTCAAAATAGGGACAACAAATGTTTCAGTTTCTCGGGCTTATACAGAAATATAAAGTATTTTCGTCAAAAATGTGATTTAGTAAGAGAATTAGCAAAAAACCAACTTATTCATGTAATAAAAGCAAGGCTGCCTATACCAGCCTTTGAGAATACATCAAATAAAAAGTGCGCTCGGCTTAGTAGGCCCAAAATAGGGACAAATACCCTATTACCAAAAAATATTGCTTTTAGATGGCGAATTAAGGTTTTATCATATTTTCCAAAAGTACTTTTCGCTTTATTATGGCATGCTTTGGATAGAAGAATACATAAAAAACTTTAGAATATTTTTGACTATACCGAAAACATGGAATTAACTTTGATAGAGATTGCAATATGTACTCCCAAATGTTCTAGAAATTGTATTTCAATAAAAAATAATTTGGTCAAACTGCATGTGCAGCATCTTTTTATAAATAAATAACAATAATTATATCAAAACAGTAAAAAAACATTAAAAAAGGATCACTTGAATATGAACAGTGATATAACAAATTTGCCAAATTCCTTTGTCTTTTTTCACATTTATAAATTATCACTGTTCTATCTTTAAAAAATCGCAATGTGTTCAGAAAACGTATTATTTCAAATTTAGTAATTTTGGATATCTTTATTTGTTTCTTTTAAATTTAAATTTGCATTTTTCTTTTCAGTTTTTATTGAAATTTGCCTATCATTTGGTGAATTTGCCAAAAAAGTTGTTAACTCGCTCAAAATTTTGAATACAGTTTTCTTAGATAGTTCTGGAGCAATTATTATCCTGTATGAAGCCTTCTTATCTAGTGAATTTCCTTCAACGCTTCTATCCGTCGACAATGATTACAGTTGCGGGGAAGAGAGCAAAAAAAAAAAAAAAAAAAGGAAGGTCGATTTTTTCATATTTTGTCCCGGTTTTTCCGAAAATGAAAAAAAAAAAATTTGGTCTGGAAATTCATATTTGATGTTGAAAATTGTGGCAAAGTTACGAATGCTTGAAATTTCGAAACCTGAAAAATGTTATTGACAGCATGAATGTGGCTTAATTGTTGAAAATTGTTGAAAATATATTTGACGGTTGTGACTTAAATGGATTTAAAAGGTAATTTGAACTTTCAAAAAACCGGGAATTTTTGAAACCCAGATTTTATTCATATTTTGTCCCGATTTTTCGGAAAATGAAAAAAAAAAAAAACAAATATTTTGGTCTGGAAATTCATGTTTGGTTGTGAAAATTGTGACAAAGTTTACAACTGCTTGAAATTATGAAACCTTAAAAATGTTATTGACAGCATGAATGTGGCTTATTAAGATAAATTGTTGAAAATATATTTGGCGGTTGTGACTTAAAGGAGATAAAAGGTAATTTGATTTTTTTAAACACTCAATTTTAAACTTATCCTAAATTTCACGTTGAGTGAAAATTATTTTCTAAGTTTTCGGTTCTATAATTTATTTTAGGCATTATCACAGCAATACTGGAATTTTCGGTAAACGTTTTTTGCAAATCCTGGAATCCCGAAAAAATTGAAGTGGTCTTATAAACACTTATTCAAAATTTAAAATTACATTTGAATGGCTTCCATCTGAAAGAGGACAGCAGATTTATGGTTGAATTAGTTCTCTATCTAAAAAAAAAAATCAAAAAAATCCTAAAAATATTTTTTTGATTTCTTCAATTGAAAATTTTGTGTGATGCTTTATGGTCTCGAAACCAAATAACTGAATACATTTTTCTATATTTTTTCTGGATGTTTTATATAACATATCCAAAAATCGTAAACAACATGATTTTAAGTTATAATAAAAAAATATATATGGGAATTCGATATCTGGTTTTTTTTAGAGGATATCAAACAAACTGAAGTTTGTTTTGAAAAGATTCAATGAACAAAATTTGATTTTTTTGCCTTTTTGAAGACACACAAAAACAAAAAAAAAAAACATGAGATGAAAATTTTGTTTATTGGATCCTTGGTTTAAAAATACTCGAGATATTGTGTAAAACATTGCATGTGTTCCGACTAGCCCAGTTGATGGTATTATTAACAAGACGAATTTTTAAATTTTTACTTGTGTGCCCAGAATATGGGACTTTATATTTTAAAACCTTGTTTCAAAAGCTGCATACTGTTCCTTTTTCGGACTCTGGGCCAAATAACCCAAAAAAAATATTTTTTCAAAAAACTTCCAAATTTTAAAGGAAATTTAGGTCTAACCAACTGAAAACAATTAGAAAAGCATTTTCCTGCATTCAAAATCATATGTAGCATGACTGGGATCGATCAAAAATATTTTCAATTACGGTACAGCACCGCACCCCTCCTTTCGACCCGGACATCGAGGGATATAAACTTCAAAAAATATTTGCAACGGCCTAAAGGAAAAATAAAAAAATGTATGAAAATACTAATTTTCTCAAGGTTTTGTCTGCAGGGTGCGGTACTTTTATCCAAATATTCCCAAATCGTGATTTTCGAAAATTCGATCTTTTTGAAATGTTATTAGTAGGCTTAGTGATTTTTCACGCTCGAAAATTACAAATTTCACGGGGACCTCAATTAAAAAACACCAAATTTCACGCAAATTTCGCGGAACGTGAAAAATGTTAAAATAACTCTGAAAATCTTATGTTTCAATCACAAAAACTACTTTTCATGCTTTATTATATATAAATCTTCAATAAACAAAAAAAAAACTTTCATAAATTTGAACGTGACACAGAAAAAATCTCCTAATATTCAAAAAAAACTTCCACCTAGTTTATGGATGAGCTGTATATATATTTTGAAATAAAATGTAAGGCATGCGTATTCTAATATATTGAACTGCTATTTTTTAATATTCGACTTATAAAGTTAAAAAGTTATCGCCGATTAGCTTCAATTTATTGAATTTCATATCAAAGCAAGATTTAACAATCTTGTCCAGTCAAAATGAGTGAAATAATTTGATTTGTGCTAAATATTAACATTTTTTTTTAAATTTTCATCTCCCTTTTCAAAATTTCAATTTTAAATCAAAAGTAAAAAATAATATAATTTGTATCGAAATCCAAATTTTTATTCAAAATTAAAACAAAACAAAAAAAATAGTATATTTTTAAACCTTCACGGGAATCATCCACCCAAATAACCAAATATCGTTAAATTTAAACAGGACTCAGAAAAAATCTGTATTTTTTTTTAAGTTGATTTCAAAGCATTCATTTTATTTTGAATAAAACAAAGCATGGTTCTTTTAATTTCTTTTGAACTATACCTTTCAAATAAAATAGCAGTAATATTGTTATTACAGCAGATGAAAATATTACTAAACTTAGTAAGTTTCTAAAAACACTGAAAAATCTGAACAATTCTTTAAATTGTTCATATCTAGCTTTTCAACTGAAAACTAATAAATTTTACTTAAAAAGTCTGTGTGGATGAAATATTTACTATGTTGTTATTTTGAAAAACAAACATGATTTGAGAAAATTAATAAATTTCACGAATTTCACGCCGTCCACGAAATCGTCAAAAATCACTAACCAAGTGTATTCACTCACTTAATTCTACAATGGTTCATAAGATCTTGTTTATTCCTATTTGTGTTAGATAAATTATTTTTAGAAAAATCGTTACAGTTTCACACAAACATAAAATTTCACGGGATTTCGCGGAAAAGGCCAAATTTCACGGATTTCACGCTGTCCGCGAAATCGTGAAATTTCACTAACCCTAGTTATTAGTGTTTGAAAATAGTAATTTTTGTATGAAAAATATTGGAGTAAACCGTTTTTCGCTTGTGGAGCAGGGGGCATTTTTCTCTGGGCACTTTTTTCGACCAAGTAGTTTAAAATTAATTTCACGTGAGCCCTTTTAAACAAAAAATACACATTCAATCAAACTCTGTTGGCAGCACGTGCGTAGGCGTGTGCTGTTCGGTCAGGTTGGGGTTCCGCTCGACTGCCATCACGGACTATCCTCTCGACAGAGTCAGTGTTGGTTTCTCGGAGCTGACTTGGGGGACCACAACCGACCCGATACAAACAGTCTCCAGCCATGCTGCGGAAAAGCATTACGGCGGGGGTTTCCTTTATGAATTTCAAATGTCACTGCCATTTGTGAGTTTGCTTGGGCGAGAGGGTAAACAACTCGGTGATGCTTTTCACCGGAAACATCCTCCGGGCAAAGAAATCTCGTCTGGCAACACTGGCTGGTTGCTGGCTTGGTTTACCAAATTGAAGGGAAGCGTGTGGTTGACCACACAGAAATGAGATGTTTGTGTGCTTTCCGAAAGGTTTTTGCAGAACGATTTGGCTGGAGGCGCAAATTCAGCGAAATAAATCAGTTTTCATTTTGATATATTTGACCTTTTAAATTAGGGACGAAACAGTAGTAAAAATCTGTTTAGCTAAATAACCTCAAACAACATTGTAGGGAAATCAACGCCTCATGTTTCGCAAATCTAGATTATCTCTTTTAATCCACCGATGGCATCCGGTTGGGTTCAACTCTACTAAAATACACCCCGCTAATATCTCTCTCAATCACCTTAATGAGGATTACGTTTCAATCAGGTTCGACATAATCGACTGTGTGGAAGAAGCCCTCGACTGAGGTTTGAAAAACACATGCCAGCGGACTATCGGCGGGGTGAAATTGAGGTCACAGGGACACCCGACGCCCCGGCGGATGATTGATTATCCCGTAACCTACTGAACGACGTGGAAAAGGTCGGAGAATTGATTTCAGATTATCCACCTCGCCTCGTGACGTATGGCAGGTTGAGTTGAGATTCTTTCGTTGGTTTCTTTTTTATGTCGTTCCATCCTAATCAATAATACCTCAGATTCCAATAGTGTATAACAAAGAATCCTTAACAGAAAAAAAACAAACGCCATAAAAATACGAGAAAACATGTGCTCACGTTGTGTTCTGAAAGTGGTTTACATTCAGTTCCACAGAACCATAACAGATTATTTACTTCATAAAATCAATAATTACACCTCAGCAGTCACAACAGAAGGCCGATAAGGGCAGAACTTGAGTGTGGAAAAAACCCCGTTGCATAAATCATGGTGCATCGGCCACAGCCAGGCCGCTTCAGCAATAGTACAAGTACGGCAATGGTACGAGCTGGAAAAAGCCCTTGGTCGGAAGGGAACGGAACAGACAAGGCAACAAAAGTGCAACAAAGCGTCGATTTTCTTCTTGATTGCATCATATCCCTCCCCCGCCCACCCAAAGTGTGATACAATGTATTCAATTTTCGCCGAGCTGGGCGATTCTGTGGGAGTTGATCGATCGTGTTTCTTATGCAAATTGAAATTGAATCAGTCTCAAAGTGTCATAAAATGTTTTTTTTGTACATAATAAGTAGATTTTATTGTGCTTACAAGTGGCAAAATATTAATCATTTATAAGAGGATAACTTTTTTTTCATTAATTCTAAACGGTATATTTTTGGCAAGCAAAACGAATCCAAATTAATAAAGCAAATAATATTGACATTGGAGATCACTGATGATACTCAACTTTAGAAGTTTAGGATGGTGCAAAATCAGGTACCAAAGCAATGATTTTTGGAAAATGAAGCAAAATTTCCAGAAACAATTTTAGCTGTTAAATCAAATTTTCAACCGAAAATTACCATATTTTTTGATAAAGTGCCTAAATTGCAGGCATTTTAAGGTATTTTTTCTTTGTATGACATTGTTGTTGAGATTCATCCTCCGAAAATTAAAACTATTGGTTCGAATTTTTAATGTAAAACATAGACTTTTTTAATTGTAGTCGATTTTCTTCACATTTTTTAAATGAGGATTTTTTCAGTATGAAAAGTTTTGAAGTTTTAAAAATTTATCATATTTTTAGAATGTTTGCATAAAGGTTTAATAACAGTTTATGTTATCATAACGCAATTTGTTATTGGTCTGATATTATTTGAATGCCAAAACAACTTTGGAATAACATTTTTTGTTATGGAAGAATACCGCCAACTGTTATTGGGATGATCGGATTAGTTGTTAAAATAACAAAAAATAATAACAAAGATTTGTTCGAAGACAAACTAAAAATGTTATTAGCCTGTTATTACAATAACAATCAAATAACAAAAAAATCATAACGAAGAATAACAAATCTTGTTATAAATAACATAAAATGTTGTTGGCGTAGTATTTTCAAATATCAAATATTGTTATTGCCAAGTTATTTCCGTCTGCTCGGGTTGCTGAAGATTTTATTTAAATTTGAATGTTTTTCCAATTTTAAGTCCCTTATCAATTAAAAATACGAGAGAAAAGGGACATGAAAAGAAATTAATGCATCATTCACGACAAGAGATTTTTTTTTAAACTTGCTATGTGGCCAAAAAATCTGGAATCACTTCAGTTTCACTGAAAAAAAAACTTGATCATTCGATTTTAATTTATATTGAATAGGTACACTGTTTATCGTTTGTTTTTGCATTGTTTTTAGTAACCATGGGTGATCTCTCATGCTCATGCTCATGCTCATGTTTTTGCATTGTTTTTAAACTGGGCAACCTTTAAATTATTTTTTTTTACCAATTTTGGATCACAAGTCCGGAAAAGCTTAAATTCAGAAATTTATTAATTTTTGATCAACTTTGTACATTAGCATAACTGTAATAGTGTAAAGGCATTTTTATGAGAATTCTAGTTTTTTTTTAAATTGTGTAGTTCTTTTGTATTTTTCTAAATATTTTCCGCAGAAGAAGAAATTATTTATAAATTCGAAATTATTTTTCTTTAATTGAAATCGTTGCACTCCACCTTTTTTCAAAGTCATTTTAGGTTGCAAAGCTCCATCCCAAACAAATTTTTGAAGTTTTTTTTTAAACATTTTCTTTTTTTTGCATAATTAATTTAGATACGGGTCATTCCATCTCAACTGTGCACGAAAAAGTGCAAATTTGAAAATTACCCTCTCCGATCCTCCTCAAATTTGGCAGGGCTGTTGATACTATCGAAACATGCAAGAATCCCGAATTTCATCCAAATCGGACCACCCCCTCCATTTTTGTAGCTCCCCAAAAAATCGACTTTTTGGCGATTTTTGAGCGAAACCCCTATTTTCAAACGGCGATAGCTCAGGAACCACAAATCTTAGAAGGTTGGTCTTAGACTCAATTTTGAAGGAAATTGGACGTAGAATCCATTTCCGAGATCACAGTTTTGAATAATTTATTTTGTCTACCTGTATTGCGCAGTTGAAAACTTTAAACGGCCGTATCTCAAAACACCCCATCTTATTTTTTTTATTTGACCTCACCATCGTGTCCCCCGGCCAATTTTACATAAGAATCACTTATCGACAGAAAGGAATATGTTTCGTTCCAGAGATATCGAATTTTAAAGTTTTGAGAATTTGAGATTACCTACAATAGCTTCATTCGCCGCATATACTAGAAGCACTCAGGAACGCTATTCAATAATTACTACCTGGTGTTGTGGAAAATGATTAATTTATTTTTTATTTTTATAATTCCACGCAATTTTGAAACAGCTAATATCTTATCTTAATCAATCATTTTTTTTTGTTCAAGGAATATTTATTGGGTTATTTCGTATGTACCATTTTTTACGAGTTGCTAACCGTTTTAGAGTACCCCCGAGGCCATGACTAGGGCCTTTGTCATGAGCGGTAGCAAAATAGTGCCATTCAGCAAAAACCCCAAAATCTGCTTTATGGTTCAAAAGATGGATCATATTAAATCGATTTTTATATTGTTGCTCCATTTAATTAATGGATGATTTTGGTCAAGGTACATTTAGCAGTCTTATTGTGTTCCAAGAATCCGAAATGATAGAAAGAAAAAAAAATATTATTGTTCGGACGGTGTCTAAATCATCGCTAATAAATTTTGGGAACTAGCTGAACTTTGTGATTTTCTTACATATTTCAGTTTTATACCTTCCAGAAATCCTTTTCCTACTCCTTGTGATTGTTCTTCACGAGAATACAACGTATCAACAAATTTTATTCATTTTAATTCATATTTTCATCATATATCATCGTGTACTTATTGTTCAGTGTTACTTACAAGATCAATTGCATTTTTCTGCTCGCTGCATCGGAATCCAATTCTGCCCTGTACTGTGTGTCGTTATTGCTCTATCCTGTGGGTTAGCACAGAAATTCATCTCATTTTTTTAAGCGGATAAACATTTGCGATTTAACGCCAGATGCCTACAGTGTTATACAGTTAATTTTGCCCAATATGCTAATGATTATTTGGGATGAAATCTTATTCCAATAAATGATCAGGTAGCAGTTATTGAACAACGCTCATGGGTGCTTCTAGCAAATGCGGCGAATGAAGCTAATGTAGGTAATCTCAAAGTCTCAAAACTTTAAAATTCGATATCTCTGGAACGAAACATATTCCTTTCTGTCGATAAGTGATTCTTATGTAAAATTGGCCGGGGAACACGATGGTGAGGTCAAATAAAAAAAATAAGATGGGGTGTTTTGAGATACGGCCGTTTAAAGTTTTCAATTGCGCAATACAGGTAGACAAAATAAATTATTCAAAATTTTGATCTCGGAAATGGATTCTACGTCCAATTTCCTTCAAAATTGAGTCTAAGACCAACCTTCTAAGATTTGTGGTTCCTGAGCTATCGCCGTTTGAAAAAAGGGGTTTCGCTCAAAAATCGCCAAAAAGTCGATTTTTTGGGGAGGTACAAAAATGGAAGGGGTGGTCCGATTTGGATGAAATTCGAGATTCTTGCATGTTTCGATAGTATCAACAGCCCTGTAAAATTTGAGCAGGATCGGAGAGGGTAATTTTCAAATGCTGTTCCGCTTCAGCTGGAATGACCCATACCAGATTAATTCCCTTATACATATCTGGAGTTAGTTTTTTTTAATAGTTCAATTAAAAAAAAATCAGATTTTGCTTATTGGGTGTTTTTGAATACCCTTTGCTCAAGACGGTTTTAAAAACACAAAAAAAAAGTTTATTGGACCATATATTTTAATAAAAAAACTCTTGATATGAAAAATAAAAAAATAAAAACTAACCGTGATTCGGGTGTAGTGTTTTTTGAAAATACTTTTTCTCCTGAATTTCTGGATTTAATTTTCTTTCACACAATGAGCACCGTTTGTTTGTTTAGTTTGTGAACATTATGTCATAATTAGATGAAATTCATAAAAAAATATTTCAATGCAATCGGTAGGCGGAGTTTATGGAGTGACAGGAATCCAAATATTTTTTGAGAAATTTGTGGGTTATTCCATGAATTTTGAAATTGAAGTATTCGAGATTTTTTAAATTGTTATGCATGGTTGAATTTTGCAATTCGCTTTTGCTTTTGCAGTTCACGTAGAATTCCTGCCCGTTGCTTAGCTCGATGAATTTTCGCCTTACGGGCATGTTATGACCTCCTTGTTGGCAGCCTCGGTTGAAATCTGCATTGTCACTTAGTTACTTGCAAAAGGGAGCAGCAGTTACTCTGTACCTCACATTTCACTCTGACACACACGAAGGGTTCGTCCATAAACTATACCATCAAAACTAGGGCTATGGAAGAAAAAAAAGGGCACTGCATAATTCATTTGCATCCGTTTCTCAACCTCCACTCTCACAGAGTTGATGCATCAGGACGATGACGAGCTCATACGATATGCATAAACCGCACCAAGGTGAAGTAATACGGAAGGTAAGCGCCCTAAAGGCAGCGTTCAACCCACGTCATCTTCTTGGCTTGGAGCACGGAACAAAACGCAAACAGAGGACATTAAAAATTCCTACCCGTAAAACTGTCAACTCATCAGTGTGTTCTCTGATGAACGGTGAAATGTAGATTTGATTGCACTCTTGGAACGGGGCTTAACTGAAACTTAACAGACTCACTGCACTGCGCTGTTATGAATAATCAAATGCAAAAGCTTAAAATTATGGTGTCACAGGGTGAGCGTGTTATCTAGCAAGAACCATTCCACGGGAAATAGTTTTGTCGCAAAATTTCGTTTAAATCGGCCCTCCCACACGGATCATAACAATTAAAATTAATATTTATTTACGATCACTCCCACTGAAAGTTGATCCCTGATGCTGGTGCCACCGTCAATCGAAAAACGTTCAAGTGGAATTCTAATTACATTAAAACCCATTCAGTAGGAACAAAGCTGACAACAGCCAGACAGTTATTGATGAGTTTTCCTCCAGCCCCCTTCACTTCTCAACCTCCACCACAACGGCGATGAAATTCGATCAACTAAATTGAATTTTTTGAGATTCGTAACCCCCGCAACAAACACGCCACTCCTACGCGTACGCTTTTAAACCCCAAGCCCCCTTCTGAAAGGAGATACTCTCCGGAAATTAAAGGTGAAAGTTCACCGCACGCAATTTTCCTGCTCATTTGCCTGGAGCACGCCCACGCCCATGGTGGGTGGAACAAGAGAAAAAAAGGCACACCAACAACAACAAAAGCGCTTTATTTATCAATTTTCGTAATTTGGTCGAGTGGTTTGATGGCAGTAGGCGCTGGGAAGCAGCTAACAGACAGAAAAGCGACTGTCCGTCACACTTTGAAGTTTTCTTCAAAATGTCACTCTTGAGTGTTTTTTGGGTGAGCGCTGGCAGCAATTGGTTCCTTCCGGAAGTTCCTCCCGCGTTCAATTTGGGAAATTAATTTGATTTGGCGGTCCGTGGGCGGACATGGACTACGTCAACATGTATAATAACTTCGGAGTCATAATGGAGGGAAAATACATACAGTGAGTCAAATATTTGTCCGTACCCCCCTGTACGGAAAATGTTTGTGATATAAAAGTACATAAAATTCGACTAAAGTGCCATGTTTTATACATCAATCGACGCGGCAGAATGTCCTCTTTAAGACACTGTCATTGGATTTGCAAAAAACTTTTTCTTAAAAAATACAAAAATAGTTTACTGAAAAAAGTCAAATAAAGAGGTCAAATAATTGTCCGTACCCCTTGTAAAAGTGCAAAATCTGATCGATTTAAGTGAATTTATTTATGAAATGTTGTTTCTGTGTCAAATACTAGTACCTCTAGCCAGTTTGTGACAACTTTGAACTTGTGATAACTTTGTTTAGTTAGTTTATATTAAAAATTTGAATGAATTTAGTTTTTTATGTAAAACTTATCAAAAAATTAGTTTATAAACAACTATTTTTATAAAATTGCTATTTTATGTTGTAAGAGTCTCTATTCAACAAGTTTTAACAATATTTGTTCGAAATATACATTGTTTTCATCTTTTTTATTGACATTTTTCGACCAAAAATACTGTTTCGGAACAATACCGTTAAACAATCCGGATTGTCCCGGAACCGGTTTAACCCCTCGGAGGGAAATTTTGTGGTGGTCAGATAGAGGACAAAAAAACCCACCTCTTGCAATTTAAAGCATCCAATTTCGTCCACTACAGCCCGATTACGAGTCCCTAGTCTGAAATTTGAAATTTTCACTTTCCGTACTGAGAATTTCTGTACCGTCCTGGGACAGAATGTTTTGCTCGGGGAATTTGAAAATTTCAAATTTCAGACTAGGGACTCGTAATCGGGCTGTAGTGGACGAAATTGGATGCTTTAAATTGCAAGAGGTGGGTTTTTTTGTCCTCTATCTGACCACCACAAAATTTCCCTCCGAGGGGTTAAACCGGTTCCGGGACAATCCGGATTGTTTAACGGTATTGTTCCGAAACAGTATTTTTGGTCGAAAAATGTCAATAAAACAGATGAAAACAATGTATATTTCGAACAAATATTGTTAAAACTTGTTGAATAGAGACTCTTACAACATAAAATAGCAATTTTATAAAAATAGTTGTTCATAAACTAATATTTTGATAAGTTTTACATAAAAAACTAAATTTAATCCAATTTTTAATATAAACTAACTAAACAAAGTTATCACAAGTTCAAAGTTGTCACAAACTGGCTAGAGGTACTAGTATTTGACACAGAAACAACATTTCATAAATGAATTCACTTAAATCGATTAGATTTTGTACTTTTATTAGGGGTACGGACAATTATTTGACCTCTTTATTTGACTTTTTTCAGTAAACTATTTTTGTATTTTTTAAGAAAAAGTTTTTTGCAAATCCAATGACAGTGTCTTAAAGAGGACATTCTGCCGCGTCGATTGATGTATAAAACATGGCACTTTAGTCGAATTTTATGTACTTTTATATCACAAACATTTTCCGTACGGGGGGTACGGACAAATATTTGACTCACTGTAGAAGTTAATGAATCAAAAATCTTCTAACAAAATTAACTTTTCATTAGGGCGAATTCGTAGATGTAATCAAGCAGCTTAACCCTTTCTTAGTCAGCGTTAACTGTCACTAGAGAAAGTGGGAAAGACTGTTTGTTTACATCTACGGTTTCGCTCTATTGAAAATTTTATATGGGATTAGGCACCGTTTCGGGGACAACTTCAACTCTTTGATTTCAAACGGATTTCTTTTGAGCAAGTCTGGATTTTTTTTGAAAAGGTCCCATAAACCAAATTTTCAGTTTTTGATTTTTGGGTGTTTTTTAATACTCCTGACTCAAGGCGGTTTCAAAAACACCCAAAAAGCAAAAACTGGAAATTTGGACCTTTAAAAAAAATCTCCAGAAATCTTTCCCAATCCGGAAATGGAAAAAAATAAAAATTTATATTTTCGAGTATAAGGCTCCATACAATTTTGACAACTGTGCATACAAAAATGGTGAGTAATTATTCGAAAATCTGTATCTCTTGAAGGAATTTTCTGATCGGTTTGGTGTCTTTGGCAAAGTTATAGATCTGGAGTTTTTTTTAAAAGGTCCAATTAACCAAATTTCAAGTTTTTGCTATTTGGGTGTTTTTGAAACCGCCTTGAGTATTAAAAACACCCAAAAAGCAAAAAATAAAAATTTGGTTTATTGGACCCTTTCAAAAAAAAAAAAAAAAAACTCTGGAGACATTGATGAGGGCTACTCAGAAAATAACGGTACACGGATATTTTTTGGCCTATTTTTTATCAACTTTTTCGAATATTTTATTATTTTTTCTTAGTTTTTTTTGCCAACTTTTTAACCATAAAAAACCATTGCATTTTTTTTGCCACAGTGTTATGATTTATTTGATGAAATTCTTTTTTTTTTGAAAAAAAATTGCACTCACATTTTTTTTTACTTCAGTTTTTTTTCAGTGATGAAATGTGAAATCGAAAAATTTTAAGTCTCACCCAAACAGCCCCTCAAAACCCAAGAGTTAAACTATAGTGATTTTTTTTCTTTTCGAAATAGTAGTTTATGCAACAAGTTGCAAAAAGAGGATTTTTTTTCAGCACGAGTCGTACATTTATCCAACGAGGTTCACCGAGTTGGATAAATACGAAGAGTGCTGAAAAAATCAAGTTTTGCAACGAGTTCCATACAACATTTTTTGCAATTCCAAAAAACACACACTGAGTGAAATTGTATGTCAAATTTTCATGTATTTTGTCAATAAATCGTTTTAATCAAATTTTTTTTTGAAAAGTGTTACTTTTCTAAACAAGTGCTGAAAACTTCAACTTTTCAGCACCCATTTGAGTGCTGAAAAGTAGAACTTTTCAGCATTTATTTTGAAAAGTGTTGCTATTCGATTCAGTTATTTTTGGTATAGAAAAGTAGGCTATTTCGTCGTTCAAGAATGACAGGAAAAGTAAGTAGTTTCACGACGGAATTGCAAAAAAACGTTTTGATAATTTTGTAATCAAGACTAACTTTTCAAAAGGGTCAAATATTCAATAATAAGGGTTCCAAAAAGTTGAAATGGCTCCCAAAATGCATGAAATCGTCCGATTTTTGTTGTCACCATTTAAAAAGAGAGTTAAAAAATTTAACTTTTCGATATATTTGAAAAAAAAAAAATGTCAGAAAAAGACTCGAGTTGTACATGGTAAGTTGGCTTATTGATTTTCCACGCTCAAAAAGTACTATTTTCATTGGGACCGTAATTCCAAAATATCAAATTTTACGAAACTATGTCGTATAATATATTTTTAATTATTCTGCAACATTTTTTAATTTTTTTTTCACCAATTTGTAACGTGATACTAAAAGAAAATCGTTTCTAATTGTTTTGTTCTTTTGAGTATCGTACGATTGTGCTTAATAAGAAATTATCAACCGAATAGAACCAAAAAAAAAATTAGTGAAATTCGTAAAAATGACTTATTAGGCATTGCAAAACAAGTTTTATCTTGTTTCAACAGCAATAAACAATTTGCCTGTCTTTTGAATCTTGTTTAAATTATTTTTATTTTTTAATCTGTCTTATCAATATATTCATTGAAAATCAAGCAGCAATAAAAATATCTGTCATAAAAAATAAGAAAATATTAGGCTTAATAATTTTTTACGCTGAAAAAATCCAAGATCCACGAGCTTAATCATCAAACTTCATAAAAAAATCATGAGGCTTCAGAAAAATCTTAGATTTGGGAAATGATCCCTTTTTCGGCCCATTTCTAATATCGGCTTATCAGAACTTTGATCATGAATTACAGCATCAATTAAGAGTTTTGATTGTTTCGAATAATACTCTTTATTGTTGATGTATTTGAAAGTGTTGTTTGAATAGCAGCAAACTGCAAAAGGGGCGAGAATAGGTTGAAAAGCTTTTTTTACTTCCTCTACTCTGAAAAGGCAGATTTTTTAGATAAGCACAATTAATTTAATCTTGAATATACCAAATTCGAATCATCTAAATTTGGTTAGGTAGAATACTTTAAAAAATAGGTAGTCAAATTGTAATTAAATAACATGAAAATATGATTCAATAAAGTGAGTTTTCGAAGAAAAACTGATAAAATACTATCCATTATCCAAATAGTGATCTACAATCACAATCTACAATTGTTTGTCCATTCTAATGGTTTAATTAATTATTTCATATTCACAAAGTTTGCTGTGATTTCATCATTTAAAATAAATTAATTCGTTTGATCAAAATCTGAGCATTGATAACAAAACTAATAAAAATACTAATATTTTCATGTAAACTTTCATAAGATTTTATTGAAAAATTTAAAATAATAAAAAAACAAAGATTTAACATGTGGATACAGTTAAACAAACAAAAAGCAAAGTTTCTAGGAATTGAAATTCTTGAAAAAATGCAATATTCTTGAAATAATTTTCTAAATAATTGACAAAACGAGGGAATAATTAACGCATAACCCACTTTCATGTCCAGTTTCAATATTTATTTTATTTCGTTTTTTTAACAGTGTTACTTTTATGTCAAATGTGTGTATTGTTATGAGTGTTCTTCCGTCTGCGTGGGATAAGTGTTTTTTTAGTAATGATCAACGATGGAATAATCATCATCAAGAGAAAAAATCCGAAGGGAGCATGGCTCTCCTCTCTCGTGCACGAAAGAGCGATAAAAGGAATCTAAATAAATCATCATCTTGATTATTCGGCGGAACATCTTTTAAGCGATTTTAAGCGATTTTATCAAGGTAATTCACAAAAAAAATCATCAGCAGATTGATTTTTTGGAGAAGTTTGATAAAAATTCTACAGTTCAACTATATTTTCAAAGCAATTTAAGCCTTAGTTTTATGAATCAGATCTTATGGGTTATAATTGTTGAAAATTTAGATAGGATTAGAAAAAAAATATTCCATTGTAACAGTTTTTGAAAACATATTTTTAAAGGACATTTATGCGAAAAGAGGCAGTTTTCATGTATCACTAAAAAAAATCATCTTGTTCAGTTTTGCACAGTATTTTGGTTGCGGCCTCAAAACCTGAAATTTACTCCTCAAATCCGAATGAACAGCTCAATAAACCCAACGAAATCCCCTAACTAAGTGAATCACAGTGGAGCACATCCCAGATGCTACCATGGAGCAATCGCCATAAAGAAGGTGATTATTCTAGTCAGTATCACAAGTTTGCGCCCCTAAACTGGGTCACCATCGCCACCACCACCACAGCAATTCCAAATCTCTGGTCCAATTTAGAATTTACGCTCCACTGGATACCAATCTGGCAGCAAGGCAAGGCACCAGTCACGAATTCGCAATCAATTCGAATTCGAGTATTCGTTTACTGTGCTTCGTTTTTTTTCTGTTGGATTTGTATTCCACTAAAAGCAGCAGACAAAGTCAAGCAGATTTCACTCTCTATCGTCAATGTATGAATTTATCACCGAAACGAGCTTCGATACTGTTGTCCTCTTCTAACACCCGGAAAAGCTCGACCAAAAGCAGTCAGCAGGATCAAGCAGCAGCAGCAGATTGCAACTTAGCGAAGCTCTCGAACGAGGTCATATAACTCACTTTACGGTTAGTAGTGGCACTACAACGGCACTATAGTGCTGACTAGACTGACTGTGGAAATCTGTGTGAGTGTCGCGGGGAAAATCGCTGGCATTTTCTCGCTTTTGTTAAGAATTTTGTGATAAATTTTCACGCTCTTTATCGGCGTAGGACGAAACGGGTTCCTACGTTGGTTAAGGGGTTACGAATACATCACGAGCAAATCTCTATATTTATAGTGCCAACATCTCCAGCTGTTCACTAAACACACTCACTAAATTACTCACAATCTTCACGGTTAGCGTCAACGTCACGCAAGAACAAAACCTCAGCATGTTTACACTCACAAAAATATCACTTCACTAGCAGCACGGCTTTTATTTGCAGCAGTTTTCAGCAGTTTTCAGCGACATCCTAAAAATAGCTCCAGAGCAGGCAGCGGCGCATTAGTCTAGAGCGTATTATTTCGCGGAAAAACAAACATTTGCGGAAACGAGCAAATCCCGCGCGCGCACGCCACATAATTTCGGGTTTGTTGTTGTTTATTGTGTAAAACAACGAGGGGAGCTAGGGCTGGAGCTAGTATTACAGTAGTAGTTACCTGCATCTTTTTATCCAACATGAAATTACAGCCACTGCACCAAATATGATGACACCGAATGTACACCAGAGGGCACCCTGGAAGGAAAAGAAATAAAGAGAAAAGCAAAGGAATTATGTAGGACGGAAGTTTTCCCAGCGTGTGCAGATTTTTCTTGTTCCGGGAACATTGAGTTTTGAGGGGAAAGTTTTCCCAGGACCAGAATTATGGAAATGTGATGAAAATTGTGGAGATGAAATGTCTTTGTTTCTGGGGTGAGCTGCACTGCACAGCTGCAGGGTAGTGAATTAAGTTATTTGAAGATGAATTCAAATTAGAGCCGGTCGTTCAAAAGTGAAATGTGCAATTATACAATCTGGACCAAAACTCGCATTATAACATTTTATGGCAATTTTTTCATGATTTTTTCTTTAATTCCTTTGTTTGCAGCTTCTGGTAAAAAAAGAAAAGGTAATTGTTAAACATTCATTTATTTTTCGATAACAGACTAGAACAATGTCAATATTAAAAAAATTGAGTGATTTTGGCAAATATCAAAGTTAAATATACACACATATAATACTGTAATACACTGTGTATGTTAATCTTAACTCAAGCGTTTGGCATGGCCGATAAGCATTTTAATTTTCTTTCATCGATACAAATCTTAATACTAATTTGAGGGGTAATCATACAAAACGCTGAGTAAATATTTAAAAAGTCTTAGTACCAATGCCGTGACATAATCAGAATCATTTTGCTTGTAAATTCTGTGCATTTTGAAAATATTAAAAAATAAAATGTTTCGCTAGGTAAAAAACTAATATTTTTTCAAAAAAAATCAATTCAAAAAGCATTTTTAGCATGTTTTTAAAAAAAAACTAACTTAATCCACCTATGTGGTTGATGCCTTCCTCACTTTTTACCAAAAATGGGTAATATGAGTGGTTTCGACACACATTTCAGAATTTTTTAGATCCAGAAAAAAAGAACACAGATATAACTTATGTGGTAATAACTCGAGACAGGGTTGCCAGATCTTCAATGTTTTGGACTCATTGAAAAGGCCTCTCAATTACCTAACCAACGATGGGTCGGATGATGGATCCGGACATAGTTTACATACATTTAGGTGAGATCCGGCTTTAAAAAAGTACATAAATATCACTTAAGTGGTAATAACTCGAGACAGGGTTGCCAGATTTTCAATGTTTTGGACTCTTTGGAAAGCCCTTTCAATTGCCTAATCAACGATGGGTCGGATGATGGATCCGGACATAGTTTACATGCATTTAAGTGAGATCCGGCTTCAAAAAGTACATAAATTTCACTGAAGTGGTAATAACACGAGACAGGGTTGCCAGATCTTCAATGTTTTTGACTCATTGGAAAGCCCTTTCAATTATCTAACCAACGATGGGTCGGATGATGGATCCGGACATCGTTTACATACATTTAAGTGAGATCCGGATTCAAAAAAGTACATAAATATCACTTATGTGGTAATAACTCGAGACAGGGTTGCCAGATCTTCAATGTTTTGGACTCATTGGAAAGCCCTTTAAATTGCCTAACCTACGATGGGTCGGATGATGGATCCGGACATCGTTTACATACATTTAAGTGGGATCCGGCTTCAAAAAAGTACATAAATATCACTTAAGTGTTAATAACTCGAGACAGGGTTGCCAGATCTTCAATGTTTTGGACTCATTGGAAATCCCTTTCAATTACCTAACCAACGATGGGTCGGATGATGGATCCGGACATCGTTTACACTATATGATTGAGATCCGGATCAAAAGTATAAAGAACTAGTCAGCCAACAGTGTTTATTGACTCGCTACATTGTTTGATGAAGAGATTTTCAAACATTTGGGTAATTTTCGAGCAATTCCAACAAAAATATTAAAAATTTGATTTTTTGAGAGTTCATTTTTGGCCTAAAACGTACCTCAGCTTTAGACAGCTGTCGAAATGACAGGTTTTGTTCTAGGAACGAGATTTTTTTCAGCTAGGTCATCTCATCCCCTACACTATCCTTTTCACATAATTAAGTTTCATTGAGAAAAACTTGAGAAATGGTAAAATCCGTAAAAAAATATTTTGACCCAATCTCACTCCATAGACTCACTGACGGTAATCTATGTGCAATGGGTTTCCTACAAAGAACCCTTGAAAATTTAATCCAGATCCCGAGCAGACGGAAATAACTTGGGAATATTTTGTTTTTTTTTTTGATATTTGAAAATACTAGGCCAATAACATTTTATGTTATCTATAACAAGATTTGTTATTCATTGTTATGATTTTTTTGTTATTGGATTGTTATTGTAATAACAGACTAATAACACTTTAAGTTCTTCTTCGAACAATTCTTTGTTATTATTATTTTTTTATTTTAACAGCTAATCCGATCATCCCAATAACAGTTGGAGTTATTCTTCCATAACAAAAAATGTTATTTCAAAATATTTTTGGCTTTCAACCAATATCAGACCAATAACAATTTTTGTTATGATAACATAAACTGTTATTAAACCTTTATGCAAAAAATATTTTTTTAAGAAGATTCCATAACAATTTCTATTATTTTAACAGTTTTTGTTATCGAAATGGCATGAATTTTGTTATGACCGTCTGCCCGGGATTAGCCTTTGTTTTGATTAAAAGGTTCTTTTCAAAATTGGCCCATACAAAGATTTGTTCGAAAAATAACTGAAAGTGTTATTACTCTGTTATTACAATAACAAAAAAACACAACGTTGAATTACAAATCATGTTATAAGTATCATAAAATTATTTATGATTTTCGTCTGCTCGGGTTTCCTAAAACTGGTTGCATGAAATTGGTGACAAGTTTGAAAAGTTTATTGCGTACATTAAATTCCAATTAAGTACTTTAGTAGTACTTTATCTCTAATGTTATTCTTTACAATTAATGGAACACTGTTTTAAAATTAAAGTTTTTTATCAGATTTAGTTGATTTTGTAGAAACCTCAAATCATCATATGGATCCAAATTTCCCCGCAACATTTTTGCTCGGTTCACATATTTATGCACTGCCAAATTCCGTATTTACTCGCTCTGCTGCATCACCAAGGAGCGCAATCCATGACAACGACAACGACGCCGGCGGTGGTTTTCGCGTGTCTGAACCAGAGAGATTTGCTCCTTTTTTTGCAACAGCAAAATTCCAGGGTCGTAACTAGCTTGCAGCAGCAGTTTCTAGTTTGTGATTTTCAAACCAGTTATTTCCACAAACCTTGAAATTCACCGAAGGTTTGTTTCCATTTTCATTGCCAGCTTTGTGCAATTTTCATGGAAACTTGCCAAACCGTAAGACGCGGCGCGGCGATGGTTTATTGTTTATTAGATTCGTTCGCAGTTTTCCGGGTGCTAAACTAGGTTACAATGCAAGAGTGTAAGTCGGAAATGATGACGCTAACGGGCGTCGCGACGCCACCGAATCGAGGTGGTGATGCTGATGACAACTGCGGTTAGCTGGCTGGTTTATGATAAAAACTATCTTTCTCTTTTGAGTGGAAGTGGATTTTACGGGAAGGTTACATGTCGCTGCATGGTGCAGTGCTCCAACTTTTTTGCGAGTAAAAATTATGCAAATGGATATGGGAGAAAGTCACACGAGACAGTTCTCGAGATGTGGAATGCATGTCACTGAAGCTGTAACGAGCTGGGTTGGCCTGGTTTAACATGGTTTGCAGAGATTATGCACTACATGCTGCGAGTGACACTGATACTTGGAATACATTTGTTACAATGTGCTGTCCGTGGAATAGGGGAAAGCATCCAACAAATTTTCAAATAATTACAATGTAGATATCGTGGCTCCAAAAGAAGCTGTATCGATGAAGCCAATTAACTTTGTTGTCTGCTACCTAAACCGCTACCAACAAGATCAACCTCCGAATGACATCATAAAAATAATCTTTTACTTAGGAATAGGATAATAAAAATTTATTGCTCTCCGTTGATGGTGGTGGGAGTGGGATTAAGTCGCTCCCGACAACCAGATCTTCAGAGAGTGTTATTTTCCCGTGCTGATTGCCGGTATCTGTCGTCTGAATTTTACTGCAAAAACAACAGAAGCGAAAGAATCGTTCCAAGTCGCAGCGGGCAAACAAGAAGGTAACGTCAATGCTAATAAATCACACTAATTGTGACAAATAAGGATTGACGACACTCTGGAACGTTTAGTTTCTTTGGTTTTTATTGCTGGTGACACGTGCCCACGGGGGGGGAGAGGAAAAAAGTTGTTGTTTTGTGAGGGTTTTTCTCTGTTTTGTTTCTGAGTTGATGAAGCAAACTCATGGCGGTCAATTAACATCAATACTTACAATCCAGAAGTGTGGCGACGAGGTGTTGTTACTGTTGGGGTGCAAATCTACTTTCATTTCCTCTCACACTAGCTCAAAGTCACGGTGACCTGCAGAAGGATACAAGGGAAAGTATGGTTAGTTTTTTAAAGGTACAGCAAACGGATGATTGTTTGGTTAGTCCACCCCAACCAGCTACGATTGTAAATATTTTGGTCGCTGACTGATTTATATTTTTTGGTAAGAAGCAATTCTCACAAAAATGAGTATTTTTTTAAACTTATTTTTTGTATAACTATACTATATAAAAAATGCTATTGAGAACGGATTTTCTTATCGACTTAGAGTATAGGGTATTGCTAAGGACCCCTCAGAAAAAAATGTCATTCGAATTTTCATCAAAAAAAAAAATTAAAAAAAAATGCATTTCGCAAAATAACCATTTCGTTTTAATTTTTTTTGTAAAAATAAAAATTGTGGAATACATAAAAATCGAAAAAATATGACTATAGAATGCCATAATTTTTTTTATTATATTTCGGATTTTGGCAACGCCCAAATTCAATTTCATATTTTTGGTCTCAAAATTCTTTAAAAACATTAATTAACCTGCTTCTACTCAAAATTTAATTTACTTTCAAAGCAAGTAATGCCTTTTATCGTAAATCCATATTTTTTGAGAGTCAAAAAGTCATCTATTTGATTTATTCCGTGATTTTTGAATATTCCTTTAAATTACACCCTTAAAGTTGAAGAGATAACGATGTTTATTGATGGTTCTCCCACACAAATATAAGTAGTTTTTGCCTAAAAATAACTTTTTCAGATTTCCCGATTTTGACATCAAAAAATCACGCCGTGTTTTCAGAAAAAAATGAAATATTTTAAATTTGCAATTCGTGCACAATTTGTTTGCTGAGATAGAGCCGCTTTAAAAAAAAAGAAACACGAAAACAACCCACCATTTTCTAATGACGATATCTCAGCAACTAATGGTCCGATTTTCAATGTTAATACATGAAACATTTGTGAAATTTTCCGATCTTTTCGAAAAAAATATTTTAATTTTTTTAATTCTAGACTAGCATTTTAAATGGGCGTAATATTCAATATTTGGCCCTTTTAAAATGTTAGTCTTGATTTAAAAAAAATATTTTTTTCAAAAAGATCGGAAAATTCCACAAATGTTTCATGTATTAACATTGAAAATCGGACCATTAGTTGCTGAGATATCGTCATTAGAAAATTATGGGTTGTTTTGGTGAGATTAAGAAAACTTCAATTTTCGTGTTTCTTTTTCTTAAAGTCGCTCTATCTCAGCAATCCGAGGTCTTATCTCCAATGCCTCTTTGACAATTTTATAGCAAAAATATTTTTATAAATCGTCACTTATGGTCACTATTTTTAAAAATCGAAAAACTGCAAATATTTCGCTAAAATCAAACTTTCGGTGGCTATATCTTGAAAACGGAGCCCTTTATAAAAAAATCTGTAAAGTACTTTTCGATTGCAAATTCAATTTTGCATTAAAAAATAATTGCATGAAACTTCGATTTTTTTTCTCCAAAAATCACTGTTTTTTTTACAAAAATTCATAGCTCGGCGGCAGACCATGTTTCTCTATGGCTCAAAAGTTGAGGATTTTTGTCCCCTAAAACATATCAAAATATCTCGAAAATAAAAAAAAATACGTATTTTGGGAAATTGAGTTTTAGTGAAAAAACTAACCTAATCCACCTATGTGGTTAATGCCTTCCTCACTTTTTACCAAAAATGGGTAATATGAGTGGTTTGGACACACATTTCAGCTTTTTTTAGTTCCAGAAAAAAACACAGATATAACTCATGTGGTAATAACTCGAGACAGGGTTGTCAGATCTTCAATGTTTTGGACTCGTTGGAAAGGCCTTTCAATTACCTAACCAACGATGGGTCGGATGATGGATCCGGACATAGTTTACATACATTTAGGTGAGATCCGGCTTCAAAAAAGTACATAAATATCACTTAAGTGGTCATAACTCAAGATAGGGTTGCCAGATCTTCAATGTTTTGAACTCATTGGAAATGCCTCTCAATTTTCTAACCAACGATGGGTCGGACGATGGTTCCGAACATAGTTTACATACATTTAGGTGAGATCCGGCTTCAAAAAAGTACATAAATATCACTTAAGTGGTCATAACTCGAGACAGGGTTGCCAGATCTTCAATGTTTTGGACACATTGGAAAGGCCTTTCAATTACCTAACCAACGATGGGTTGGATGATGGATCCGGACATAGTTTACATACATTTAGGTGAGATCCGGCTTCAAAAAAGTACATAAATATCACTTAAGTGGTCATAACTCGAGACAGGGTTGCCAGATCTTCAATGTTTTGGACTCGTTGGAAAGGCCTTTCAATTACCTAACCAACGATGGGTCGGATGATGGATCCGGACATAGTTTACATACATTTAGGTGAGATCCGGCTTCAAAAAAGTACATAAATATCACTTAAGTGGTCATAACTCAAAATAGGGTTGCCAGATCTTCAATGTTTTGAACTCATTGGAAATGCCTCTCAATTTCCTAACCAACGATGGGTCGGACGATGGTTCCGAACATAGTTTACATACATTTAGGTGAGATCCGGCTTCAAAAAAGTACATAAATATCACTTAAGTGGTCATAACTCGAGACAGGGTTGCCAGATCTTCAATGTTTTGGACACATTGGAAAGGCCTTTCAATTACCTAACCAACGATGGGTTGGATGATGGATCCGGACATAGTTTACATACATTTAGGTGAGATCCGGCTTCAAAAAAGTACATAAATATCACTTAAGTGGTCATAACTCGAGACAGGGTTGCCAGATCTTCAATGTTTTGGACTCGTTGGAAAGGCCTTTCAATTACCTAACCAACGATGGGTCGGATGATGGATCCGGACATAGTTTACATACATTTAGGTGAGATCCGGCTTCAAAAAAGTACATAAATATCACTTAAGTGGTCATAACTCAAAATAGGGTTGCCAGATCTTCAATGTTTTGAACTCATTGGAAATGCCTCTCAATTTCCTAACCAACGATGGGTCGGACGATGGTTCCGAACATAGTTTACATACATTTAGGTGAGATCCGGCTTCAAAAAAGTACATAAATATCACTTAAGTGGTCATAACTCAAGATAGGGTTGCCAGATCTTCAATGTTTTGAACTCATTGGAAATGCCTCTCAATTTTCTAACCAACGATGGGTCGGACGATGGTTCCGAACATAGTTTACATACATTTAGGTGAGATCCGGCTTCAAAAAAGTACATAAATATCACTTAAGTGGTCATAACTCGAGACAGGGTTGCCAGATCTTCAATGTTTTGGACACATTGGAAAGGCCTTTCAATTACCTAACCAACGATGGGTTGGATGATGGATCCGGACATAGTTTACATACATTTAGGTGAGATCCGGCTTCAAAAAAGTACATAAATATCACTTAAGTGGTCATAACTCGAGACAGGGTTGCCAGATCTTCAATGTTTTGGACTCGTTGGAAAGGCCTTTCAATTACCTAACCAACGATGGATCGGATGATGGATCCGGACATAGTTTACATACATTTAGGTGAGATCCGGCTTCAAAAAAGTACATAAATATCACTTAAGTGGTCATAACTCAAAATAGGGTTGCCAGATCTTCAATGTTTTGAACTCATTGGAAATGCCTCTCAATTTCCTAACCAACGATGGGTCGGACGATGGTTCCGAACATAGTTTACATACATTTAGGTGAGATCCGGCTTCAAAAAAGTACATAAATATCACTTAAGTGGTCATAACTCGAGACAGGGTTGCCAGATCTTCAATGTTTTGGACACATTGGAAAGGCCTTTCAATTACCTAACCAACGATGGGTTGGATGATGGATCCGGACATAGTTTACATACATTTAGGTGAGATCCGGCTTCAAAAAAGTACATAAATATCACTTAAGTGGTCATAACTCGAGACAGGGTTGCCAGATCTTCAATGTTTTGGACTCGTTGGAAAGGCCTTTCAATTACCTAACCAACGATGGGTCGGATGATGGATCCGGACATAGTTTACATACATTTAGGTGAGATCCGGCTTCAAAAAAGTACATAAATATCACTTAAGTGGTCATAACTCGAGACAGGGTTGCCAGATCTTCAATGTTTTGAACTCATTGGAAATGCCTCTCAATTTCCTAACCAACGATGGGTCGGACGATGGTTCCGAACATAGTTTACATACATTTAGGTGAGATCCGGCTTCAAAAAAGTACATAAATATCACTTAAGTGGTCAAACTCGAGACAGGGTTGCCAGATCTTCAATGTTTTGGACTCGTTGGAAAGGCCTTTCAATTACCTAACCAACGATGGGTCGGATGATGGATCCGGACATAGTTTACATACATTTAGGTGAGATCCGGCTTCAAAAAAGTACATAAATATCACTTAAGTGGTCATAACTCAAGATAGGGTTGCCAGATCTTCAATGTTTTGAACTCATTGGAAATGCCTCTCAATTTCCTAACCAACGATGGGTCGGACGATGGTTCCGAACATAGTTTACATACATTTAGGTGAGATCCGGCTTTAAAAAAGTACATAAATATCGCTTAAGTGGTCATAACTCGAGACAGGGTTGCCAGATCTTCAATGTTTTGGACTCGTTGGAAAGGCCTTTCAATTACCTAACCAACGATGGGTCGGATGATGGATCCGGACATAGTTTACATACATTTAGGTGAGATCCGGCTTCAAAAAAGTACATAAATATCACTTAAGTGGTCATAACTCGAGACAGGGTTGCCAGATCTTCAATGTTTTGGACACATTGGAAAGGCCTTTCAATTACCTAACCAACGATGGGTTGGATGATGGATCCGGACATAGTTTACATACATTTAGGTGAGATCCGGCTTCAAAAAAGTACATAAATATCACTTAAGTGGTCATAACTCGAGACAGGGTTGCCAGATCTTCAATGTTTTGGACTCGTTGGAAAGGCCTTTCAATTACCTAACCAACGATGGGTCGGATGATGGATCCGGACATAGTTTACATACATTTAGGTGAGATCCGGCTTCAAAAAAGTACATAAATATCACTTAAGTGGTCATAACTCAAAATAGGGTTGCCAGATCTTCAATGTTTTGAACTCATTGGAAATGCCTCTCAATTTCCTAACCAACGATGGGTCGGACGATGGTTCCGAACATAGTTTACATACATTTAGGTGAGATCCGGCTTCAAAAAAGTACATAAATATCACTTAAGTGGTCATAACTCGAGACAGGGTTGCCAGATCTTCAATGTTTTGGACACATTGGAAAGGCCTTTCAATTACCTAACCAACGATGGGTTGGATGATGGATCCGGACATAGTTTACATACATTTAGGTGAGATCCGGCTTCAAAAAAGTACATAAATATCACTTAAGTGGTCATAACTCGAGACAGGGTTGCCAGATCTTCAATGTTTTGGACTCGTTGGAAAGGCCTTTCAATTACCTAACCAACGATGGGTCGGATGATGGATCCGGACATAGTTTACATACATTTAGGTGAGATCCGGCTTCAAAAAAGTACATAAATATCACTTAAGTGGTCATAACTCAAAATAGGGTTGCCAGATCTTCAATGTTTTGAACTCATTGGAAATGCCTCTCAATTTCCTAACCAACGATGGGTCGGACGATGGTTCCGAACATAGTTTACATACATTTAGGTGAGATCCGGCTTCAAAAAAGTACATAAATATCACTTAAGTGGTCATAACTCGAGACAGGGTTGCCAGATCTTCAATGTTTTGGACACATTGGAAAGGCCTTTCAATTACCTAACCAACGATGGGTCGGATGATGGATCCGGACATAGTTTACATTCATTTAAGTGAGATCCGACTTCAAAAAAGTGCATAAATATCACTTAAGTGGTCATAACTCGAGACAGGGTTGCCAGATCTTCAATGTTTTGAACTTATTGGAAAGGCCTTTCAATTACCTAACCAACGATGGGTCGGATGATGGATCCGGACATAGTTTACATACATTTAGGTGAGATCCGGCTTTAAAAAAGTACATAAATATCACTTAAGTGGTCATAACTCGAGACAGGGTTGCCAGATCTTCAATGTTTTGGACACATTGGAAAGGCCTTTCAATTACCTAACCAACGATGGGTCGGATGATGGATCCGGACATAGTTTACATACATTTAGGTGAGATCCGGCTTCAAAAAAGTACATAAATATCACTTAAGTGGTCAAACTCGAGACAGGGTTGCCAGATCTTCAATGTTTTGGACTCGTTGGAAAGGCCTTTCAATTACCTAACCAACGATGGGTCGGATGATGGATCCGGACATAGTTTACATACATTTAGGTGAGATCCGGCTTCAAAAAAGTACATAAATATCACTTAAGTGGTCATAACTCAAGATAGGGTTGCCAGATCTTCAATGTTTTGAACTCATTGGAAATGCCTCTCAATTTCCTAACCAACGATAAGTCGGACGATGGTTCCGAACATAGTTTACATACATTTAGGTGAGATGCGGCTTTAAAAAAGTACATAAATATCACTTAAGTGGTCATAACTCGAGACAGGGTTGCCAGATCTTCAATGTTTTGGACTCATTGGAAAGGCCTTTCAATTACCTAACCAACGATGGGTCGGATGATGGATCCGGACATAGTTTACATACATTTAAGTGAGATCCGACTTCAAAAAAGTACATAAATATCACTTAAGTGGTCATAACTCGAGACAGGGTTGCCAGATCTTCAATGTTTTGAACTCATTGGAAAGGCCTCTCAATTACCTAACCAACGATGGGTCGGATGATGGATCTGGACATCGTTTACGTGCATATAATTGAGATCCGGATATTTGCGAAAACACGTTTTTATACATAACTTTTGAACTACTTATCGAAACTTCAAACAATTCAATAGCGATGTATGGGACCATAAACCAAGTCGAATGCAACTGGTTCGATCAAAATCGGTTCAACCAGTGCTGAGAAAACTCAGTGAGAATTTTGGTCACATACATACATACACACACACATACACACACACAGACATTTGTTCAGTTTTCGATTCTGAGTCGATATGTATACATGAAGGTGGGTCTAGGAGCTTTTAATAAAAAGTTCATTTTCAGAGCAGGATTATAGCCTTACCTCAGTGAGGAAGGCAAAAAGTTGATAAAAAAATCTGCCAATTTTTTCCCGTGTACCGTAAAACGGGGTGACTTTGATAGCCGGGGTGACTTTGATAGGTTTGCGATTTTTCTGCAAAATGAAGAGTACAAATAAAATACGTACGGAATGGGTCAGAATCATACTGACCGTGGTAGGGAAGTGTTCAAAGTACCTCAAGAAGAACTTTGCATAAAATTTTGAAATGTTTAAGTAGTTAGTTAACTATAATTAAGAAAATGTTGATGAAAGTCATTATTTAAAACTTCTCAAAGTGTCATGATTTTCTCAATGAACATGATTTTGAATCGGAAAACGGAATGCATTTTCGGGTTTTTTGGACAATTTTCCACTAGGAGAATGTTAAATAAGTTTGTAAATAATAAAAATTATGTGTCCTTGAAACACAATTAAAAAAAATCTCCAAATTTATAGGCAATTTCAGTTGAACAAATTTCATGTAAAATGTGAAAACTTGTGATTCCTGCTTTGTTTTCAGTTTAAAATGCAATATAAATCGATAATTTTACAAACAAAACTAGTTTTAACAAATTTCAGGCAAAATTCCTACTTTTCAACAATTTTATGTAAAATTTATTAGTATTTTGATAAAAAGCTTATAAACTTAGTTAACTAAATATAAACATTGATTTTTTTTTTCTTAAAAACTATATCAGCTACTTTAGTGATGGTACATTTTAAGTACAAATAAAGTTTGAATATCTTAAATATGATTTTAACAAGAAAAACTATGACTATCAAAGTCACCCCGGAATTTAAACTAAGAATTTTTAACGTAACTATTTTTCTAAACACTATGAAAAAACTTTTTTTTTACAAAATAGTGCAAGGACTTTGTGTGGCCTACCCCAGTACATGTTTTAAAAATAACAATCTTTAGAAAAACCTTACCTGTTGGAAAATATTTCAAAAACAAATTGAAATCCTATCAAAGTCACCCCGGTTTACGGTACCTATTTTTTCTCAAAAGTCCTCAACAATACATACAACTTTGCCGAAGACACCAAATTGTTCAGAAAATTCACCCAAAAGTTACAGCTGTTTGAATATTTACATACCATTTTTGTATGGACAGCAGCCAAAATTGTATAGAGACTTGTATGGGTAAACCAATGACGGAAAATAGCTTATTTGGTCATAGGGAAGGCCCCCACAAAGTTTAAATCAAATAAAAAAATACAAAAAATAAAAATGGTCGAAATCGGCCGATTTCGTAGAGAGTTGCTCTTTTGTGTAATATTACGTTGAAAAATCTTCCACAAATCTTTCATGAGAGATTGCTGGAAAAAATATGTAGTTTGTTTGTTATAATTCTCTGCTAAATTTCACGTTTTTACATCTTGCTCTAGATAAAATTACACAAAATCGAGGGATTTTTAAACCATCAAAATTATATTTTTCTTTACTGTGTATCCATTCTCAGATGTAATATTCAATGATTTTTTAAAACTGTGAACCTTTGTTGCTCTCAAATGAATTGTGATGTTATCGTTTAAAGCTCGTGAACGGTGGTGTGGGCCCTCTAATTGACGGAAGTTCATTTGTAGTGCATAACCAGTGGTTATAAAAACTGCTTTGCCCACTTCATCATTTCCACAAAAAAGTAATCAGCAAAGATTCCAAATCTTGACGATGATTTGAAAATGGTTTGAAATGGTCTTAATGCTGAGAGATTTTGTTACATTGAGTTTGCTCTTTCCCAAACATTACCCTGAGACTTCTCCTAGAATCCACGAAGCGCGTGGGTGGTGCCGCTTAGAGCCATAAAAATCGAGCCCGCTAGGTTCGCCAGGTTTCTGTTTCTGCTCCACTCTGTTCGACATATCGATCGACAGCTGGCAATCGCCGATGAGGCACGTCGGCCCACCGAAAAGGTGGAATGATTAACTGGCGCTCGTTTTTACCTGCCAGCCTGCCTTCTCTTCTTGCCTGTCAAGTACCGATATTCCACCATTTCCCCAAACCACCCCCCTGTTTCTTTCGTGAAACTTCCTGTTTCCGTGAGCTCTCGTTTTGAACACTCTCGAGAGGCACAGTTGAAAATTTTGATTGTTGTTTTTATATGTCGATGTGATCATTTCTTTTAGGCTTAAAAATGTGTTAAATTCCAGTTCGAATGAGAACTCTTTTTTTACTGTGTACCTGGTACACAATACAACTTCCTCCCCCAGCTCAAACGACTTGTCAGAGCAGGAAGAAGCCAGGTAAAACGTGTAGCTACTCAATTTACACCGTTTCGTTCTTCGCGAGCCTAGGTGGCATTGCCCACGTGTGTGCCACCACCCACAAAACACGCGAAGCTCTCCAGTGTCGACTTGAGCAGTAGGCGGCGTCGATGTCAAAGTCATGAAATGCAATTTCGACAGCACCCAAGGACCACCAGTGGGCAAAAAAGCTCTGAAAAGGGCGGAAATAGTCGAGAAATATGGCTCAGCCGATAAAAATCTTCAAATGAAGTGAAAATTAGTGCTGCCGTGTGAGGGCGGAAAAAGTGGTGGGACTTTTTTTCAAAGGATGGGGAATTTGTCCCCTTGGCGATCTTGGGGATCTTCTGTCGACATGAAGGGAAATTGCACCATCAGCTGGGATGGTCGTGGAAATTTTTGTGATTCTAAGAAAAGACATTTTCGTCACAACATCTTTGAGAGAGTTATGGTGGGGCACGTGGAAGCATTCGGCACACTTTTTGTGTGTGTTTTGCCTAGAAGCTGGGATATAAAACATTAATGGAAGCTATTCAACGAAATTGCCTACTTTGATGAGCAACTAAGGTTGATGAAATAGATGTGATCGTTTTGACAAATTTCTAAACCTAAAAAAATATTGATTTGATTCAATCTTTTCGTATTCCACATCGAAATCTTACATGGTTTTTCAATCAATATAATCCTGATGATTGGGGGAAGAATTTTTAGAAGGATTCCGCCTTCCTTCCGAAGAAATGATGCATCCATTCATTTTATTTATTCAAACGTAAACTCAACACAAAGACGAGAAAGGTGAACGAATCCCCCCACCTGGAAACCGAAATAAAACGATAAAAAAATCATTACAGTCTGATATGTTTATTCAACGTGGTTTGATGTCTGACCCCGTCGGAAAAAGAACGAACCTTCAGGTATAACCCCATCATCATAACACACCGTCAGAATCTCCCAGACGATTGCGTCATAATCTTCATCCCCATTGTGGTCCCCCCTCCCCAGCCCTCCCCGACAGTATTGGCTTCCACTTTAAGGGATTACACCAGGGAACCCTTTGTGTATCGATTCGTCCTTTTCTCACGAAATCGCTACCATCCTAGAATAGAACGCAGAACAACGCGAACCGATTCACTCGTCGTTATTTATAGGAGCTGTGATTACTTTGAGGAGCACCAACACTGACACACACACACTTACAAAAAAAACTCCTTCCATTTGAATGTATTTGTGCTGCCTCCAACATCAAAATAACCGAAAGACGCGAACGGCATTAGTTTGAATTGGACCAATTACGATAACCCGATAAAAAGGGTATTTCGAAACGTGCCGGAAAACGAACTCTCGTTTCCTTTGGTCCTTGGAAGTTGATATCTTCGAAATTACCCGTCCTGAATGCCATCGCTATTGCTGGTCTATTTCCCTGCCCGTCGTCGACTGCCCTCTGCCAGAAGTGGCCATAATTTACATCAACTGGGAAATGACGTGGGAAGTGAAAGCGATAGAATTAATACGGTCGATTGTCAGAGAGTTGGATTACGTGACGAGATATTGAGCGACGGTGATTTGTAACTGTCAAGAAATGGTTTTTTTTTTCGTGGTATACTAACAGCAGACGGTCGAGAGTAAAATGGTCTTAAACTTATTTGAGAGGACAGTGCCCTCGAATAAACGATCAACGCAAACCAGTATATAAAATTTGCGTCATTTATTTAAACTAAATCATTAACTATTTCATCAATACTAGGTGGCTTTTTTTCCTTGTCGAATGATGTAGAATTTAAATAGCTTGATGTTCGGCCAAGTGGCCGACTCAGAATTCCCTACGTTGTGTTATTGTTGGTGTTGTTGTTGTCCAGGCGCGTAGAATATTTCGTAACTGAATAAAACTATCGATTTGCTGATACTGCTAAGCCAACCGTCTCGGACGGTGGTCAGCGCGCGACGAGGCAGAGTACTTTTATTGAGCAGTTACAATAGAACTTAAAACTACATTGTCTTGCGGGATGTAAACATATATGGGACGTACATAAATGACGTCTTGCACAGACACTTGACATTGAAAAAAAACACCTTCATTTGATTTTAAATGTAATTACAGTCTAGACTCGATTATCTGAAAGCCTTGGAAAAATTTCACTTCAGATAATCAAATCTTCGGATAATCGAATCTAAAATAATATTCATCGTATTATTTAGGATTGTAGGACCCTTAAACTACACTAAAGTGATGTAGAATTTTTAAATCAAAGATGACGGGACCCGTGGTGTAGGGGTAAGCGTGGTTGCCTCTCACCCAGTCGGCCTGGGTTTGATCCCAGACGGCCCCGGCGGCATTTTTCGAGGCAAAATTTGTCTGAACACGCCTTCCATCGGACGGGAAGTAAATATTGGCCCCGGACTAACCTAGAAAGGCTAGGTCGTCAGCTCAGTCCAGGAGCAGGAGTCGTCTCCCTGGGACCTGCCTCGGTGGAGTCGCTGGTAGGCAGTTGGACTCACAATCCAATGGACGTCAGTTCGAATCCCGGGGTGGATGGAAGCTAAGGTGTTAAAAGAGGTTTGCAATTGCCTCAACAATCAAGCCTTCGGACACTTAGTTTCGAGTAGGAATCTCGTAAACGAGAACGCCAAGGCAATGCTGTAGAGCGAATAATTTGATTTTTGATTTGATGGCGGTCATAAGGGCGACGATGAAACATTAAAAAAAATAAAAAACGGAAAATAACGCTACAGAATCGGCCGATTTAGACAACTTTTTGTATTTTTTTAGGCTCAAACTGTGTAGGAGTCTTGACCAAGTAATTTTGTGTCATTGGTTCACCCATACAAATTTCCATACTATTTTGACGGCTGTTCATCAAAAGTGGCACGTAAATATTCGAAAATCTGAAACTTTTGAACGAATTTTCTGATCGATTTGATGTCTTGGGAAAAGTTTAGGTATTGATGAACACTATTCAGACAAAATGAGTACACGGAAAAATGGCGATTTTTAAATTAACCGGTTTTTACCAATATACGCATTCTTAATTTTTAATGTGTTTTAGGGGGCAACAAACTGCAATTTTTTAGTCATAGAAAGGTATGGACGAATACTTTGTCGTCGAGTTATAAATTTAAAAAAATGATCTTTTTGCAAAAAAATATTTTTTGACTTCAGTTTTTAATGTTAAATCGAAATCGACAAGTACTTTAGAGATTTTATTTACCTCTTTAGGTTTAATTTTAACTGGAAAAATCGTTTTGCGATAATTAAAAAATCGTTTTTCGAATAATAAAAAATCGTTTTTTGATTAATAAAAAATGTGTCTATGATTGTTCATTGCTGAAAATATTTTTTTTCGAAGTGTTGAGAAAATGTCTAATAAAAATGCCTAGAGACATTGAAGATTGACCCTATTTTGGTATCAATTCTAACATTTCAAAATGGCTTAATTTTGAATATTTTCCTATTTTTTATGGTAGTAAACGAAACTATTGGCACTACGCCCCCCGGGGCATGGCCTTCCTCTAACGTGGGATTTCTGCTCCAGCGCCTCTGACGAGACAGGAGAAACCGGGACCGACGTTTTACTTCACCATCCGATAGAAGCTCAGTGGATAAGGCGGGAATCGAACCCGCGTCTCATAGCATCATCGGGATCGGCAGCCGAAGCCGCTACCCCTGCGCCACGAGACCAGTGCATTCCCCGTAAAATCAAAGCCTATTTTGTTTTTGAAAACTTAAAAATTTCAGTTAAGATTTTGGTTTTGTTCCACATATTAAAAAAAATTAAGTGCTTAATTATTTTGATAACTAATGATTGCCAAACAGCTGGGCTGGTTAAAATGCATTTTTAAAACATCTTTTTCATTCAAATTTTGTACCCATGGAATTCAACTATTATTATTTTTTTTGCCCCCACCTCCCCTCCTCGACTTAGTTAAAGACGAGTGACGTAAATTTCAAAATCAAGTATTTCAAGTACCGTAAACCGGGGTGACATTGCACAGTGGTCCGAAACCGAAATCTAGCGTGACAAAATTGATAGCGGCCATACGATAAGATTTAGAGCTTTGGTGTCTTCGGGACAAATGATCAGGGTCAATAGGGACATCTTTTGGTATGGTGGACATTAGGGTGGTCCAAATTTTAGGGTGGTTCAGAATTTTTATTTTGGCGGGATGACGAGATAGCGCTTTGGTGTCTTCAAAAAAGTTGTAGGGAACACCATTTTGAGCAACTTTGCTGAAGGGCACAAAGCTCTATCTTCAAACGGGAAGTTTCTAGAGCCATTTTTGTTATTTAGGTTTGGGTGTTTATGAAAAAATGAGTTTTTTGAATTTATCAACTCAGGCTTATGTCGTAGTGAGTTGGTGTCTTCTAGACATTTGAAAAGCTTATCAAAACACACATTTATCTTCCAAGAGAGCGAAAATCGGACCTTTTAAACGAAAGTTATAGCCAAAATACGACAAAAAAGACGCCATTTTGAAATGTGAATAACTCGAAAAGGTGGTGGAGTTTGACCTCGCTCTTAGAAGCATCTGAAAGTACACATTCTAGAGTATATTTGCTGAAAATATCTCGGAGGTCTTTTTTGTTTAACTCATTTAATCTTAATTTGAAAACGAGCATTTTTAAATCGTTTTTTGCCCATAACTTTTGATAGAATTGGCTAAAATTCGTTTTTCAAGAACGAAAATGTTCATTTTAACAAGCTCTACAATTGTCTAGAAGGGTTCAAAAATGTACAAAATGATCTAGTGGTTGTAAAAGAAGAAACAAGTTTTTACTGAAATATTTCAGGAATAAATTTAATTATTTTGTTGATTCCTGAAATATTTCAGTAAAAACTTGTTTCTTCTTTTACAACCACTAGATCATTTTGTACATTTTTGAACCCTTCTAGACAATTGTAGAGCTTGTTAAAATGAACATTTTCGTTCTTGAAAAACGAATTTTAGCCAATTCTATCAAAAGTTATGGGCAAAAAACGATTTAAAAATGCTCGTTTTCAAATTAAGATTAAATGAGTTAAACAAAAAAGACCTCCGAGATATTTTCAGCAAATATACTCTAGAATGTGTACTTTCAGATGCTTCTAAGAGCGAGGTCAAACTACACCACCTTTTCGAGTTATTCACATTTCAAAATGGCGTCTTTTTTGTCGTATTTTGGCTATAACTTTCGTTGAAAAGGTCCGATTTTCGCTCTCTTGGAAGATAAATGTGTGTTTTGATAAGCTCTTCAAATGTCTAGAAGACGCCAACTCGCTACGACATAAGCCTGAGTTGATAAATTCAAAAAACTCATTTTTTCATAAACACCCAAACCTAAATTACAAAAATGGCTCTAGAAACTTCCCGTTTGTAGATAGAGCTTTGTGCCCTTCAGCAAAGTTGCTCAGAATGGTGTTTCCTACAACTTTTCTGAAGACACCAAAGTGCTATCTCGTCATCCCGCCAAAATAAAAATTCTGAACCACCCTAAAATTTGGACCACCCTAATGTCCACCATACCAAAAGATGCCCCTATTGACCCTGATCATTTGTCCCCAAGACACCAAAGCTCTAAATCTTAACGTGTGGCCGCTAACAATTTTGTCACGCTAGATTCCGGTTTCGGACCACTGTGCATTGGTAGGATTTTAATTTATTTTTGGAACATTTTCCAACTGCTAACGTTTTTCTCTAGACTGATAACTGTTATCCGTTTCTCAAGATTTTTATTTTTAAGGCGCTAAAATTTTATTACGTCAAATTTACCATAGCTAAGGTTGGTTATATAGTTTTTTAGAAAAACAAATCAATGATTATATTTAGTTTACAAAGTTTGTAAACTTTTTATCAGAACACATATAAATTTTAGGTATTTTTTTAAAGTCTCAATTTTGCCGGAAATTTGTTAAAATTAGTTTGTTTATAATATTATCGATTAACATTTTTTTGTTCTTAACTTATTTGTTTAGGTCCTTTCACCAGGTTAGGACCGAGGATCGGTAAACAACTTATAAAAATATAAAAATCACAAAAAATCTGTTCGAACTCCGTAACTCGAGATCATTTAACTGACGAGGGTCACTTGACCCAAATTATCGATTTATATTGCATTTTAAACTGAATTCGAAACACGAATCAAAAGTTATCAAATTTTATATAAAATGCCTTCAAATTAGGGTATTTGTCCCTATTTTGGGCCTACTAAGCCGAGCGCACTTTTTATTTGATGTCCTATTCTCAAAGGCTGCTACAGGCAGCCTTGCTTGTATTACATGAATAAGTTGGTGTTTTAATGCAAATGCTCTTACTTAAACACATTTTTGGCGAAAATACTTTAAATTTCTGTAAAAGCCCGAGAAACTAAAACATTTGTTGTCCCTATTTTGGGGATATTGCTTCTAGCATACGACCTTCTTTGTGCATATTTTCGGCCTACCTTCTGATTGGTTGAAATCTTGAAGCACGTGGCCCCAGCCCCAGCTCGTACAGTACGAACGGAATCGACGTAACACCTTATAATGTGGCCCTCTTAAACCTTGCGGTTTCGTCAACGGATCCACAGGTGTGTATCGTTCTTTTTGCGACAAGACTCCGCCTCCCGGGTCTCCTAAGTGTGAAGGTATGGCACGGGGAGAGGGCACCGCATACCTATATTTTACACTTAGAATTTTTTGCGTCCGCCTCGGGATTCGAACCAGCGACCTCTGGATTGTGAGTCCAGTGCGCGGTCCGATTGATCCACACAGGCAGACAAGCTCGTACAGTACAGTCGCACAAATTCGGTCGACAAACATGCTAAATCATTGTGATGTTTTAAGCCACAAATCAACATTAGAATGATTAATTTCACTTGCATTAAGTGCATAATTAGCTTGGACATGATTTATATAATTCTTTACTAGTTTTGAACATAATTAAACAGTTGTTGCGTAGCCAAACAATAAGCCCGTAATATGCAAGAAAGACTGTAACTTGTGAAAAGCGCACACACACTGTCACAATTTGTAGAAGTGTCAAATGGACTGAATATAGAGCCATTCTCTCCGAAATGGACGAAGTCTTTAATCAGTTATTTTATTGATTTGGTGGCAGTTTAGTGATTGTTTTTGTAACGGGATTGTGCAACCCACCAAAAAAACATATTGCCGGTGGTTGGAGATTCGGGGGACGGCTCTCATTCGTGTGCTGAGCGATGAAAGCCGGGTGCTGAGTGTCAACAAGCGGTAAGCAAAAGTGGTGAAATTTTTCGACCTAATGGGCAACTAGCGATTTGCAAAGAAAAATGTGAAGAGTGCTATTTGTATTGCTTTATTTCTAATTCAAGAGGAAAAAGTAAATTATTCTTGCCCACCAAAATGAAGATAATGACTGCTCAATGCTCAATTTCGTTGAATTAAGTTTGGTAGACCCAAAATAGGTACTAGACCCAAAATAGGTACTAGACCCAAAATAGGGACAAATTCCATAGAAGATTTTTACAATTAAAAACACATAGCATTGAGAAAATCATGTTACTTTGAGAGTATTAAAATAATGCTATTCGTTAACTTTTTTTTTAAAATAATAGTTAACTAACTATTCAAATATTTCAGAAAAAATTAAAAACTTTTTCTTGAGGTACTTTGAGCACTTATCTACCATAGTCTGTATGATTCCATTGCATTCCATACGTATTTGATTTGTACTCTTCATTTTGCGGAAAAATCTCAAACCTATCTAAGTCAAAGACGAGTGACGTAAACTTTGTTAAAAAAAATAATACAGCGGCTTTAAGTTTTTTTTTTAATATTTCAAGTATTTCAAGAGTTTCAAGTATTTCAAGTATGACAAGTTTTTTAGTTTAGTATTTTATGTATGTGTATTTTAAGTATTTTAAGTATATTAACTATTTGAAACATAGCTAAACCGGCAATAATGTGAGAAGATTCTGCTTCGTAGGCAGCAATGGAAAAAAAATAATTAAAAAAAACTTGTTAAAATAGTGGAAAACCTTGCTGGAAAACTGCCAAGAATAACATAAAATCTAGTAGCCAACAGACTGACTGGAGACAGTCGGCTTTCAAAACTGACGGAATTGCATTGCTGGTGAATTAGTAACATCTAATAATATTTTAGCTGATTTACTAGTTTTAGGAACAGCTATGATTTTGCTTGAGGAAAAAATACTCAGTCGAGGTTGAACATCGCTTATGATGTTTTCCCTAAATTTCCTGTTCCTCGTCAACTCGTGTCTCTTCCGTGTCACAACCATATCGGCTTCGTGAAACGAGAGTGACAAAAGATTGGCGCATAATGACATTTTGAAGATGCACATTTTGTACCGACAAAAGTGCATTCTAACGAGCATGTCCCTCCTCTGCCCCTCAAGTGCAACACGAGACAGTGAAACCTTCATGCGTCGTCCAAGGAACAACCCCGGTTGTGATACCCGGAAGAGAGTGTCGAGTGCAAACATTAAGGCAGGGGAAGGAGGGGGAGGTGCATACATTTGCATAGCTGAAAAAGCACTTGAAAGCACCTTTCGACAGCACCACCTCAGGAAAGGTGAGAAAGAGCCTCTGCTTTGCATGACATAATCACCTTGCCGAAGCGTTCGTTCCCAAAAAAACAAATCGAGCCTGGCAGTGAACCAGAAAAAAAGGCTACGTTTCAAATGGAAATGACAATTTCTAAGTCGTGTTGGTGTCGTTGATGTCAGTCCCAGAGGCTTCCGAAAAAAAGATCCCGCGCCAAATCGGTAAATCAAGAGTTTGATACCATTTCCGAAAAGCTGAATTGGCGAGCTAGGTGGGTGTTTTGAAACTTTTGAACAAAAATCATAAAAGTTTCACCAACAAGCCCACCGTGCCAAATGGCACGGTGGTGCGCTCCTTCGTTGACAAGCTCTTGGCTCGAGGAACGATATATCGTTTTGTTTTCGGCATTGTCTTAAATTTTCCAACCGGAAAGGGGGAGGAAAGCTTCCGTCCGTATTTTTCCTCCCAATCAATGAGATTGTCAAGGCCCGTGACACCACGAAGGATATTCGATAATTGAAGTTTTGAAACTTTTGGCAGTCGAACTTTTCAAGAGTTGTTGCAATTGCTCTGGCAAAATTTAACGACAGCCCATTGAATACATTTGTCGTTTGTCAAATCACCCTCGAAAAAAAAAAAAAAAAAAATGAAACCAACGAAAAGCATGTTAGAACATGACATCGAAAACAACGAAATAAAACACATAAAAGTTGCCCACCAACATGAGCACCCACGAGAACGACAACAGTCATAAACCGAGCAAGAGAAATTCGTCTATGTCAGCAGCAGCAGCCCCTTGACCCCCCCCCCCCCCCTCTGAAAATGTGCTGACTGGAGCAGCATAAATATTATTTACCGATTGCCACGTGTTTGGCACGAAAGGACACGTGGTGGAAAATGACATCCTCTGTCCTGCTGAGTGAGTGTTTTCACAGGTTTAGGAGGCAACGCTGCTCGGTGGGACAAAGTTGTTAACACCGTGGAAAACAGCTGTTATTTGGAAATGGATTGGCGAGATAGACCTGGGATATGGAGCTATTTGAGTAATGAATTTGGATTGAGGTGTAACTTCAGCTGCATGCAAAATTTAATGTTAAACATAAATTCTCAAAATTTCTAAAACCTAGCAGATATCGTTTCAAGAAAAAAAAACAGCCATTTCAATTATTGTTATTTCCTCAATCGACTCAATTTCCATTGTTTACACCTAGTTCTATCCATAATACCTATATCCCTTAACTAGAGGAAAACTCAACAGTTTGAAGCAACAGAAGACCTTTTTACTTTCCCTAGACTGCTTCCTGACTTTGCTGCTGCCATGATCCACCTTAAAGTGGTCGTTTAAATGCAAATTTAACCTGCTGCAGCATCTTGATTAGGAGCGGAACGACGTTGCCATCCTCCAGGGTGGAATAACTTTTCTACCTTTTTTGCTGTTGCTGCTGTCTTTGTGTGTTTTCATCTTTGGTTCCGATTACAGGAAAAAGTTTTTCCTGCCTGCTTCCTTTAAATCGTTAAGCTTTCGTACGTGTGTACGTGTCAATTTCCTGCCTTATAGTTGCTTCAAGAAGAAAATGCTTTAATTTTGAGCTGAAGCCATTCTCACAACAGTGAAATTTCCATAAATAATAATTTCTCGCAGCTTAATCAATTTTCCCACCACACAAACCACACACTAATAAAACCGCAAGCTCATTTAAAGTGAAAACCGCGCTTTCCCATCCTCTTGACTATTTCACTCCCAAAATCCCGCAGAATAGAAACCCCCGCCGGCGGCATCTGTCCTAAAGTTTTTTTTCAGTCCCTATTCTACCGTTTTCAACTTTCCACCGTTTCCACTCCATCCGCTTGGCTCATCGAACTTTTCCTTCCCCACATCACATTCACTTTCAAATTAACAGCTAAAAATAGGACGACGTCTCCCTCGTCTAGTGGTACCACCCTCTTCAGCGTTGGGGGTTGGTGCCCCCTTGTTCGATTTTTTCCATGGCGTCTACTCGTAGAAAAAAAAAACTGATTGAAATTATGTATATTATTATTTAAGGTTGACAAGTTCTCTACATTTTTGCATTATTTTGGTTTTGATTTAATATTAATGATTGTTTTTTTTCACAATATCTTTACAGAAGTTATCTTGTTCAATTCAATTTGTTTTAGCCAATTTGTGCGTTGAAACTGAAAATATTATGTTTGGTTTATTATTGCATGATCTTTTTAAAAAATATCTACAATATTTATTGTTTCCATAACTTAAACCTTGGTTAGCATATAAAAAGTTACTCTCATAAAATTACGTTATTCCTCAATTCGATTTCTCACACAAAAAAAAAAGTTGCACAAATAACTTATATTGAAAAAACGTATGTTTAAATACATTGGATGATTTTTTTAATCAAGATATGAAATAGCTTTTATTTAATTTAAAATATTTCCAAATGTTTAAATTAATCCTAACATTTGATTTGTCGTAAATAAATTTTTGGAGCCTTTTCAAATGCTGTGGCTTATTTGAATTTTTAAATATGGGTCATTCCACCTGAAGTGTGCAAGAAAAAAAAATGCAAATTTGAAAATTACCAGCTTTGATTCTGCTCAAATTTGGCAGAGCTGTTGATGCCATCAAAACATGCAAGAATCCCAAATTTCATCCAAATCGGACCACCCCCTCCATTTTTCTACCCTCCCAAAAAAACGAATTTTTGGCGATTTTTGAGCGAAACCCTATCTTCAAACGACGATAACTCAGGAACCACGAATGTTAGAGGATCGGTCTTAGACTCAATTTTGAAGGAAATTGGACGTAGAATCCATTTCTGTGATCAAAATTTAGATTAAAATATTTTGTTCACCTGTATTGCACAATTGAAAACTTAAACTGGCCGTATCTCAAAACAGCCCTATTTATTTTTTAAATTTGATATCACCACCGTATTCCCTGGCCAATTTTACACAAGAATCACTTATCGACAGAAAGGAATATGTTTCGTTCCAGAGATATCGAATTTTAAAGTTTTGAGTATTTGGGATTACCTAAATTAGCTTTATTCGCCGCATCTGCTAGAAGCACTCGGGCGCGCTGATCAATAATTACTACCTGATGTTCTGTAAGATGAATTATTTTTATAATTTTATACGATTTTGTGATAATCAATACCTGGAACAATATAATTTTTGTTTAAGGAATGTTCATTGGGTAATCTTCAATGCACTGTTTTTCCTGAACTCAGTGTCATTGAACCATATTAAGTAAAATTTGAACTTTTAATATTTATTTGCAAATGCTACAGAGTTTTGCCTTCCTCACCTTACTGAGGAAAGGCTATAAAATCACTCGGAAAATGAACTTTTTAATTAGACCTCCTAGACCTACCTTCATTTGTTCATATCGACTCAGAATCACCAGCTGAGCAAATGTCTGTGTGTTGGGCTGTATGTAGACATGTGTACCAAATCAATGTCACTGGAATATCTCGTCACAGGCTCAACCGATTCTGGCCGGAATGGTTTTAATCGACCCGTCTTAACGTCCCCTAAGTTGCTATTTAAATTCATGCAGTTTTATCATGTATTTAAAAAGTTATGTTAAAAAAACTGTTTCATATTAAATTAAAATTATGGTAAAAAGGGTGTTTTTTTCATGAAACCCTCACATGTTATATATTTTTAGAAAGCATATGAGAAGACCTTTTAGGTGGAGTAAGAATTTTCAAGATCTGACTTACTTATCTTAAATTACAAGCAGTTTAAAAAATGGTCTGAATTCACATAACCTCAACTGGTCGGGATCGCCACGAAAAAGCCGTGTAGAGGGATGCCATTTTCCTCAGAGGCCGTGTCTGTATAATCTTGACAAAAAGTCTGCAGGTAGTCTGTTTTTTTACTCATCACTTATTTTTATTAGGACGTCTTAGGTGCTGGAGATCCATAAACATGTGGACACTTTAGGGGTGTTGGAATCACTATAAATGAGAGGAAGGCACCAACCACCTAAAGGTGGATTAAGTAACGTTTTTACAATACAATTTTCAAAAATTTAGCATTTTTCTATTATTTTTATGTTTTTTCTATTTTCTCATTTCTTCCCACATTATCAAATTATTATTATTATTTTTTTTATTCAACCTTTCAAATTTCAGCTTTAAAATTTACACATTATTTTACTGTTGTCCTTTTTAAAAAGGATATTTAAATTTTTTGTGATTAATTTTTGAATTAAGGCATTTTTCGATACTGTTGATCTTAATAAAGAAGTGGATGTATTTAGATAAGGTGAATAATATTGAGTATATAATATTGAAATTGTTTCTTCTTAAAAAAATAATTTGAAGGAAATAAAATAGTAAAATTTCAAGCATTATTTCATTTGATTTGTTATAAACAGAATGATACAGCGAATCTACGCTAATCAGCATGATTCAAATCAAAAGTGCTCCGATTTGGTTTAGACCCGTTTTTCCTGAGGTGTTCCAAAAGCGTTTTCGATAATTTTCGTTAAAGGGTAATTCTCCGCCAACTCACACAGCAGTTGCCCCGACCCCTCTTCGATTTGCGTGAAACTTTGCCCTATGGGGTAACTTTTGTCCCTGATCACGAATCCGTTTTTTGATATCTCGTGACGGAGGGGCGGTACGACCCCTTCCATTTTTGAACATGCGAAAAAAGAGGTGTTTTTCATTAATTTGCAGCCTGAAACGGTGATGAGATAGAAATTTGGTGTCAAAGGGACTTTTATCAAAAATTAGACGCCCGATTTGATGGCGTACTCAGAATTCCGAAAAAACGTATTTTTCATCGAAAAAAACACTAAAAAATTCTTAAAAATTCTCCCATTTTCCGTTACTCGACTGTAAAATTTTTTGGAATATGTCATTTTATGAGAAATTTAATGTACTTTTCGAATCTACATTGACCCAGAAGGGTAATTTTTTCATGTGAACAAAATTTTTCATTTAAAAATTCCGTGTTTTTTCTAACTTTGCAGGGTTATTTTTTAGAGTATAACAATGTTCTACAAAGTTGTAGAGCAGACAATTACAAAAATTTTAATATATAGACATAAGGGGTTTGCTTATAAGCATCACGAGTTATTGCGAATTTACGAAAAAAGTTTTGAAAATGTTGGTCGTCGTTGATCTTGGCCGTTCATGGTCAGCCGCGACAGACACGGACGACGAAGCAAAGAGAATCGCAAAAAGTAACTTTTTCAAAACTTTTTTTTCGTAAGATCGCGATAACTCGTGATGTTTATAAGCAAACCCCTTATGTCTATACATCAAAATTTTTGTAATTGTCTGCTCTACAACTTTGTAGAACATTGTTACACTCTAAAAAATAGCCCTGCAATGTTAGAAAAAACACGAAATTTTAAAATGAAAAATTTTGTTCTAAATGAAAAAATGACCCTTCTGGGTCAATGTAGATTCAAAAAGTACATTAAATTTCCCTTAAAATGACATGTTCCATAAATTTTTACAGTCGAGTAACGGAAAATGGGAGAATTTTTAAAAATTTTTTAGTGTTTTTTTCGATGAAAAATACGTTTTTTCGGAATTCTGAGTACGTCATCAAATCGGGCGTCTAATTTTACATAAAAGTCCCTTTGACACCAAATTTCTATCTCATCACCGTTTCAGGCTGCAAATTATTGAAAAACACCTCTTTTTCGCATGTTCAAAAATGGAAGGGGTCGTACCGCCCCTCCGTCACGAGATATCAAAAAACGGATTCGTGATCAAGGACAAAAGTTACCCCTTAGGACAAAGTTTCACGCAAATCGAAGAGGGGTCGGGGCAACTTTTCCCGATTTCGTGTGAGTTGGTAGAGAATTACCCCTGTGATTTTAACGAGTTTAGCGTTATGTCGGGATTACAACAGCCTACCGCATATTTTAACAATTTATTTGAGTCAGTGACAGAATTGTCACTGCAACACTGCAATTTGTGCTTTAAAACTATAAAAAAGATAAAGATGATATGTCATTTTCAAACCTTAGCAGTCACCCTGACCTGCTCCATTGTTGCATGCTAGGCCAAATCAGATACATTCTATTGACGTACCCGAGACTCTGGCGGGGCGGGCAAGCTATCGGTTTATGACGTAACCTATTTTCTTGAAAGTCGTCACAACCCAGCCAGTACAAAACCACTCCTCCCCCCTCTCGCCCTTTTTTCCAGCCCCCACATCATCACCGAACCTTCGGAATGGTCTCAAATTAAGTACCCATCTGCAAATTCCACCGGTACCTGGTACTCACACAAACAAGTGCGAGCACACGTACAGACAGCACACAAAAAATAAAAAGGATGGAAAAAAAGCTCGGAGAAAAGTTGCCCAGCGTTGCCGAGTGTTGGCGGGGGGGGGGGGAGGGGGGGGGCCTCGACATGCAATCATTAAATTTTTATTAAATTGTGTATATTTTATGTCTGTCGCACACAAACAAACTCATGTAGGAGAAAGGGTACAGAAAAAAAGCTTGCAAAGCTCCTATAAAAAGCAGGACCACATTGTGGGGGAGGGAATTCGTACACAGTTGCCGGTGCGAGCTTTTCATCTCGTGGAAAAGAAAGAAAGTAGATGAAGCCTTTCGCACAAGTACAATATATGCTGGAGGAGGAGGAGAATGCTTTGAGTTTATGTTCTCGCATTTTACGTGGGTGCGACAAAGGTTTTCCTAGAAACCTTTATTAAGAAATCAGATTTGAGGCTTACCAGATTCTTAATTATTTTCCGAACAAAAAATGCTGCCTGCTTCCTCTTCCTGATGTTCGATAAAATCGCACAGAAAGGCATAATAAATCATTTCAGGTGAAAAAAGTAGACGATCTAAAAATACAAAAAATTGAACAAAGAACAAACTAATCATCAGCATAATTAATACTGACCGGCCATCACCGTCTACACCTCACTACTCTTTCATTGGAACACCTGGCACCGGCGGCGGAAGGCCAAGCCAAAGGGTTCAGGAAAAAAAAGTTTCCGTCTATTTGTGGAACAATTAACAAAGGGTTGTGGTAGACTGCCAGCCACCGAGGCTAGAAAACGTGGTTCGTGTTTATTAATTAATCAAATCAACGGTGACGAATCAAATTTGGACAAAACGGTGTAGCGATTTAGTTTTCCTATTAAAATTTAGGTGAGATTAGAAAATCAGTGAAAAAATACATTTCGCAATTCTTTCTGATGATCGTTATTAGTAGGGTTAGTGAAATTTCACGATTTCGCGGACAGCGTGAAATCCGCGAAATTTGGCTTTTTCCGCGAAATCCCGTGAAATTTTATGTTTGTGGGGATTTGTAACGATATTTCTTAAAATAATTTATCAGACTCAAATAGGAATGAAAATAATGTTATGAATTACTGTAGGAATAAGCAAATGAATATCCTGGTTCAATTACTAATACAGGGTTAGTGATTTTTGACGATTTCGTTGACGGCGAGAAATTCGTGAAATTTATGAATTTCCTCAAATCATTTTTTTAAATAGCAACATAATAAATATATCATCCATAAAGACTGTTTAAGTAAATTTTATTAGTTTACAATTGAAAAGCATGATATGTACCATTTGAAGAATTGTTCAGTTTCTTTTGGAAACTTAATAAATTTAGTAATATCTTCGTTCGTTGCAATAAAAACTTAACTGCTATTTTATTTGAAACAAAAAAAAATAAAATAAATAAAAATGAAGAGTATTTCTTTAAAACTTTTAAAAACATTTCAGATTCTTTCTGAGTCCTAACGATATTTGCTTATTTGGGTGGATGATTACCGTGAAAGTTAAAAAATACTACTTTTTATGTTTTCTATTCTCATTTTCAATAATAATGTTGAATTTGTTACAGGTTACATTATTTTTGCCTTTTGATTTTAAATTTAGTTTATGATAAGTGAGATGAAAACCTTAAAAAATATTTTTTATGTGCTAAACTGCCGTTTTACGCATAATTGTCCCATGTTATTTTTGGACGATTCTGACTTTTTATCATTTTTAAGCTTAATCTTACGTATATTTTCAGAAAAACACATAAAATCTAATAATTTGTTCAGAAAATCATTGAAAACAACACCAAGTCTGTTTGTCCCATCGTTGAACTTCTACGCATAAGTGTCCCACCAAGTATTTTCTATCACGAAATCATGAGTTTTAAGAAGCATTTCATCTTGTGTACCTATTTAGCTGTAAGAGGATTACAAATAAGGGTGATCAAATGTTAACCGGGGTGATAAGGGACATACAGGGCGAATAGGGACCCACGGGACAATTATGCGTAGAAAGACAGAAATCGATCGAAAATTTTCAATCGCGTTTTTCTCAGCTGCCCTTTTTTGAACATGGGAAAATTATGCGTAGAATGACAGTAAATGTCGCAGAAAATTCAAATTATTTTACTCTTTTTGGCTGGACAAGATTGTTAAATCTTGCTTTGATATGAAATTTAATAAAATGTAAAATGATAAAACAGAAGCGAATGCGCGAAAATCTTTTAGCAGTGAAGCAGTTCTGTAAATGAGAATACGCATGCCCTACATTTTGTTTCAAAAAATATATAGAGCTCATCCATAAAACAGGTTGAAACTTTTTTGAAAATTTGGAGGATTTTTTTGTCACGTTCAAATTTAGTGTAGATTTTTTAGTTTATCGAAGAATAACATATAATTACGCAAAAAAGTAGTTTTCGTGATTTAAACATAAAATTTTCAGAGTTATTTTAACTTTTTTCACATTCCGCGAAATTTGCGTGAAATTCGGTGTTTTGAAATTGAGGTCCCCGTGAAATTTGCAATTTTCGAGCGTGAAAAATCACTAAGCCTAGTTATTAGATTAGGCACGAAAAATTGCCCCGATGCGTGAGCCTTGTGCACTGCAGATCTATCAAAATGTTGATTACCTTTGTTCAATGTGGGTCCAAACACTAGCCGATAATGAATGAACTTCTGGCACGCAACTCACGCACCACTATGGAAAAGCACGTTTAGTTTAATGGTTTCTTTACACCGTTAAATTAATCTTATTTTGAATTTTTCGACATGATTATTTCTCATTTCATTCAAAACACAAGATCCAGGCAAAGCTTTCACACAAAATTTGTTTGAAATTTTAAGATTTTTTAACAGTGCCCAAAACTTCCTCTCACCAAAAGGTGTTCACACAGAACTGTTTCGATGAACTTGCCCGATGAGAACGCCAGGGTGGTTTCCGCGTTGTGGGGCTATTTGTGGCTTGAAGGCTCTCTGCTCCGATGCTGTTGGGCTGGCATTCTGGCACGAGGACTTTATGAAAGCGGTGGAGTTGAGTTTGAAATTAATGCCGCCATGTTGCGTTTAAAGGTCCACAGGAAGAGTTGTGTGTGTGTGTGCGCGCGCGATGTTTGTGTCTATTGGAGCTTGAGCCAAAGCCCACATAACCACCAAAGCTCACTGAACCGTGGCTAAGCTCTGCGGTTTTCTGCGATGATGACGAGGTTTGAACAGTGGGATAAGAAGGTATTTTGAATTCTCATGTTTTTTTTTGGGAAAAATTTACATTATCGCATTGTTTATGCCTTTTTTAAATGTAATTAATTCCCTTACTCAATTCTTATAAGAGTTTGTCTTTGAGCTTTGCCTTTTTGTTGATTTTGATATTTTCGTTATTGGGTAATTCTCTACCAACTCACACGAAATCGGGAAAAGTTGCCCCGACCCCTCTTCGATTTGCGTGAAACTTTGTCCTAAGGGGTAACTTTTGTCCCTGATCACGAATCCGAGGTCCGTTTTTTGATATCTCGTGACGGAGGGGCGGTACGACCCCTTCCATTTTTGAACATGCGAAAAAAGAGGTGTTTTTCAATAATTTGCAGCCTGAAACGGTGATGAGATAGAAATTTGGTGTCAAAGGGACTTTTATGTAAAATTAGACGCCCGATTTGATGGCGTACTCAGAATTCCGAAAAAACGTATTTTTCATCGAAAAAAACACTAAAAAAGTTTAAAAAATTCTCCCATTTTCCGTTACTCGACTGTAAAAAATTTTGGAACATGTCATTTTATGGGAAATTTAATGTACTTTTCGAATCTACATTGTCCCAGAAGGGTCATTTTTTCATTTAGAACAAAATTTTTCATTTTAAAATTTCGTGTTTTTTCTAACTTTGCAGGGTTATTTTTTAGAGTGTAACAATGTTCTACAAAGTTGTAGAGCAGACAATTACAAAAATTTTGATATATAGACATAAGGGGTTTGCTTATAAACATCACGAGTTATCGCGATTTTACGAAAAAAAGTTTTGAAAAAGTTACTTTTTGCGTTTCTCTTTGTTTCGTCGTCCGTGTCTGTCGCGGGTGACCATGAACGGCCATGATCGATGACGACCAACTTTTTCAAAACTTTTTTTCGTAAAATCGCGATAACTCGTGATGTTTATAAGCAAACCCCTTATGTCTATATATCAAAATTTTTGTAATTGTCTGTTCTACAACTTTGTAGAACATTGTTACACTCTAAAAAATAACCCTGCAAAGTTAGAAAAAACACGAAATTTTAAAATGAAAAATTTTGTTCTAAATGAAAAAATGACCCTTCTGGGACAATGTAGATTCGAAAAGTACATTAAATTTCCCATAAAATGACATGTTCCAAAATTTTTTACAGTCGAGTAACGAAAAATGGGAGAATTTTTAAAACTTTTTTAGTGTTTTTTTCGATGAAAAATACGTTTTTTCGAAATTCTGAGTACGCCATCAAATCGGGCGTCTAATTTTACATAAAAGTTCCTTTGACACCAAATTTCTATCTCATCACCGTTTCAGGCTGCAAATTATTGAAAAACACCTCTTTTTTCGCATGTTCAAAAATGGAAGGGGTCGTACCGCCCCTCCGTCACGAGATATCAAAAAACGGACCTCGGATTCGTGATCAGGGACAAAAGTTACCCCTTAGGACAAAGTTTCACGCAAATCGAAGAGGGGTCGGGGCAACTGCTGTGTGAGTTGGCGGAGAATTACCCTATTGTATAATGCAAGAATTTTGTGTTTTTCATGCTCAAAATCCTATGGCAAATATATTGCCTGTCTAGACATTTTTAGAAAAAAAAAACATACAAATTTCAGCATTAGTGTATGGACCCAAACTCACCCCCCAGACCCCTGATGACGGTACAAATTTTAAAGTTTTTTTGAATTCCATATAATTTGATTGACTGAATTGAAAAACTAAGCTAAATGTTCAAATATAAAATAACGTCATGATTCGAAATCCGGACAATTAGTAGCATATCAGCTGGCGAAAAATCAGTCAATGAGTTGGGAACGTAGAAATATTATCAGGATGTAGTATAAACAGTTACTTTTAAGAAAATTGTTCATCAGATTTTTAAGATTAAAATGACTTGTTGTGCTTCGAATCCCGGACACTGATATCGATTGAAATCTGGACAGTTTTTCTTTGAATTTCGGACACTAGATTTTCGCACAAATTTGGACTGAAATGTTAGTGAATGGCAGTTTTTAGGTCTCAAATAAGCTATTAACATCAAAACAATCGATATTTTATATAAAAATTTGCTAGAATTTAAGGAAATCAAAACCATAAATTTCTGCTTTGCCTTCCCGGTGCTTCGGACGCCTATGAAATATTTCAGTGAAATGTTTCACATTTTAGGTAAACTCATTTTTTTTAATTAAATTGTTTTGGCATTGACAACAGCGTCCAAACAAATTTTTAATCAAAGTTGATGGTAGAATTCATCAAATTACACAGTTTTGATATTTATTATGCGAACTTATATCTAAATAATTGATAACACAAGATGAGGCGTCCGGGTTTCAAATCGTTCTGGAATTCGAATCATGACGTGAATTAGATCAGAAAACTTTTAGAACGGTCTATCGATGTTTATTTTTGGAAAAAAAAACTATGAAATTCATACACAGTCAATTTTGCCCGAAACAGAACAACGTATGACTTGACAGAGAAAAAAAAAACAAAGTGTGGCAAATTTATGGATTTTTGTCCAGATTTTGAGATATGATGATCTGTTTCCAGCAGAAATCTACAGTAGTTCAGCAAAATACCTGAGTTTTTAGCGATAAACTTCTTGACGAGAATGATGACTTTCAAAGATTTATTCTATTTTTTTTAGATTTACAGACTTGAAGAAATAGGGCTTATTTAAGTTTATTTTTTGATGAGATTCAATGATTTGAAGAAAACAAAAAGAAAGGTAAATTTCAATTTATTTGATTATTCTTTAAAAAATTCCCTTTGGTAAAACAACATCGATTTAACATCAAAATACATTACAGAATCGATTATCCGAATGTTTCTTAGAAACTTCAATAAACTTTTTTTCACAGTTAATTTTTTTTTTCATTTTTAACAGTGAACTCGAGTTCTTAGACACCATTCTTGTCAAAATTGATTTGTGAATTGCCTGTTTCATTGAAAAATCAAATTTTCTCATTATTTTATAACTGCCATTTCCCGAGCAGACGGTAATAACTTGGGAATAAAATTTTTTGATGTTTAAAAATACTAGGCCAATAACATTTTATGTTATTTATAACAAGATTTGTTATTCGTCGTTATGATTTTTTTGTTATTGAATTGTTATTGTAATAACAGACTAATAACATTTTTTGTTATTTTTCGAACAAATTCTTGTTATTATTTTTTGTTATTTTAACAACTAATCCGATCATCCCAATAACAGTTGGAGGTATTCTTCCATAACAAAAAATGTTATTCCAAAGTTGTTTTAGCTTTCAACCATTATCAGACCAATAACAAATTTTGTGATGATAACATAAACTGTTATTTAAACCTTATGCAAAAATGGATTTTTTAAGAAGATTCCATAACACTTTCTGTTATTTTAACAATATTTGTTATTGAAATGGCATGAATTTTGTTATTACCGTCTGCCCGGGTTTGGCCGCTATCTTAGATATAAAATTTCCAAATCACTTGAAAAAAATTTGGGGCTCAACAACCCATAAAAAGAACACTTTTTTTCGAGATTCGATTATCCGAAGAATCGATTATTCTAAGTAACATTTTCCCCGAAAAGGGATAATCGATTTTGGACTGTATTGAATGTATGACAGAAGGTCTAAATACAAGGTCCAGTTGTATGAAACAAATTTGTTTGCCCCTTGATTTTTCAAACCAATTTTGAAGTGGAAGGCGACATAAATTTTGAAAAATAATTGCAGCAGCTTTACTAATATAAAAACTCATTATCCATCTAATGCTCACATTTTTTCGATTTTTCGATCGTGCTCAAGGGGGCCATTTTGAGATTTTTTTTGTTCTTAATCCTGCTGAAACTTTTTTGGTGCCTTCGGTATGCCCAAAGAAGCCATTTTGCATCATTAGTTTGTCCATATAATTTTCCATACAAATTGGCAGCTGTCCATACAAACACGAAATATGAAAATTCAAAAATCTGTATCTTTTGAAGGAATTTTTTGATCGATTTGGTGTCTTCGGCAAAGTTGTAGGTTTGGATATGGACTACACTAAATTTTAAATCAAGACTTACATATTGAATGTTTAGTCTTTTTGGAATGTTATTCTTAATTTAAAATTCATGAAAATATTTTTTTCGAAATTTCGCGAATGTTTTATACTTTAACATTGTAAATCGGACCATTATTTGCTGAGATATCGATATTAGAAAATGGTGGGTTGTTTGGGTGAGAGTTGTATCCATTCCTACAACTTTGCCGAAGACACCAAATCGATCAAAAAATTCCTTCAAAAGATACAGATTTTTGAATTTCCACATATCATTTTTATATGGACAGCTGCCAAATTTGTATGGAAAATTATATGGACAAACTAATGATGCAAAATGGCTTTTTTGGGCATACCGAAGGCACCAAAAAAATTTCAGCCGGATTAAAAAAAATCAAAAAAAAATCGAATGACCGAACTCCCATTTCTAAATGCCCAAATAAAAAAAAATCAGAAAATTGCTATATTGTTGTTACATTTATCTTGTTTAGTTTTTAGTATTTTATGTTACAATTTGGCTTATTCTAGTTTTTTCATGGTTCAGAGTAAACTTTTATTTTATTGCTTGTTTTTCATATTTTCTGCTACAGAATGATACAATCATCATTTAAATTGTAAAAAATGCGTAGAGACAAAGTTTTGGACATTACAAAAAATACTACATACTTAATTCGTCTTGTTTTGAAATGTTAGAGAAAAACAGCCAAAGTTAACCTTAGAACCAAAAAAATCTGGACAATAGCTTTTATGGCATTTAATAAAAAACACTCTAGATCTAAAAACAACATTGGTCACATAAAACAAGTCAAACTTCCAAAACTATTTTTCCTCAAATTTAAAGAGTTCTCCTTTCCAATGCATTTAAAAAAACACAAATTTGTTGAAAAAATGATTTTGGCGACTTTTAAGATCGAAGCTCGCCAAGATTTATTTTTATGTATTTTTCGTTTTGTTTTGAAAGTATGCAAAACATCTCTGAACTGAATGCTGTTTGTACACATTCCACATCCCATTTTTTTTTAAATTGTTTAGTGCCTGTATTAAATAAAAAAAAAGCGTATTCTGATCCTTTCAATATTTTTTTTTTGTAGTTTTAAACAGCTCCAGAATAATTCAAATTGTATGTTATTCGTAAGTGGAATTTCTTAGGATTAATCCAATTACTTAAGTTTTACCCTGAACAATCATTCTATCTGAGTTAAATGTATACATCGAAAAAATGTTTCTCGAAAGAACTCGCTTTCCAATCCCATCAAATCAATCTACTGCTATCGATAACCAACCTTGTTCTTTTGTTTGTCTCCCATTTCAGATAATCCCGCTGTAAATAATCAATTGCCCTCCTCAGATAAACTTACCTTGGCACCATTTTCCCTTTTGCCAAAATTTGTTGTTATAGTGGACGCTCGCGTACGTGTGTGTGTGCCAGTACACGACTTTTCCGCGTTTTCCTTGTCTTTTTCGCTCTTTCTCTTCTTCCTCCCGCCCTTTCAGCGCTCACTCTTTGTTCTTCCTCGCGTGCCAGAAATTTCCCTCTTCCTGGAGTGCACACTCACGCACGCACCAGCACACGTGCAAAATGCTTCACTTCACGATGCCGACGACGACGCACCGACGTCACTAATGCTCTGCTCTCTCACTTTCGGCGAGTGATCTCTCTTTCTCTCGTTCTCACCGTGACCCAAACTGTGACGTCACACTCACACACCGATACGGGGGGGGGGGCACGCACACTTTTACAGCCGAGGAAGCTGGTTCTTCGAGTTTAACTGCAAATTTTTTGGCGATTTTTTTAAACTTATCTTATTTCTAAGTGAAATTTGCTAGATTAATCCTTTAGTTTGCGAAAGCTCTTGATTTTGAGCTTTCCTTCGAGAAGCTTTTCCTCTGGGTGACGTTTCGACGCACTCTCGGAAGCCTTCGCCAGGATCTTCCCCGGGGGAGGACCTAGTTTCCACCCGTAGCAAAACCAGGACCACTTTTTGTGTTTGCTCTTCTGCGGTTCAACCAGCTCACGCACAACGTCGTGTGGGCCCAACTTTTCAACTTTGGCCTTTTGGCCACCAACGCCAGTTTTCACAAACTTTTCACCACCGCTGGGGAGGATTTTCCAGCCAGCCACCCACACCACACACAGAGAGCAGGATGCCAGGGGTTAACCAGGCAAACACCAGACCAGACTCTTCTCAGAAAAAAAGAACGAGCTGCGAATCGCGCGAATCGACCGTTCCGTTCGACGTATCAAGTGTTACAGACCAGACCAGAGTTTTCCCCAAAATTCCAACCCAAACTGGGGAAGGATAGATGCTCTCGCGAGTGTGGAAAACTGGGGAAAAATCTGCTCCAAACTGGGAGAGCTGGATTACTCTCGCAGGAGAGCGCAATCCGCGCTCTGTTTTCATTGAAATTTTAACGGTAAACCATAATAACTCGATGAGCGATGAGATGGACCCTTAAAAATGTGATAAAAACATTCACTTGGAGAGAAAGAGAGAGAGAGAGAGAGTCGTCCGAAGAGAGGATCAACAGATTTTTCCTTTTGCTCTCATGTTTTCCCTCTCGCGGAAGAATGTGGGTGCTGCTGATAAGTCATGATTTTCCGCAGATTTCGCGAGTTGCTTCCATGAATGGAAACTGAACACAGCAAGCCATGGTGGATGGAAGTACTAGATTGAAGCCATTTCGATGGCAATTACTGAGAGGTGGAGGAAAATCCATGTACTGGAGGATGTTTGCCCATTGATGATGTGAGCACGGTGGAGTGTGTGGGGATTTGGAGAGATTGGTGGGGAAGCGCTTTTTAAAGATTGATGCAAGATGAAGAGTGGTTTAAGCAAATTTAAGACGATTTTGTCTGTTATTTTTAAAGCTCAATGACATGGTAGAAAACAATAAAAGGATAAGATAGGGAAAAAAATAAGAATAACCTTTTCAATGATTTGATTTACCTAATTTCTTTGCAAATTTTAGGAAAGTGTATTATTTGTAATTAAATATTAACTTATTTAATGAAGAAAACCTTTTAAAACGTTTAAGAACGGTAATGAATCGGGAAGGTGTTATTTTGTTGTTGTTATATTACTTCTTATTTTAAGTAATATCACATTTTGTTGAAAAAGGTGAATGCCACCCGAAAAGAGGTAAATTTACACATTATTAGAGGTGAAGTTATACATCTTCTCTGATATCAAAATTGTACCCACTGCCAGATGAAAGGTTAGTATCAAGCAATACTTACGCCAGGTTGTAAACTTACAATTTTTCATGTTTTTTTTCCCAAATAAATTTGTGAAAGTAAAAATACATACAAACAGACAAATTTCTCCTCGCAATTTAACTCAGTTTCTGATGTAAAAATTACACATTTTTTCTGATGCAATGAATGCGTTAAAATCTATTGCTTTTTCTTACATAACCGTTCACAGTTTAAATAGGGTATATGACCCTATTTTGGACCTCGTACCTATTTTGGACCTATTTTTATTAATCGAGGTAGTTCAGGCTTTTAAAGTACGAATTCACTGAATCCAACCAACAGAAAGTGTAAGCAAGATCGTTTTGTAGCTTACCTCTTCCAAAAATGTGAACATTTTAGATTATTTCCGCCTTTTCAGCCACTTTTTCCAATGCCATTCGTATTTCCTACCATTTTCCTAGCACAAAGATTAGGTAAAAAAAATCCAGCCTGGTTGCTTATCAGATTTGGCTCGCGACACCTTGATGTTTTTTTCTGTTTTGCACTGACACCAAGCAATTTCGTCCAGTTTCCGAGCAATGTAACCGTTGTTTATTTAATTTTGTTATGTTTTTCATCACTAAACCATTGCAATAACTATTCTATTATCGAAAAATATTTAAATTTAAATAATATTTGAACTTAAGCTCTGCGTAAAATTTAGAATCTTTTTTCGTTGTAACTTGTTATGTATTGTGTATGTAACTCTGTCATTCATTTAATTTTAAGTTAAGGTGTTTTTATTTCGACTAATAACGGGTTGTCTTTTATGTTCTAATGCTTGAACAATTAGGTCGTAAGAATACGCAAATTGTGAATAGGACAGAGACCTGCTGAAGATGCGCGAGTTTCCATTCAATATAATTGAAACACGTTTTCAAATTCAAATCCATTGTTTTATCATAATTGTTTAATTTCTGAAATAAATATTTTCCAAAATATAATCGTGGATAGGCCCTTTGGTTTATCAAACCGAGTTTTTGTAAGTGTGCGTGTTGCCGCCGCACGCCGCAATTCGAGTTGTCCAGATTTCAACCAATCAGAGTGCAGGTTCAAAATAGGTTCAGCGATGTATCCAAAATACATTCAATAAGTCCAAAATGCATCCAAAAAATGTTTTACTTGAAATGCTTATTACAATGAACTGGTTAAATTATTTCCAATTTTCAATAGTACACTTTGTTAAGCATAAATTAAGGCACAAAACAATCCTGAAACGATCCAAATAAGTTAGACCGTTCCTGAGAACAATGCGAAATATGTTGACGCTTTGCATAGTAGGTCCAAAATAGGGCCATATACCCTAATCATGGACGAATTTTCTGTCAAAAAAAAAAAATACTTCGAAAAATGTGTGAATCTGAATTTCTAAAAACATGTGTCATTTAGTTTTTTCCACATAAATTGAAGGCAAATTATTATTTTTAAATTTGTCGAATAAAATCGGTTTAAAAGCAATGATTATTTTCATTTTTCATGTTAATCAGAAATATTACAACAATAAAGTTTTATGACGGATTTGCTCATGTACTATTGGAAAGCATATTTTAAGTCTAACATTTGACTTGTCACATCAATCAGTCGACGTGCTGTCGCAGCAGAGAGAAATTTAACTGTTGGACTCATAACCCATATAAATTTTAGATAAAATTGTTAAAATGTTTGAATTTTGCCTGAAATTCGTTGAAACAAGTTGTCTTTATAACATTATCGATTCACATTGCATTTTAAAATGAATTCAAATGGATAAACATAGAAAATTTGGAGCATTTAAACCAAAAAGTAATGTCGTTGAATAAAGGTTCCCGGTAAAAAATATGACAGTATTACAAAGGGGAATGTCCACAGATTTTGTGTTAGAAAAATTGTGTATAACCTCTTAAAAATGTGTAAATTTACCTCCTTTTACATTTAAATCTATTGTTTCCACTGTGGTAAAGTTTCAATTAAAACAGAGGTAAACTGGGTTGACTTTGATAGGTTTGATTTTGTTCGCAAAATGAAGAGTACAAATCAAATGCATACGGATTAGTATGGAATCATACTGACCGTAAAAGAGAAGTGTTGAACGTAATTGTAGAAGAAGTTTTCATAAAATTTTAATTAACTTAAAAAGTTAGTTAACTATAACCAAGCAAATGTTTATGAGTAGCATTATTTCAATATCCCAATGAATCATGATTTTCTCAATGAATATGATTTTGAATCGAAAAACGGAATGAATTTTCGGTTCCTTTGGACAATTTTCCTCCAGGAGAAGGTTACATAAATTTATTAATAATAAATATTATGTGTTGTTTTTAAATATATTTCAAAACAATCTCCAAATTTATATACATCAGCAAAACAATTTTTGTATAAATTGTGAAATCTGCTGATTCGTGCTTTGAATTCAGTTTAAAATGCAATATAATTCGATAATTTTACAAAGAAAACTGGTTTCAACGAATTTCAGGCAAACTTCTGTTTTTTTTTAATTTTATCAAAAATTTATATGTATTTTGGTAAAAAGCTTATAAACTTAGTTAATTAAATATACACATTGATTTTTTCCTTAAAAACTATTCTAGCAACCTTAGTGTATTAACAGTCAAAACCCGAAGCCTGCAAAATGCGTTACAGTAAATTTGGGAAATATGCAAAATAGCACCAAACTTCAATGTTTTATAGTGTTTTGGAATCGTCAGAATGTCTACTTTAAGGAAAAAATATGCAAATTAGTGGATTTTTGGGCGGGGCTCGGGGGGGAGGGGGTGAACAAAAAAATATCCGAGCAAAATGCGTTACAGTAAATTTGTAAAATTTATATCTTATGCAAAACATGACCAAAACTCAAAGTTTTATAGTGCTTTGGAAAGGTCTTCACATGAACTTTATGTTAAAAATATAAAAAGACTACGTTTTCCATAAAGTTTTACTAAAAAAGTTAGTAAAAGTTAAGTTAGTTAGTTGTTCAAGCATATTCACAAAAAAGTTAAGTAAACATTTATTGTTCTATATACTAATATCAGTAAGAGAATAAAAACATGACTTTTCATTAGAAACATAATCATCCGACATATCTAACTTCTCCAAATTTCATGAATAGTCATTCTGCAACAAAATTGAACCGATTCAGCTGAACCGGTTCACCCAACCGGTTCAATAGTTGTACCGGTTGAACATTTCTGGCACAAAATGTATCATGCGACATGTCTAACTCTTTCAAATTGCCTGAAAAGTCATTCTGTAGCAAAATTGAACCGATTCAGCTGAACCGGTTCATCCAACCGGTTCGATAGTTGTACCGGTTGAACATTTCTGGCACAAAATGTAGCATGCGACATATCTAACTCTTTCAAATTGCCTGAAAAGTCATTTTGTAACAAAATTGAACCGATTCAGCTGAACCGGTTCACCCAACCGGTTCAATAGTTGTACCGGTTGAACATTTCTGGCACAAAATGTAGCATACGACATATCTAACTCTTTCAAATTGCCTGAAAAGTCATTTTGTAGCAAAATTGAACCGATTCAGCTGAACCGGTTCATCCAACCGGTTCGATAGTTGTACCGGTTGAACATTACTGGCACAAAATGTAGCATGCGACATGTCTAACTCTTTCAAATTGCCTGAAAAGTCATTCTGTAACAAAATTGAACCGATTCAACTGAACCGGTTCACCCAACCGGTTCAATAGTTGTACCGGTTGAACATTTCTGGCACAAAATGTATTATGTGACATGTCTAACTCTTTCAAATTGCCTGAAAAGTCATTCTGTAACAAAATTGAACCGATTCAGCTGAACCGGTTCATCTAACTGGTTGAAAAGTTATGCTTCCTTAAATTCTTTAATTTTTTTAAATTCTTTATATTTTCTAAATTCTTAAAGAATTTAAAGAATTTAAAGAATTTAAAGAATTTAAAGAATTTAAAGAAATTAAAGAATTTAAAGAATTTAATGAATTTAAAGAATTTAAAAAAAATCAAGAATTTAAAGAATTTAAAGAATTTACAGATTTTAAAGAATTCAAAGAATTTAAAGAATTTAAAGAATTTAAAGAATTTAAAGAATTTAAAGAATTTAAAGAATTTAAAGAATTTAAAGAATTTAAAGAATTTAAAGAATTTAAAGAATTTAAAGAATTTAAAGAATTTAAAGAATTTAAAGAATTTAAAGAATTTAAAGAATTTAAAGAATTTAAAGAATTTAAAGAATTTAAAGAATTTAAAGAATTTAAAAAAAATCAAGAATTTAAAGAATTTAAAGAATTTACAGATTTTAAAGAATTCAAAGAATTTAAAGAATTTAAAGAAATTAAAGAATTTAAAGAATTTAAAGAATTTAAAGAATTTAAAGAATTTAAAGAATTTAAAGAATTTAAAGAATTTAAAGAATTTAAAGAATTTAAAGAATTTAAAGAATTAAAAGAATTTAAAGAATTTAAAGAATTTAAAGAATTTAAAGAATTTTAAGAATTTAAAGAATTCAAAGAATTTAAAGAATTTAAAGAATTTAAAGAATTTAAAGAATTTAAAGAATTTAAAGAATTTAAAGAATTTAAAGAATTTAAAGAATTTAAAGAATTTAAAGAATTTAAAGAATTTAAAGAATTTAAAGAATTTAAAGAATTTAAAGAATTTAAAGAATTTAAAGAATTTAAAGAATTTAAAGAATTTAAAGAATTTAAAGAATTTAAAGAATTTAAAGAATTTGAAAAAAATTAAGAATTTTAAGAATTTTAAGAATTTTAAGAATTTTAAGAATTTAAAGAATTTGAAGAATTTGAAGAATTTGAAGAATTTTAAGAATTTTAAGAATTTTAAGAATTTAAAGAATTTTAAGAATTTAAAGAATTCAAAGAATTTAAAGAATTAAAAGAATTTAAAGAATTTAAAGAATTTAAAGAATTTAAAGAATTTAAAGAATTTAAAGTATTTAAAGAATTTAAAGAATTTAAAAAATTTAAAGAATTTAAAGAATTTAAAGAATTTAAAGAATTTAAAGAATTTAAAGAATTTAAAGAATTTAAAGAATTTAAAGAATTTAAAGAATTTAAAGAATTTAAAGAATTTAAAGAATTTAAAGAGTTTTAAGAATTTTAAGAATTTTAAGAATTTTAAGAATTTTAAGAATTTAAAGAATTTAAAGAATTTAAAGAATTTAAAGAATTTGAAAAAAATTAAGAATTTTAAGAATTTTAAGAATTTTAAGAATTTGAAGAATTTGAAGAATTTGAAGAATTTGAAGAATTTTAAGAATTTTAAGAATTTTAAGAATTTTAAGAATTTTAAGAATTTTAAGAATTTGAAGAATTTTAAGAATTTTAAAAATTTTAAGAATTTTAAAAAATTTAAGAATTTTAAGTATTTTAAGAATTGTAAGAATTTTAAGAATTTGAAGAATTTGAAGAATTTTAAGAATTTGAAGAATTTGAAGAATTTTAAGAATTTTAAGAATTTTAAGAATTTTAAGAATTTTAAGAATTTTAAGAATTTTAAGAATTTTAAGAATTTTAAGAATTTTAAGAATTTTAAGAATTTTAAGAATTTTAAGAATTTTAAGAATTTTAAGAATTTTAAGAATTTTAAGAATTTTAAGAATTTTAAGAATTTTAAGAATTTTAAGAATTTTAAGAATTTTAAGAATTTTAAGAATTTTAAGAATTTTAAGAATTTTAAGAATTTTAAGAATTTTAAGAATTTTAAGAATTTTAAGAATTTTAAGAATTTTAAGAATTTTAAGAATTTTAAGAATTTTAAGAATTTTAAGAATTTTAAGAATTTTAAGAATTTTAAGAATTTTAAGAATTTTAAGAATTTTAAGAATTTTAAGAATTTTAAGAATTTTAAGAATTTTAAGAATTTTAAGAATTTTAAGAATTTTAAGAATTTTAAGAATTTTAAGAATTTTAAGAATTTTAAGAATTTTAAGAATTTTAAGAATTTTAAGAATTTTAAGAATTTTAAGAATTTTAAGAATTTTAAGAATTTTAAGAATTTTAAGAATTTTAAGAATTTTAAGAATTTTAAGAATTTTAAGAATTTTAAGAATTTTAAGAATTTTAAGAATTTTAAGAATTTTAAGAATTTTAAGAACTTGAAGAATTTTAAGAATTTTAAGAATTTTAAGAATTTTAAGAATTTTAAGAATTTTAAGAATTTTAAGAATTTTAAGAATTTTAAGAATTTTAAGAATTTTAAGAATTTTAAGAATTTTAAGAATTTTAAGAATTTTAAGAATTTTAAGAATTTTAAGAATTTTAAGAATTTTAAGAATTTTAAGAATTTTAAGAATTTTAAGAATTTTAAGAATTTAAAGAATTTAAAGAATTTAAAGAATTTAAAGAATTTAAAGAATATAAAGAATTTATAGAATTTAAAGAATTTAAAGAATTTAAAGAATTTAAAGAATTTAAAGAATTTAAAGAATTTAAAGAATTTGAAAAAAATTAAGAATTTTAAGAATTTTAAGAATTTTAAGAATTTTAAGAATTGTAAGAATTTTAAGAATTTTAAGAATTTTAAGAATTTTAAGATTTTTAAGAATTTGAAGAATTTTAAGAATTTTAAAAATTTTAAGAATTTTAAAAATTTTAAGAATTTTAAGTATTTTAAGAATTTTAAGAATTTTAAGAATTTGAAGAATTTTAAGAATTTGAAGAATTTGAAGAATTTTAAGAATTTTAAGAATTTTAAGAATTTTAAGAATTTTAAGAATTTTAAGAATTATAAGAATTTTAAGAATTTAAAGAATTTAAAGAATTTAAAGAATTTAAAGAATTTAAAGAATTTAAAGAATTTAAAGAATTTGAAAAAAATTAAGAATTTTAAGAATTTTTAAAATTTTAAGAATTTTAAGAATTACAAGAATTTTAAGAATTTTATGAATTTTATGAATTTTAAGAATTTTAACAATTTTAACAATTTTAAGAATTTTAAGAATGTTAAGAATTTTAAGAATTTTAAGAATTTTAAGAATTTTAAGAATTTGAAGAATTTGAAGAATTTGAAGAATTTGAAGAATTTGAAGAATTTGAAGAATTTGAAGAATTTGAAGAATTTTAAGAATTTTAAGAATTTTAAGAATTTTAAGAATTTTAAGAATTTTAAGAATTTTAAGAATTTTAAGAATTTTAAGAATTTTAAGAATTTTAAGAATTTTAAGAATTTTAAGAATTTTAAGAATTTTAAGAATTTTAAGAATTTTAAGAACTTTAAGAATTTTAAGAATTTTAAGAATTTTAAGAATATAAAGAATTTAAAAAAATTAAAGAATTTAAGGAAGCTTAACTTTTCAACCGGTAAGATGAACCGGTTCAGCCGAATCGGTTCAATTTTGTTACAGAATGACTTTTCAGGCAATTTGAAAGAGTTAGACATGTCACATGATTCATTTTGTGCCAGAAATGTTCAACCGGTACAACTATTGAACCGGTTGGATGAACCGGTTCAACTGAATCGGTTCAATTTGGTTACAAAATGACTTTTCAGGCAATTTGAAAGAGTTAGACATGTCACATGCTACATTTTGTGCCAGAAATGTTCAACCGGTACAACTATCCAACCGGTTGGGTGAACCGGTTCAGCTGAATCGGTTCATTGTTGCTACATAATGACTTTTCAGGCAATTTGAAAGAGTTAGATATGTCGCATGCTACATTTTGTGCCAGAAATGTTCAACCGGTACAACTATCGAACCGGCTGGATGAACCGGTTCAGCTGAATTGGTTCAATTTTGTTACAGAATGCCTTTTCAGGCAATTTGAAAGAGTTAGATATGTCGCATGCTACATTTTGTGCCAGAAATGTTCAACCGGTACAACTATTGAACCGGTTGGATGAACTGGTTAAGCTGAATTGGTTCAATTATGTTACATAATGACTTTTCAGGCAATTTGAAAGAGTTAGATATGTCGCATGCTACATTTTGTGTCAGAAATGTTCAACCGGTACAACTATCGAACCGGTTGGATGAACCGGTTCAGCTGAATCGGTTCAATTTTGTTACAGAATGACTTTTCAGGCAATTTGAAAGAGTTAGACATGTCACATGATTCATTTTGTGCCAGAAATGTTCAACCGGTACAACTATTGAACCGGTTGGATGAACCGGTTCAACTGAATCGGTTCAATTTGGTTACAAAATGACTTTTCAGGCAATTTGAAAGAGTTAGACATGTCACATGCTACATTTTGTGCCAGAAATGTTCAACCGGTACAACTATCCAACCGGTTGGGTGAACCGGTTCAGCTGAATCGGTTCATTGTTGCTACATAATGACTTTTCAGGCAATTTGAAAGAGTTAGATATGTCGCATGCTACATTTTGTGCCAGAAATGTTCAACCGGTACAACTATCGAACCGGTTGGATGAACCGGTTCAGCTGAATCGGTTCAATTTTGCTACAGAATGACTTTTCAGGCAATTTGAAAGAGTTAGATATGTCGCATGCTACATTTTGTGCCAGAAATGTTCAACCGGTACAACTATCGAACCGGTTGGATGAACCGGTTCAGCTGAATCGATTCAATTTTGCTACAGAATGACTTTTCAGGCAATTTGAAAGAGTTAGACATGTCGCATGATACATTTTGTACCAGAAATGTTCAACCGGTACAACTATTGAACCGGTTGGGTGAACCGGTTCAGCTGAATCGGTTCAATTTTGTTGCAGAATGACTATTCATGAAATTTGGAGAAGTTAGATATGTCGGATGATTATGTTTCTAATGAAAAGTCATGTTTTTATTCTCTTACTGATATTAGTATATAGAACAATAAATGTTTACTTAACTTTTTTAGTAAAACTTTATGGAAAACGTAGTCTTTTTATATTTTTAACATAAAGTTCATGTGAAGACCTTTCCAAAGCACTATAAAACTTTGAGTTTTGGTCATGTTTTGCATAAGATATAAATTTTACAAATTTACTGTAACGCATTTTGCTCGGATATTTTTTTGTTCACCCCCTCCCCCCCGAGCCCCGCCCAAAAATCCACTAATTTGCATATTTTTTCCTTAAAGTAGACATTCTGACGATTCCAAAACACTATAAAACATTGAGGTTTGGTGCTATTTTGCATATTTCCCAAGCCTGCGAAAATTTACTGTAACGCATTTTGCAGGCTTCGGGTTGTACAGGGAAATTTTTTTCTTCGGGTCTTGACTGTTAACAAGAAAAACCAAAGTCAGCCCGGAATGCAAAATAAGAATTTTCAACGCAACATTTTTTTTTAAATATCACTGAAATTTTTTTTAACAAAAGTGCATTCCCGAGCAGGGGTAAATAACACGGGAATACCAAATTTTGGTATTACTTGGGCAAGGGGGTATTTCACCAGCGAGCACATTTTGGTCGCTGGTTTTTGCACAAGTAATGCCAAAATTTGGTATTTTCATACCATTTTCAGTGCAGCAGTAGCAGTTAGTGAAAAAACGGAAATGATCCATATGTAACAGCCAAATCTACTCACCTGATGATTCCATGTTGTTCTTAGTGATATTCTTCACCACATCGAAAGCATTTGTCATTGGTGAACGGCCTGTACTTGAAGTTCTTGAAGCTTCTGAAAAATAACATGATTGAAAAATAAGTGTTATTAAAATGGAACTGGATTGAAATGCACCAAAATTCAATAATCTGTCGATTTTCTCTTTTGTCAAAGTATTTGGTTATCCCGACTAAGAGAAATTTCAACGTTGTTAAAAAAATCTTAGTGGGGATAGTAAAAAAAAATGAAAATCAGCTTTAACATTTTTGGGGTTTCAAGTCTTTTTAGCGCAAAATTAATTATCTCGTCAAAATTCATAAACAATTTCCCATAGTTTCCCAAACTTTCAATACCAAAATAATACCAAAATGTGGCATCCTGACTAAGAAATTTTACCACAATTTCAAGTCATTTCTTTAGGGGGTTTATCAAAAATGTTTAAAATCAGGTTTGAAATTTCCGGTTTTCAAGACATCATTTTAGCGCAAAATTAATTATTTTGTCAAAATTAGGCAACATTTTCTCATAGTTTCAGAGGAATTTGATAAAACACTGTAATACCAAAAGAATACTAAAATGTGGTGTTCGACCATTGACAAATTCTGCAATTTTGCAATATCAAAACAATACCTTAAATTGGTATGATACAAAATTTTGCTTTTGCATAATCCTTAAGACAAATTTTAAAGGGTCCAGGAATACCAAAATTTGGTATTGATACCAGAGAAAGGTATTATTACGCATTTCCCTTGTTATTTACCCATACTCGGGATAATCTTAAAATAAACCTTAACAGGAGAAAAACATTTGAAAAATTAATTGACACCCCGGTTTACGGTATTTATATCTTTATTTCAAATTTTAATGATTGGGATCACTGATCGAAAAAGACTTACAGCTCAAGGAAAAAAAATCATGGGTTCATTGATATTTTGCAAGTTTGTGATAGTAGAATAACTGTTCTAATGATATATAAAGCATTTTGTTTGTATTCGCTTTTCGAAAGAAGACTGTTCAATTTTTGTAATCAGTTCTTAATCTTGCAACAACTAGTTTTTATTAAATTTTCAGATCTTGGAAAACAAAATATGTAATTCAACATTTTGATTTTTTTTCAACTGTTTCTTTTAATTATATTTAGCGGAAAATAATTAAAAAAGCTACGTCATCTGATACGCTGACTCATTCTGTTTTTTTTTTCATGACTACATGAATTCCCTCCTTTCCCGTCCAGTGTACAGTGTTATTCATATTTGTGAATCCCTCCCAACAAACTTGACCCTCATCAGAATTCGAGCTGTTGCTTCGTCCTATATACCGACTGTCTATTCTATCTTTCCAGCATCCAGTCTTGACTCTTTCTCTCTCCCTCTCTCTTTGTTACTTTGCTGGCGGACCCCAAATTTGCCTCTCCATTTCCGCACGAAAAAACTTTCCAGAAATAGTAAGCTTGAGCGAACAAGTTTTCTCAACTTTTTATTTTTTATTCTCCCCTCACTGTTTGTCCCCCCTCTCGAGACATTCATTTCTGCAGCAAATTCTAACAAAAGTGTAGGAAAAACTAAGCTCGGCCTGTCGGTCGTCAGCCAAAAGTTTGCATTTGTTTTTCGTTTCAACAATTCGGCTCGAGATTCGCATGGAGATAAGGGGGGAAAATCTCACCCAGTTAGCGACGACGACGACGACACACAGTCGCAGATTTTTTTTTATTTTGCTTTTCTGCATGGGGAAGGCCTAAAATTGGGGGAGGAAAAAGTCGTTTCAAATATGATTGTCTGTTTGTGTGAGCGGGATTTTTTGTTGGTTTGCTTCTCTCTTGCGAGGCTTGGGGACCATCCTAGATTGGCGAGACAAAACTTTTCCTTCGCGGGAAATTGTCGGGTAATGTGGGGATTTTGGGTAAGGAGTGCAAATTTTAATATTAAGATAAAAAGATAACTATCTAGCATTTTAAATAATTATTTTGTGTTTTATTTTTGTAATTTTTAATTATTGTATTAATTATTATATTTATGAATTATTCTGTCTGTGAATTTTTTGATTTATGTACATTCACCCTACGTCAACCACACTTTTTTCCTCAAAAAGGGTCAGGAAGGCTTACGTAAGAAGGAGTTCAGAGTCGATTCGGACCCGATCAGACGGTAATAACTAAATTCATGCCATTTCAATAACAAAAACTGTTAAATTAACAGAAATTGTTATGGAATCTTCTTGAAAAATCCATTATTGCATAAGGGTTAAATAACAGTTTATGTTATCATAACAAAATTTGTTATTGGTCTGATATTGATCGAAAGCCAAAACAACTTTGGAATAACATTTTTTGTTATGGAAGAATACCGCCAATTGTTATTGGGATGATCGGATTAGTTGTTAAAATAACAAAAAATAATAACAAAGATTTGTTCGAAAAATAACTGAAAATGTTATTAGTCTGTTATTGCAATAACAATCCAATAACAAAAAAATCATAACGACGAATAACAAATCTTGTTATTAATAACATAAAATGTTATTGGCCTAGTATTTTTAAATATCAAAAAATGTTATTCCCAAGTTATTTCCGTCTGCTCGGGGAGCGTCAGAAGGGGGCCAAACACTTGTGCCCACGCGCCTGCAATCGAGACAGTCAGGGAAGCCATTTCGGTGAAATGAATAGAAAAAGGGGCAAAACAACACCACCCCCAGTAGAACACACAACTCAAAACACATTTTTGGTTCACATGGCCATAAAATCGAGAGCTTTTGATGCCACTTTGCTGAGCCAGCGTGAGATTCATATCCTTTCCTTGTATTTTTTGTTATCCTTGTGGCGTTGAATCTGCTTCACAGTTTAAGTCTGGAGGGTTGAATTTTGGGGGAGATTTGAGCTTGAAAAGTTTGTAAAAAAAACAAGACGTGTTATTTGTGAAAAAAGAATGCCGTTGACTTTTATTCTATCAAAAAGATCCTAGATCATTAATTTTAGTTTCCATTCTAGCTTATCACGATTCACGATTAAATTACCATGGCCATTAGTCATTCCAGGACATTTGAAGCTAACTGCCCCGGCAAGCTTTAATCGTCCACACAGCATCACATTATGGTCATTTCTAGAAATGCAAAACGGACTCAAAATAGCATAACTGTGCGAAAAGAAACCATCCCCCTTCTATTGGTCTGTCCGCACTGTTTGTTGCGCGTCCTTGTGCCATTTTTATGTCTTTTTTTTTCATATTTTTCCTCTTCTTTGACGAAGCTTTCTTTTTCTTTCCTTTTTCCGCGTCATCATCATCGCCGGAGGACGTGCCGCCGTCGCCGGGAGCTGTTAAACGGTGGACGATTATAAACTTTATGCTGCGGAAGCTTGGCCCGACGCGCAAGCATTCATTTTATGGTTTAATATCGTTAAGTGCGAATAAAGTGGGAGTAATGGTTTGGCTTCGCGGAGAGCATGAATGGCGCAAAGTTGGAAAAGGAAATTGTTGAAAAAGAAGTTGAAATATTGATAAAAAAAAAATCAAAAAATCAAAAAAAAATGATTGATATGAAATATTGATAAATAAAAAAATGAAATATTGATAAATAGATATGAAATTTATACGAAATATCATAGAAAAATCTTGTTTGCAATCGATTTCTTAAACAAACAAATAGTCAAAAATGTCTAATTTTTTTTTGCAATTTCGTGTTTTATTCATTCTCTTAATTAAGATCAATACAATATTTTCAAAAAATTTAAATCAAGACTAACATTTCAAAAGGGCCAAACATTCAATATAACGCCCTTTTGAAATGTTTGTCTTGGTTTAATTTTTTTGAAAGTATTGTTTTCGAAAAGATCGGAAAATTTCACGAATTTTTCATATTTTTACATTGAAAATCGGACCATTAGTTGCTGAGATATCGACATTAGAAAATGGTGGTTTGTTTGGGTGAGACTTAGAAAACAAAAATTTTCCTGTTTTAAAACCTCTGCATGGCAATATTATAGCAACATGGACACTAATTTAAAAAAAATGAATAACAGCGGCTATTTTGTAAATTAGTTACCTTAAAATGGCTATAACATGAAAACGGGGCACTTTATCAAAAATTCACTTAAGTACTTTTTGATTGCAAATTCGATTTTACATTGAAAAATGAAGTTAAAAAATTTTTGCGATCGATATTTCGATTTTTTGAAAAAAAAGTATTGATTCAAAAACTCATAACTCGGTTGAAGATTTTTTGCCCATTCTGAAAAAAATACACTGAAAGAAAAAAAACACTCCACTTTTTTGATATTTTTTGATGAGCTAATTACATTGCTCATAACTGAAAACAAAATATTTTTTTAGTGTAGTATAGTAACCTGGATGGTAATTAGGCTTACAGCCATGCATCCAATTAAAATGTGGTCAAAGACAAAAAAAAATGGACGAGCGTTCCGGTAAAAATATTTTCGAGACTGAAAAATCAAGTCTGTCATATAGAAATTGCCAAAAACCATCAAAAAACCTATTTTTTCAACATTTTTGTTTTTAAAACCGCTATAACTTCACAAGGATTGGACTTAGGACAATGGTCAATATGGAGACTCTCGTGTTTGGATTTTGAAAATTTTTGATGTTTAGAGCACTCAAAAAAAAAAATAATTTCAGTAAATGATTTATGTATTTTTTTAGGTGAGTTGCTCCATCCTGCATTTTTCGTGAGTCTTTTTGTAATACCTTAGGCTATTTTCACAAAAATTTTGAACGAAAAAAAATCGTGGGCTCACCCTCAAATTTGACTTTTAAACTTAAAAATCAAAAAATCTCATAAAAGGGGAGTGTTTTTTTCTTTCAGTGTATTTTTTTTCGGAAAGCCCGTCAAATTTCCTACAAGCTTGTCTTTGACCACTTTTTGAGATACAACAATATTTAAATTACGAAATACAAAAATATTTAAAACCCTTACGCCCTTCTCAAATGTCACTATCGAGTGTAACTGGCTCCATATAAACAAAAATGGCTTATATAAAGGTAGGATAACATGTCTACTATGTTTCATTGAAATCGAAGAGGGTCGAGAAAAAAGTACTTAAAAAATTCCTGTTTTGGGCTGGAATTGCTCTATTGCAAAAAAAAGTTCAACATTTAGAGAAATCTGGAAACCTTATACAAAAATTGTTTGAGAAAATTAAAAAAATGTTTCAACTAACACACTGGTCATCTAGAAGGTTGTTTGGTTCATTGTAAGTCTTCAATGGAATCAGCTAGGGTTTTTAAATATGTTCATTAAATTTAAATTTTGTTTTGTTTTGATTTTTTTATGTTTTTAATTTTCTTTTCCCCCTTTCTAAATGACTCAATTTTTACTCAAATCGAACTTACTCAGAAATAAGTAAATTCGACCACTGTCAGATTTGGGTGAGTTGCACTTGTTTGTTTTTAAAATTTTGAGTTCCTTTTTATTGTTTGAGAAGGTTCGATTTTGACGAAAACTGATTGATTAAATCAATCAGTTTGCATATGCATGTGTATTGATTTGCTTTTATATACGAAAACTAAATCATTTATATCTAGCATACTTTTTCAAAAGGTCCTATGTACAAAGGAAACCCATGGCGCATGAGTGGTATTGAAAAAGCTGCTGCTTTTCGAAAAAAAAAATATTTAAAACAAACTTTAAATAGATGAATTGCCAGAAATTTTTAAATACCCATTAAAACACTCATAAGTATTCAAAACTGAAACAAGTTAAACCCAAAACAAAACGAAAGAGATTATATTACAAGTTTTTTTCCTTATGCTTGCCGAAAATGAAAACCTAACAATTTGTTTTTATAACTGTCGCTATTTATTTAGGCTCATATTTTTCTAAAATTGTTTTTGACGAAATTTTACCAGTTTTTTGAGACTTCGGATTGCGATTTTGAGCATGAGCATGAGCATGAGAGACCACCCATGGTTGTCCTTCTCCGTTGCTGAACAGGACCGTAATATGCTATCAATACAACCGACCATACGCTTGAACGATCTAGTGGTGTTTCCCTTATCAACAGCATGTATGAATGCGTTGAAAAGATAAAACATCAAGATCATTAAAACTAGATCTGAAGCAAATAGGTAACAGTCATTGGCCACCAACGGCGCCCGCCATGTCAGTTTGTAGATCTCGGGGGATTGGGACGGGAATGTTAGTTAGCACAGGTTGCTACAAAGGGTGGGTTCTATACGATATCCACACCAGGGATGCCAGATGAAATTTTGAGTTATCTGCAAATTTGTTTCTCAAATATCTGCAAAAATCTGCAAACTTAAATACACGTACAACTAGGTTTATGGTCGTATCCTACAATTCTGTTTAACTAAATTATGATGTTTAACTTAAACAACGTTTAGTGTATGTTTTATGTCCTTAAATCTGTGTGAAAACAAATTATTTAGCTACAATTATTGATCCTTGCACTGTAACTTGGATTTGGCCCGCACTTTTCTCTCGCACTTTTGACAACAAAATTTACAAAAACTAGGCAACTAGCAGTTGTTTATTTACATTTCCAGTCGCAGTTTCCACCAAACTGGACATTCGCACTTTAAAATTGCAATTGACAGGTGAGCAACATCGGCTCGCTATGATCATTTTTTGAGAAAATTAAAATTTCTCAAGGCAGCATGACAAGTCGGAATAGTGCGATCGATAGCAATTATTTAGTGCGAAGACCAAGTTAGTGAGAATTGCGCAATATTTGCAATAAATTCAATTAATTTGAAAAAAAAAACGTAATAAAATGTAGATTCCCTTTTCGATAAAACGACAGGATATACAAACAATATTTTTAAAATTAAAACATTTTTATCAAGATATCTTTTGTATTTTACTTCTCAATGTGTTTTTCTATTTCAAGGATAGGCTAATATAAAAATACTTTTCAGAGGTTTTTCCAATGTGTTTCGAAAACAAAAATTGTACAAAAAATTAACTGCCATTTAAAATTATTATAAATAAATAATAAAGGCACGGTTCTCAGTTTTGTGATACTTTTGAATAACTTAACAAAAAGTTAAAATAAAATTAGCGATAGTCTTATTTCGTGCAGTATTGTATCGAAGGAAATTATTGTTTCAACGGTTTAAGCAGATTTCACGTAATTATAAATATTTTTTTGAATCTCAAAAGTCCATGTAGCATATTTTCAGATAAGTCTAATTTTTTTAATAGCTATTTTAATGGCTTATTCTTCTTGCACTACTTTACATGAAATGTTTACTATTTGTATGGTCATGTCAGTTATTAACATAAACTTCAAATTATTTTATTTATTATGAGTGGAAAGGAGTTTTTGTTGCAACTCGCAGTTAAAATCTTGGTTAAAATACATATGCGATAATTTTCTAAATTGATACGAAAATTATTATTTATTTGAAATATTTATAAGTCGCTGAATTATAATTCATTCATACAAAAATTATTGTTCGCTATTCACGATAAAAAAGAAGATAAATGGGAATGGAAATGCTAACTAAAACAATTCAATCGATTTTTTTTGTGATTCATAAAGATCCAGTTCAAAAATATCACAGAAACTTAAAAAAAATGGTTTATAATTTTAAAACTAATTTTAATAACTACGTTCAATCTCTCTTGCTCATGGTTACTTCAGTGCACCAAAATTTTGAACTCAAATATACTGACTCAACTTTTCACGGTGCTTCAAGTTGCAGTTGTTCATGTAGAATGTATGCTAACATCTCTCCAAATTTAATCAAATTTGGTTTAGCACAGGCAAAGTTACAGTGCGAAATGTAAACAAAAATGGATCAATTTCAGGGGAATAAATAATACCTGTTTCCGAAAGCCCGTAAAAATGACTAAACGCAACATTTTATGAAACAAAAAATTTTTGCAATCATTTGAACCTTGGACAAGAACCCATGTGAATAACATTGTGAGTTTAGACCGATTTTGAGTGTTTTTCAACCTTTTCCGTTAGGTGCACCAGAGCATCACCTGGGCATATGAGCAACTAAATATTCAGGAGCATTTTTTCAAAATTACAAAAAAAAAACATTTCAATCAAAACAAAAGTTTCTAAACGTTATGACTTTTCAAAAACAAGACAAAACATTGTTATTAGACCGATGGTTTTATTATCTTCCTTAATTTTGATGAAAATGGGTGCACAGTAAAAAAAATCATGGTAAAATTTCATCTAAAACGGAGTACATCTTTTATGTCAGAAAAAAGCTTTAATTTTACCTCTAATAATGTGTAAATTTACATCTGGCAGACGCTAGGAAAAATATCTGTAATCCTAAAATAATATCAAACCGGCGATAGTTATATCTAGCTTACTAAGTCCGCGCCCCAACCCGCACGGCCAACTCGCCGCTGTGAAAACTGGACGATCAAAGCCAATGTAGCTCTATGTGCTCCGTACATTGTATACTGTATTTACTGCATATACGATACATAGAGGTACATTGGCTTTGATCGTCCAGTTTTCACAGCGGCGAGTTGGCCGTGCGGGTTGGGGCGCGGACTTAGTAAGCTAGATATAACTATCGCCGGTTTGATATTTTTTTAGGATTACAGATATTTTTTCCTAGCGTCTGCCAGATGTAAATTTACACATTATTAGAGGTAAAATTAAAGCTTTTTTCTGACATAAAAGATGTACTCCGTTTTAGATGAAATTTTACCATGATTTTTTTTACTGTGTGTTTGTGAGTTTTGAATGAGCCAATCAAAAGAAATCTGAAAGTGCAGAGATTTTAGAATTTGTATTTCATATCGTAAACTGGGGTGACTTTGATAGGTTTTTCAAATGCCCGTCAAATTAATATGAGCAGTTCTCTAGGATTTCGGTCATTCGATTTTTTTTGTATTTTTTAATCCGACTGAAACTTTTTTGGTGCCTTCGGTATGCCCAAAGAAGCCATTTTGCATCATTAGTTTGTCCATATAATTTTCCATACAAATTTGGCAGCTGTCCATACAAAAATGATGTATGAAAATTCAAAAATCTGTATCTTTTGAAGGAATTTTTTGATCGATTTGGTGTCTTCGGCAAAGTTGTAGGTATGGATACGGACTACACTAGAAAAAAATAATACACGGTAAAAAAAATTTGGTGATTTTTTTATTTAACTTTTTGTCACTAAAACTTGATTTACAAAAAAACACTATTTTTAATTTTTTTTATTTTTTGATATGTTTTAGAGGACATAAAATGCCAACTTTTCAGAAATTTCCAGGTTGTGCAAAAAATCATTGACCGAGTTATGATTTTTTTAATCAATACTGATTTTTTCAAAAAATCGAAATTTTGGTCGTAAAAATTTTTCAACTTCATTTTTCGATGTAAAATTAAATTTGCAATCAAAAAGTACTTCAGTGAAATTTTGATAAAGTGCACCGTTTTCAAGTTATAGCCATATTTAAGTGACTTTTTTGAAAATAGTCGCAGTTTTTCATTTTTTTAAATTAGTGCACATGTTTGCCCAGTTTTGAAAAAAATATTTTTGAAAAGCTGAGAAAATTCTCTATATTTTGCTTATTCGGACTTTGTTGATACGACCTTTAGTTGCTGAGATATTGCAATGCAAAGGTTTAAAAACAGGAAAATTGATGATTTCTAAGTCTCACCCAAACAACCCACCATTTTCTATCGTCAATATCTTAGCAACTAATGGTCCGATTTTCAATGTTAATATATGAAACATTTGTGAAATTTTCCGATCTTTTCGAAAAAAATATTTTCAAAATTTTCAAATCAAGACTAACATTTCAAAAAGGCCAAACATTCAATATTACGCCCTTTTAAAATGTTAGTCTTGATTTGAAAATTTTGAAAATATTTTTTTCGAAAAGATCGGAAAATTTCACAGCTTTTCAAAAATATTTTTTTCAAAACTGGGCAAACATGTGCACTAATTTTAAAAAATAAAAAACTGCGACTATTTTCAAAAAAGTCACTTAAATATGGCTATAACTTGAAAACGGTGCACTTTATCAAAATTTCACTAAAGTACTTTTTGATTGCAAATTTGATTTTACATCGAAAAATGAAGTTGAAAAATTTTAAGACCAAAATTTCGATTTTTTGAAATAATCAGTATTGATTAAAAAATTCATAACTCGGTCAATGATTTTTTGCACAACCTGGAAATTTCTGAAAAGTTGGCATTTTATGTCCTCTAAAACATATCAAAAAATAAAAAAAATTAAAATTAGTGTTTTTTTGTAAATCAAGTTTTAGTGATAAAAAGTTAAATAAAAAAATCACCAATTTTTTTTTACCGTGTATTATTTTTTTCCAGTGTAGTCCGTATCCATACCTACAACTTTGCCGAAGACACCAAATCGATCAAAAAATTCCTTCAAAAGATACAGATTTTTGAATTTTCATACATCATTTTTGTATGGACAGCTGCCAAATTTGTATGGAAAATTATATGGACAAACTAATGATGCAAAATGGCTTCTTTGGGCATACCGAAGGCACCAAAAAAGTTTCAGTCGGATTAAAAAATACAAAAATTAAAATTGAAGAAAAAAGACCGATTTCGTAGAGAATTGCTCATATTTAAAATTTTTGAGAATTTTGAGTATGTAAACATTAAGGGATAGCTTATTATCGAACATATATGCAAAAATATGACTGTAACATTGGATGTATCAAAATTAGTGGCCAAATTAATTTCTATCAATGTCACCCCGGGCTATCAAAGTCACCCCAGTTTACGGTACTTCAGAAATATGGTCTTACAGAAAAGAATAAGTAGTTTTAAACAATTTTCGATGCATTTTCAAACAACTGCAACAATAGATTTGAAGAAAATCAGTTTTTGTGATTTAGAAAAAAGTTGCTCATCATGGGTTACGGTAAAGTATTTCCTGCATTATTGTACCAAAATTTTACCATTATTTTGTTTTCGATAAGCAAACAGCTCTTAGAGGGTTAACGAAATAAATCAATGTTTTACATTTTTAATTTTCTTGTAAAGCCGTTGCAAATATTTTTCAAAGTTCAAAATTTGTAAAAAAATCATGGGACAAAAAAAATAGTTTTAAAAAACTTCAAAATTTCAATGAAAATAGAAATTAAATCAACTGAATACAAACTAAAATGCATTTTTCTGCATTGATAATCATATTTAGTATTAAACTTCAAAAAATATTTGCAACGGCCTGATTAAAAAATAATATAATGAAACAATTAAAAAAAGATAATATTGTCGATGGTAAAATATTCCAACAGTTCATCACTAACAAATTTTTTGAATGGTTTTGTGGTCAGAAAAATCACCAGGCTAGCTCAAATCTGGCCCTCGAAATATCTCGAGCCAGGAAACCGGAATCTAGGTTTTGAGGCATCGTGTTTGGTGTTAAATTACTGAGCAAACGAACCCAAAAGAACTAAAATTGGTTTAGTTTGAGCCAAGATTTGGAAATTATTGAATATTAAACACTCAAGTGATATTTAAATGGTTAACAAATCTGTGATGTAAACATTTAAAACTGTAAAATACGGTCCACACCAAAATCTCCTAAGCCTTCGCAATTTGCTTATTATGGAAAATCAAATCACGTTAAAAATAATTTAAGTCGTTGAGCTCAGTTATGCCCCTAAATCATCCGAAGTGATCTGGAAAAATGTAACGTGTGTAAGAATGTTTATAAATATGTACCCTTTAGGCATTTCAAACATTATGTTCAGAAACATAAAAAAACTTTAAACCTAACTCTAAATTTTGTAAAGTAACTCATGCTAAAAATTGTGGAGCAACAAGTTAGTAAAAAGATGAATTCTGAAAAATCTTAAAAAAAGATGATAAAATGATTTTTTTGAAAATATTGTGTTTGTTTATTTGTTTATCACAAGTAAATCTGTAGAACTTTATAAAAGTAAAACTTGGATCAGTCGAGTTTCGGCTGTATGGGTTATCATAAATAAAATGATTTTTTTGTTAACATGTAAAAGTTAACACTTTATTGTCGTTTTTCTCCTCGATAAACTCGATAAACAAAAAAAATGCTGTCGTTTTGATACAAACAGTGATAAATCCAACCTCTAATCTTCTTGCTAAATCGATTAATCTTTTGTTTGATAGACGATTGTTGCATATTGAATTAAATAAAAATATGTTAGATATTAAACTTCATATAAATATTGCCAATGTGTTTTTTTATTTAAAAGTTTCATGTTTTTATTTTTTTGTATATTTTAATCAAAACTGAATTGGAAAGCACTTAAATTACAATCAATGTTTTAATTTTACGTATGCCTCTAGCCTATAGTCCTATAGTTCCATTTTTTTATGAGTTTAATTCATCCTCCAATACCTACAATTTATTTTGTATGTATTTTTTCCAGCATATTCTTTATTTTATTTTTTTGTTAACAGTTGAACTTTATTACAAAAAAATCTTCCAGATTTGATATTTTTGTGTACCATTAATAGACCATTAATTTAAAAAAATTGATGGTGTAATGGTATTGAAATATGTAGAAAAAAGGAGGATTTTATGTTATATAACAATTGAATTATTTTACTTCTATAGCGATTCTGTTATTTCATGCTAAATAAAAAAAAATATTTAAAACTAATGTTATGTGCCCTTTCAGACAACTAGAAACGCTTTGATTTTTTTTCAGTTTTTAAATTTATCTTCATTGGATTCTTCTGTGAGCAAAAATTTCTTTTTAAATATCTATTGCATTAAAAACTAATTCTAATTATTTTTTTTGAATCATTTTTGTGCTGCCATTTTTTTAGGAAATTTGTAATAGTCGTTCTGAAATTTAGAGTTATAATTATTTTAATGAATCCAATTAAATAAAAAAAAATAGGCGTGGAAAAGAAGTATGCAACTGAGGTTTTTTTTTTAATTTACAAAAAATATTTGAAATATTTTGAAATGATTCGAAACACAAACCCAAAATTAAAAACAAGGCAAACAATATGTGTTGAAATAATTTTATTTTGATCACTTAAAAAAAACTAAACTTTTCATTTTTTATGTGTGAACGTCTTAAGTTATCTATACATTAGACAAAATCATACATGATTTTTTTCTTTTACATCTAGTGTTTTTCTTTAAAAAGGTTCTATAAGCTATTGTCTTTCATATGTTTATAGGGCCTTTTCGAAAAAAAAATCTAGATATGTATTGTAATACAAACAGTAATGAAGAAAGTGCTACAAATTCATTAGTAAAAGTGACCTTTTTATCTGTGTATACATAATCGCTATAGTTTAGCCTGTCTGACTTTTTCGCATTTGATGAATTGGTTAAAATTTGAGTTTTTGGGTGACTTAAGAAAAAAAAACTCGTGAAGTGTTTTAGTCAATATTTTAAGCGACTTAAATAAATAACTTATGAAAATCATATTTCAATCATTGAATTTAATTAAAATTAAATGTCTTATTTAGGAATTTCCATGGAAATTTTTTATTTTATAATAACAATATACCAGGAGAACAACTCCTACGGAATGACTCAACGGCCTAACAACAACTAAGACCGAGACCAAAGTTTTACTACTGAGAACCACATTAAAAATCTTATATAACTTCGCACATATTTTTTGTTTTTATTTTTTTTTAATATAAACAGAGGTAGACTTAATACTTAATTAATACATAATTATTTCAAAACATGAAGAAAATAATATGAAAAATGGCAGAACTCAAAAAAAAATTATTTATGTTTCCTAGGGTAATTCAAATTCGAGCTTCTTCGGAACTACTCCCTGAAATCAAAGATTGACACATGGATATATTCCAAATTTGAGCTCAGGAAGTAAAATTAATGAAAGTTCTACATCTGAGAAATGGTTAGAATCGGATAACTATTGCGCCCTTCACGGGTAAAAAAGTGAAACAGTTGCCATTCTCTATACATTTTGACGATTTCTCCCATACAAACTTCATACGATTAGATGGAGGGGTTCCGGTGGTCAGAATGAGCTCATATTTGGAATAAGGGACAGCGTTTTTTAACAATAGCCAAAATCTTGGTAAACAAGCACCTTCAACCTTTTGAACACCTATTTGTAATTTTTTTGCGACAATTCTTAAGTGATTAAAAAGAATAGTTGGTAAAATACTTGCATATTTTGACAGTAATCAAACTTGATGTAGGTCTAAGAAGATTAATTCTGAATTTGTAAAATGCTATGTACAGTTGGGTTACTCATATTATTCACAGAAGGATTAATTTTTTTTTTTTGCAAACCTCACCGGTAAAATATCTGCAAAAATCTGCAACAAAAAAGTTGTCTGCAACAAATTTCGGAAATCTTCAAATTTGCAGAGAAATCTGCAAATCTGGCATCCCTGATCCACACCCCCACGTGTGCCGGAAAACTACTTCTACTTGGGATTTTGTTAGTGGGTAAGGGTAATGGCCAGGATTCAACATAGAGGATGATGATGCGACCCAATAATCAATAAATTTTGTTTAATGGTGTGATGTATTATGCATTCTCAAGGCAAACAATCGGAGGATGCGGATGAGATTATTCCCGGTTATTTGGTGTTGAGTTTAGCATAAATGATTCAATCTTAGACAGCCGGCTGTGGAAAGATAAAACCAAATAAAATGCGAAAACGCGAAACCGCCCGGACCGAAAAATACACACAATCGGAAACGGCAACGAAAATCCTGCGTAATGACCGCGACGCGCACCGTTCAAAGTCTCCAAAGCAACTGTCAAACATTCGCGAAATCACCCGGGTCGAAATACACACACAATTGGGGGGAAAACAAAGACGGAAACGGCAACGAAAATCCTGCGTGATAATCGCGACGCGCACGGTTTTTGACGAAATTTTACCAGTTTTTTGAGACTTCGGATTGCGATTTTATTTTTTTATTTATAATTTTTTATTGCACTTTTTTATGACGAAATTAGTCATTTTGCCTAATTAGTTCTTCCATACAAGTTTTCATCCAATTTTGGCAGCTGTCCATACAAAAAGGCTAATCGTTTATTCAAAAGTCTGTATCTTGTGAACTGATTTTCTGAGAGATTCGGTGTCTTCGGCAAAGTTGTAAAAAAAAAAACTTTTATAAGGGACCATCCATAAATCACGTGGTACCTTTTTAGAAATCTCCCTCCTTCGTGGACAAGAAAACAAATCTTTTTTGTATGGAGCGTGGACCCCCTTCCCTAAGGTGTTCACGTGATTTATGTGTATTGTAGGGGAGAGTGGGGAGAGTTGATCCCCTTTTTTTGTATCGCACATAACTCTGTCAATTTCTCACAAATATTTCCGAATGTTACATCATTTATGATGAAACACTTTTGCACATCGTTTAACATTTAAATTAAATTGCAATTTGATGTAAATTTGCAACAAAATATACGTAAAAGCATGATTTTAAGTGTGATTCACCCGTTTACGTCGAATCTCAAGTTTAAATCAACTGAGTTTACATGTGATTAATTTTTTCCGTGTCTAGTAAATTCACACATTTTTTTTCTGTGTATGAACTTGTTGCATGAATTGAAAGCTTAAACATTCAACTATGTTTGACTGATAAGGGTATTTCATCAGAAAAACACTTTGAATCATGCCAAGCGTTTTAAAAAATATTTTAAACCGGCATTTTCAAAATGTTGGGGGTAATTTGATCCCCCTTTTAACATTTTGAAGAAATCTTAAGCAAAATGTTTCTTATTCATCCAAACTTTTAATGTTCTATAAGTTACAGCAATTTCAAATTAAACATGTACGTTTGTGTTCAAAATATAAGAAGTTTAGCATGCAAAATATTTAAAAACTTAAAATTTTCTTATTTAGACCAAAATTGAGCATGTTTACAAAAGCTGGTAATTTTTGTTTACAAAACTGTTGAAAAATGGTTCAAACTGCAGTAAGTTATGTACAACTTTACTAAAGGAAACTATGTACGAAACCCCAGCCCAATTATTAAATCTTGAGGCTGATTCCAGTGACTGTAAAAATGCAGGGATCAAGTTTCCCTAAACGCACGTTTTTAAACAATTGATTGTAAAAATAGTTTGGGAGTTGAAATGTTTATCAAACAATTCATGCATAAAATTTTTTTTTTGATAATTTTTGAGTGTTTTCCACACTGATAAAAACAAAGAAAAAAGATTTCTTGGAAGTTTTTTTGCAGTTCTTTTTAGAAAAATGTGTGCAACTCAATCCATTTTTTTTTTAATTTTTTTCTTTGTTTTCTACAATGAGTTTTACTCAATTTCGCACAACTTTCTAGAACAATGCTACTTGTTTTACCCACATGCTGACGAGATACAGGCTTGGGATCAAGTCTCCCCACTCTCCCCTAATTGTAATGACCGAAAGGTCTGTTTGGAGATTTGTTCAGCACGAGTCGTCCATTAATCCAACAAGGTTAACCGAGTTGGATAAATACGACGAGTGCTGAAAAATCAACATTTTATACATTTTTTTACAATTCCGAAATAGTAGGTTATGCAACAAGTTGCAAAAAGAGGATTTTTTCAGCACGAGTCGTACATTTATCCAACGAGGTTCACCGAGGTTCATCAAGTTTTGAACTAGTTCCACAAAACATTTTTTGCAATTCCAAAAAACACACATTGAGTGAAATTTTATGTCAAATTTTCATGTATTTTGTCAATAAATCGTTTAAATCAAAAAAATGTTGAAAAGTGTTACTATTCGAAACAAGTGCTGAAAAGTTCAACTTTTCAGCACCCATTTGAGTGCTGAAAAGTAGAACTTTTCAGCATTTATTTTGAAAAGTGTTGCTATTCGATTTTGTTATTTTTGGTACAGAAAAGTAGGCTATTTCGTCGGTCAAGAATGACAGGAAAAGTAAGTAGTTTCACGACGGAATTGCAAAAAAAAATATTTGGCAGTGATGCCAATTTATCGAAAAAAATTGAGACAAAGAAAAAAGGTCGATAAATGTTCAAATTGACCTGTAAAAGTAATGAAAATGTTTGAAAATATTTCTTCGAATAAATTAGAAAGCTTTGAATAATTTGGCCTTAAAGATATTGTAGATTGGAGATTGCCAAGTGAATTCTTCGGTCATAGAAAAATTAAATTTTGAAAAAATGCTGTTTCGTGGGAAAATTGCTTAGTGGGAAAAAGAAACAATCTATACACCAAAACAAGACAACAACAAGCATTTGAAATAGTAGTTTATGCAACAAGTTGCAAAAAGAGGATTTTTTCAGCACGAGTCGTACATTTATCCAACGAGGTTCACCGAGTTGGATAAATACGAAGAGTGCTGAAAAAATCAAGTTTTGCAACGAGTTCCATACAAAAGTTTTTGCAATTCCAAAAAACACACACTGAGTGAAATTGTATGTCAAATTTTCATGTATTTTGTCAATAAATCGTTTAAATCAAAAAAATGTTGAAAAGTGTTACTTTTCGAAACAAGTTCTGAAAAGTTCAATCTTTCAGCACCCATTTGAGTGCTGAAAAATAGAACTTTTCAGCATTTATTTTGAAAAGTGTTGCTATTCGATTCTGTTATTTTTGGTACAGAAAAGTAGGCAATTTCGTCGTTCAAGAATGACAGGAAAAGTAAGTAGTTTCACGACGGAATTGCAAAAAGGTGTTTTTTAAAAGTTACAAAAAATAAAAGTTTGCACAAATCTTCTTTAAATCCTGCGCTCTTCTCATTCTTTGTTTCGACCTTTTTGGGGCAGCCACCTCACTTTATCATATCCATGACGTGCGTTTTTCTTATTTTTTGAGTAGATTTAAGCTGCTGTCTCACGAAGTCTCACGCTCGCTACTTCAAAGTAAAAACCTAAGGTACTGGGGCCAATTTGCTTTACGAGGGGCTGATTTGATGAAGTTTCTTTTGGAGAGTAACGCTTAGAAATTGGATTGGAAGCTGCTTCTGGCTCGTTTTATTTTCGAAACTTTGAATGGGACCACTTTGCGCTGTTGTTGCGTCTGGAAAATGGTTCATGTCATCAACCCGGTAACGGGGAAATTATTTATGACCCGAGAAGATGCTCCATTCTCTCGTGAAGTGGCTGTTGTTCACGCAACGTGGAGATGCAAAAACGGAAAGTGACGTGACCAGGCAAACCAATCTAATGGAATTATGTGACGGATTAAGGTGGAGTGGAGGACCCCCGGAAAATGGGAAACCGGACTTGGGGAGTAATTAGGGAAATTGAAATGTGTTTCGTGATCCATTATTCGTAAATTGATGTGAATTTGAATAAAAATGTTAAATTTTATTTGGTTTGTCTTTTTTTTTCTATCACTCATAAACATTGGAGATATCATAATGCTGTTTTCTAAATCAAGAAATCAAAGTCACCCCACTCAACAATATCGCTTCCAGTGAATCGTTCTGTTGTTTAACCCAGAAAAAAAAACACCTTCACAGTCGATTGAATCCAGACGCTTTTAATTCAATTTCGCATATAAATCAATTCTGGCCCGGTCGTCGGTGCCATTGTCCTACATCCACACACACAAACACACACTCCACACGAGAGAACATAACTTCCAGGCCAATGCACTTTGGAAGCTCTTCCGGAAAGAGTTTTCCACAAAAGTAAACACATCATGCAAATTTGAACTGCGCGCGCGCCCTCAAGTGTGCAAATTTGCATGTGCAACATGCACCCGTAAGCACAGTGTGTGTATGTGTGCACACGTGTACGTGTGATTTGATCGTTTTATGCTTATTTCTGTTGTACACTCTGGCAAATTAAAATTTAAATAACAGCTTTTAACCAGTCCAGAGGAGCTTGCTTTCGTATAGTGAAGCGTTTTCTGCTAACTGGGAAAGTAGAAAGGAAGCTTTTTTGAAGGTGGAAAAACGGAAAACTCTTGCCCGGTTTTCACGCTGTATCGTGGGGGGGGGGGGGGGGGGGGGTAGTCTACATTTGGGCGTGTTTCGTTCGGCAAGGTTGTTTGATGTTCAAGTCTGGCGATGCGTACACGCACTGGCACTGCTGCCTGGTGTGCCAATCAATTGCCTTTGACGGGAGAAGTGATGTGAAAGTACTGCTGATGGTGTTTGATCAATATAAAAAGGAATTGATGTTTTTTTTTGTATTTATTTTGATGTTTTGAAGGCTGTTTTTATACGTACATTAAGTTAGATTTAAGATTGTATTTTTCACAATAAAACATTTTTGGAATTTTAAAACTATTTCCATGCATTCCCAATGTTAAAAGCAGCAATTTTGCATTATTATTTTTTTCATGGAAAAATCCATACAACTTTCCGGGTTGATCATACAAAATGGCATGAGAATATTTGAAAATCAGTAATCTGGGATTTTCGGATGAATTTGGTGTCTTTGGCAAAGTTGTAGGTTATGATTAGGACTGAATTCTCAAAATACACATTTTATAATTTCTAAATTGTTTGAATTATTTAAGAGGACTTATAAAGGCATCTTTTGCGTTAGAGTTTAAGATTGAGCAAAATCTGTAACCAGAGAAATAATAAAAATTTTTTTTTAAAAATATTGTTAAACATGATTTCAAAAATCTATGTAAAATATAAACAGACATTTTTGTTTGCAAATAAGATTTTGCAGCTAAAAATATTTTTTAATTTTTTTTATTTATTTTGGTACAGATTTTCGAATACTCACATGTCCATTTCGTCCAGCCTGGAGATTTGTGTAGAAAAATCACGGGAATTGTTTCATTCAAATAAAAAAATTAAAACGAAGTCAGAAAATAAACTCAACGATTTTTGCACCCTTCAATTCCTTGTATCAGCAATTCCCCACGAAAACAGCATGATTCAAAAAAAAAGTTCTCCGATCGGGCTCAAACTTCTTCTGGGGGTTCCTTGGCTGAAATAATTAGACTCGTATTTTTTTGTTTGGCCATTAGGGTGACCGTATTAGGGGGGTCCGAAAAATTGCAATTTTCGTCGATTTTCGCAAAACTATTTTTTTCAAAAAATCATATCTCCGCGCCGTTTAATCCGATTTTTGCTGTCTTAGGCGCAAAAGAAAGGTGATTAGTATGGCTATTTGTGAAAAATAATAAGAAGTTCCAAAAATCTAGCTTAACATTTGAAGAGGTCGTATGAAAACTTAAAATACTGTTTTGAAGGTCTCGGGACCAAAGAGCTTATGTCTGAAAATATTTTTATCAGATTCCTCGGAAAGTTTTACATGACATATCAAAAAATGGTGAAGTTATGTTTCCAATACTCTAAGATACGATTTTTTGAAGAAAAAAAAACTGGGTTTTTCGACGCGCCAAGCGCAAAAATGGGAAAATTACGAAAACGGGAAAAATCGACTATTTTCACTAAAACTGCGATAACTTCAAAATTTCAGCGATGACCTATACATGTTAGGGTACCCAAAATTTTCGTAATTGAAATACGCAACTTTTGGTACCCTAACATGTTGTGATATGTTGTGTAAATTTTTTTTCGAGAAATGTGATAAAAATATTTTTAGACATATGCTCTTTGGTCCCGAGACCTTCAAAACAGCATTTTAAGTTTTCATTTGACCTTTTCAAATGTTAAGCTGGACTTTTGGAACTTCTTATTATTTTTCCCAATTAGCCATGCTAATCACCTTTCTTTTGCACCTAAGACAGCAAAAACCGGATAAAATGGCGCGGAGATATGATTTTTTGAAAAAAGTGGTTTTGCGAATATCGACGAAAATTGCCATTTTCGGACCACCCTAACACGGCGTAGGTCACCCTAGTAGTCAAACAAAAAAATACGAGTCTAATTATTTCAGCCAAGGAACCCCCAGAAGAATTTTGAGCCCGATCGGAGAACTTTTTTTTCGAATCATGCTGTTTTCGTGGGGAATTGCTGGTATAATTTTAATCGCTAATTTAAAAAAAAATACCAGAGGCACTTGTATTATTTTTCACGTATAAATAAACTTTTTGCTTATAAATTTGTACTAAACTGCATTAAAAAATAAAAATATTACAACCCAACTAAATTTTCTTACGCTTCCAAGTTTGCTCTTGAAGGTTGTGATTTTAAGCGCAAAAAAAAAAATAATTTGGAATATCAAGCCATCCATATTTTCAACATTCGACTGATAAAAGTGTTTAACAATGCTTTTACATTTTACACTAGTTTTGTTGTTTTGCAATCATTAGTTTTCAAAAAAGTTAAAATTCGACGATGACGCCTTAGAGACAAGAGCTTTATACTTTTTTTAAAAGGTCCAATGAACATTTGTTTGCTGTTGTAGAAAACCTCTTTACCCAGAACACAAAAAGGCTTATTGGAAAAACATGGAAAATTGCTGGAGTTGTTTGCAATGTTTTTCCGCAAAATGAAGAGTGCAACTAAAATACGTACGGTTTGGTTTAGATTCATACTGACCGTTGTAGAGAAATGTTCAAAGTACCTCAAGGAGAACTATTCATAAAATTTTGAAAAGTATAAATAGTTAGTTAAGTGTAAAGTGTAAATAATAAATAATATGTGTTTTTGAAACACAATTGAAAAAAATCTCCACATTCAAAGGCAATTTCAGTTTAACACATTTCATGTGAAATGTGAAAACTCGTGATTGGTGCTTCTAATATAGTATAAAATAAATCGTTAATTTTATTTAAAAAAAAACTAGTTTTAACAAATTTCAGACAAAATTCCTACTTTTTTACAATGTTACCTATAATTTATGTGCATTTTGTAAAAAAATTCAGTTAGCTGAATATAAAAAATGATTATTTTCTTAAAAAATATATCAGCAACTTTAGTGATGGTACATTTAACGTACAAAAGTTGAAACACCTCAATTCTGATTTTAACAAGAAAAACTATGACGTCGAAGTCACCCCGGAATTGACACTAATTTTTATCAACTATTTTTCTAAAATCTATTGAAAAAACTTTTTTCCAAAAAAAGTTCATGGACTTTGTGTGGCCTACCCCAGTACATGTTTTGAAAATAATAGTCTTGAGAAAAATTATATGGAGAGAGAGCATTAATTTTAAATAGGTTTTGAATTTTTGGACATTATAAAAAATATCGTTAGGCTGGTACAAATGAGCAATTCTCTCAGATTTCGGTCATTCGATTTTTTTTTGTTTTTTTTTTATCCGGCTGAAACTTTTTTGGTGCCTTCGGTATGCCCAAAAAATAGTCGCAGTTTTTCATTTTTTAAATTAGTGCACATGTTTGCCCACCTATGGAAAAAATATTTTTGAAAAACTGAGAAAATTCTCTATATTTTGCTTTTTTGAACTTTGTTGATACGACCCTTAGTTGCTGAGATATTGCCATGCAAAGGTTAATAAAAAACTTGATGTTTTCTAAGTCTAACCCAAACAACCCACCATTTTCTAACGTCGATATCTCAGCAACCAATGGTCCGATTTACATAGTGAAATTTTCCGATCTTTCGAAAACAATATTTTTATTTTTTTTAAATCAAGACTAACATTTCAAAAGGGCGTAATATTGAAAGTTGTTTTTAAATCATTAGTTAAAATGAAGTTCAGACGAAAAAAATCACCGAAACTTACAAAATATCTGTATATTTTTAAATTGATTCAATCATTCTTAACAATATGCATTTTAAATTGTATTAAGTTAGTTGCGTGTCTTTTTCCATTGAAATTTTATTTTAAATATTGTATCTCTGGTCTGAAGAAAAATGATCAAAAAACGAAAACAGCGATGACATTTCTGAACCAATTGAACATATTTTTGGATGGACATTTAATTAATTAGAAGCAAGAAGAAAAAAAACAAACTTTTCTACTGAAAAAATATTTTTTGGTTTGATGGTCTTGAGACTGTCTTGTCTTTTTTTCTATAAAATGTCCCAATTTTGGATTTCATCATTTTAATTATTTTTTTAAAACTCATTTGAAAAAATGGGAATTATTTGACAGGCAAATCTTTAGTATTTGTTACTGACCATACTATTTTGAATATCTGAAACAGAAATGCGTTACTTAATTGATAAACTTTACACAGCTTAAAACAAATCAAAACACCCGACTTTTTTTTAAATAAATAGTGCGGCACTTTATTCTCGTTTTCATAACATTACATCATATCATCTTTATTTTTTTCTCTTAAACATATCTACAATGAACAATAAGTGTGGTATTCTATTGCTTGACTCAAAAAGAAAACAAAAACAAAACCCTAGAAAAGTGACATTTTTTGTGGGTGATGAAAGTGGGTGTGGGAAAAGATAGAGCAAGGTGGATAGAGGGGGAAAAGAAAAGGAAAATAGTACAGAGTGGTTGTGGAGAGGAAAGTGAAAGAAGGGGTGAAGAGGGTGAAAAACAAAACAGCAGCTTCCATCTTACTTGTGAAGCAGATTGTACAAGCAGATGCAACGAGCAGAAAAAAAGGAGAGAAAGAGTGGCAGCTGTGACAGATGTTTTGAACGGGAAGGAAAAACAAGTCAAGAAAGAGCTCCTTCGTCTTGAAGAGAAGAACGTATAATTTGAATAAAATTCAATTGCAAGTCAATTTGAATTCGAAAATAGGTTTTTTTTCTGAATGAAGAGTAAAATGGGAAGAAGATAGTAAGAAATGTGAAAGTATGCATCCACCAAGATAGTGGTAGCAGGTATTTCCGAGAAGAGCATAAAACGAAGCTTTTAAAGGAATTTCACTCGGATGGCAAAGTGTTTTGAAATAGAAAGTGGTGTACGTGATTGAAAGGGAGCAAAAGAACAGCGCAGGTAAAATTGTATTTGAAAGCAGGTTAATTGCAATCCAGCATCTTTCTGAAATGAAGAAACCTCGGCTTGACTTCGTCGTTTGGTAGTCAACCGGAAGGAAGCACAGATGTCGAGCCCACGTTGCTCTTGTTTTCTTTTTGTTATCGATGCTGGCAAGATGTGGGGGTGGACACGTGTTTTGGCACAAACAAACGAAAAATAAAAAAAAAACTGAAGAAATTGCTGGAACTCTCGCTAGTATCGCTACGTTGTCGTTTTGTTTGTTGCTTGGAGCTGTTTTGGGCGGGGGAGGACGATGATGGCATGGCAAGCCGGATCTTTTTCCCCGGTAATCGGCAAATTATTCTCCGGTCATCATCTCCATGAATTCTGCAACAAAACAAGCTTAATGATTAGCATCTTCAGAAGAGCAGCATAGCTCATTCAATCTTACCATCGAAATCAACAGTGCCGGAACCGTCGGTATCGATTTCCTGGATGATTCCGTCCAGGTCCTCGCTCGACAGCTTGTCGTCCAGGGCGGCCAAGATCTCCTTCAGTGTACTGAAAAGAAGAAGAAAAAAAAACCGGATGATGAAAAACGATGGCGCCTGGCGGGCAAAAAAAAAGAGAAAAAAGAAGCAACCATTTGAACAGAGGAACCGCCGACGCCGCCGCCGACATTTCACTTGCTAATGATGATGAACACGAGTGAATTGGGAAAACTAAGATGAGGAGATAAATCTTTGCGTGACTGGAAGTGTGTCTGGTGTGTGTGTGTGTTTTGTCGAACGGATGGTTGATGTCGGGCAAGGATACGAGCATGTGTTGTGAAGTGGAAAAAGTACTAATTTGAGAAATATGCTTATTAATCTTTTCTTAAGATGCTTCAAGATTAATTTTCAGCAGTTTTTTTATCGATGCATTTTCAAAATAATCTCTCCTAATTCAGGTGACAAAAAATTGTATTCAAGCGTGATTATTTAATAAAATATTATTTGCAATGCCAATGTTAAGAAAAAGACACTAACTCAAAACTTGATATTTGAATGAAAAAATAAAAAAAGAAAATAGGAACCCTCCAATATTTTGCAAACCTCTGTCAAGACTTTAAATGTAATTTTCTCTTGAATTTTGTGATACTTTTGCTTTAAATAGTATAAAACATGACTTGAAATAACGAATTCAACCGACTCCGATCAAACTTGAATGAAACATTTTTCAAAGTTCATTTTCAAACGAAAGATTTTTTTTATCTTTTAAATGTTTCAAGTCAAAAGAGCATGAATGTTTCTTCTTAAGACATGAAAATCAGTCAAGTTGCTGCTGAAAAATGAGCATTAAAAAAGTAAATTTAAAAGACATTTAGGAATCATCGATTTTCCGTTTTTTGCTTGCACCTACTACAGCTAAAGAACTAAAAAATGTTCAGGAAAAAATCATTTTGGCAACGTAACTTGTTTTTTATTTGTCCAAAATCGTGATTATTGAAAAACTTACAGACACAGAATCGGTCAGAAAATCTGTTCTTAAGATTAAGTTTATTTTGAAATTCGTAGATTTTTTGTATGGACAACTTGTCTTATTACTTATTACAAATTCGTTAGGGCAAACCATAAATTACAAAATGGCTTTTTAGATTCTGAGTAGATCATATCCTCTTTAAAAGTATCGAATCGTTATCGAAGTACGATTTAAAATATCTTCAAACAATTATCTTTTTGAAATCATTGATTTTTTTGTAAATATCCATTTTTTTGTTGGTAATTTTAAATAATTAAATTTTCAAAAATTGTTTTAAATCTTAAATTTTAGTAACTTTTAATACGGATAACGAACGATACCAATTTTAATTTTACTTATTTACTTTAATCCAGGGGTGCCCAACCTTTTGGTCCTGCGGGCCAGATCTCATATTTCTGAAGCAGTAGCGGGCCGGAACTGATATTTGATAAAAGTTGAAAAAGTAAACACATTTTTTTCAATTTTCTTATGATTGGGTTCTTCTAAAGTAAATACATAAAAGAACTAGTGTTGCAAATATGATTCATATATCTTGATTTTAAGAATGAAAAACAAAGATAATATTCAAAAATGTGTTTATTTGACTTATTTTAATTTTTGTTTGTTTGGAATTGTATAGATATTTTTTTTGACTATTGCAATTAAATACCTGGATATATATTTTTTTATAAAACAAACATTGCAACGTTGCAATTTTTTGAAGTTTTTGATAAATTTCTTAATATTTTAAAATGTTTGCAGGAATCTATTTTCAGTATGATTAATTTGATTTTTAAGCTTTTTTTTAAACTTTATCACTAAAAAGTTTTTCTAGAAAAAAACATTAGTTTTGCTTACTTATTTATTTAAAAAAAATAATACAAAATCAAGTAAACAAAGTTAAAACTGAAAGAAATAACATTTAAATACTTTTTGTAAATTTTAAGACAACAATCCAAGTTTTTTCAAAAATTTCACAATTTTACAAAATGGATAAAGTTGTTTTTCTGCACATTTTTTCAGTTAAAAAAATATCAATATAAAAATTATTAAAATTAAATTCAAACATGAAGAATGTGTTTATAATATGTTAAAATTTGATCTTAAGCTTCTTTTTTTAAATCAGACAATAATTTTATTTATTTAATACTTCATGAGCAGCCTTAAGGGCCGGTCATAGAACTAATTTGATAAGCCGTCGCGGGTCGGATGAAATGGCTTCAGGGGCCGGATCCGGCCCGCGGGCCGGACGTTGGGCAGGCCTGCTTTAATCATTGTAAAATTCTAAAATTCTGCATTCACCGTAATTTTGAAATTTTGGTAAATATTATAAAATTTAAATTTTTCAATGAATATCGAATAATGCAAAATTTGGTATGCATTTTTACTTTATTATGTATTTTTGTTAACACAATTTTGCATCGTTGATTACTTGAATTGAAAATATTGAAAATTTTCGTATTTTCATAAAGTTTCGTATTTTATGAAAATTTTGGGTTTTTTATTTCAAAAACTCTAAAAATGCAATATTTCATATAGAATTAAGCTTCGATTAAAACTCTTATAAAAAATAATGAAAATTTGAGAATTTTTGATAGTACGAAGTTCTGTGAAAACAAATTATATTCTACAAAAATTCTATTCATGCTTACAAAATTTTGCAAATTGAAATGTTTTTTTTCTGTTTTCAAAGAATACGGTATTTTGGGAAAATTCATGTTTTTTTTCAAAATGACTCTAATAAATTAAAAATGCATGAAAAATAGCTTTGTCAAAGAAAAATGAGTACTTTTTAGCTCTTATGCATAGAGGACGTTTTGCTTTTGGCAAATTTTTGCTTTTTTGATTTCAGTTTCTACACATAAATAAATTTGGAAGATGAGCAACTCTCTACAAAATCGGCCGATTTCGACCATTTTTATTTTTTGTATTTTTTTTTTATTTTGTTCAAACTTTGTGGGGGCCTTCCCTATGACCAAATATGGTCACTCATAGTCACTATATTTAAGCATGAGCATGAGCATGAGAGATCACCCATGGTTGCCCCTCCGTTGCTGAACAGAACCGTAATATCCTTTCAGCACTACTGATTATATGCTTCGACGATCTAGTGGTGATTCCCTTATCAACAGCATGTATGAATGCGCTGAAAAGATAAAACACCATGATTGCTAAAGCTAGATCAGTTGCGAATAGGTAACAGTCATTGGCCACCAACGGCGCCCGCCATGTCAGTTTGTAGATCTCGATTTTAAGGGACGGGAATGTTAGTTAGCGCAGGTTGCTACTAGGGCAGCTGATTTACTCTGTGCTTACACCCCACAAGCGCCAGGAACCTGAAAATTTGTTAGTAGGATAGGGTGTTTGGTCAGGATTCATCATAGAAGATGATGATGCGACCCAAAATCATAGTGTTTGTTGAAAGGTATTATGTTTTAATCTCAAGGCAAGCAATCGGATGCTGCGGATGAGTCATTTCCCGTTTATCGGCTGTTAACTTTTAATTAAAATGGATTTATCTTAGACAGCCGGCTGTGGAAAGATAGAACCAAAATTATTTGTAATTAAATGATGAAGGATTTAACAGTCTGACTTTTTAATTGAGATGTTTTTAAGAGTTTTACATGATTCATGTTTAGTGGGGTACTGATTAACGAAGCGAACGACGAGTTACGATGTTTATCGAGCTGAAATGGTATGATAAGGTTTTGTTGTTATTGCACACCGACGACGAATGCGAAAAAACCCTGCGACCCGACCGAAAGGCATCGCAAATCAGACTGACTCAATTGTCATCGATGACAACCAGAGCCAGCCGCACCTTTACACACATACACGCACGCGAAAAAAAACGAAAAACACACCGACGACGATCGCGAAAAAAAAACACGACCCGACGGAAAGGAATCGCAAATCAAACTGAGGAAATGGAGAGAAAAAAAATAACATAAAAAAACCTACTCACATAAAACCAATCACCCCATGCACACAAATAGCAACACAAAAGAGACGAAAATTATCACGAAAAAACAGGACTGCGCGTCCACCGAAGCACCGCACTTCTGATGGCATTATTCAATTATTATGCCCAATCACCTCATTCACACAAAGAGCGACACAAAAGAGACAAAAAAAAACAGAACTGCGCGTCCACCGAAGCACTGCACTTTTGATGGCATTATTCAATTATTATGCCCAATCACCTCATGCACACAAAGAGCGACACAAAAGAGACGAAAATTATCACGAAAAAACAGGACTACGCGTCCACCGAAGCACCGCACTTCTCTCACTCATAGTCACTATATTTAAAAATTGAAAAACTGAAATATTTCGCTAAAATCAAACTTTCAGTGGCTATATCTTGAAAACGGAGCCCTTTATCAAAAAATCTGTTAAGTACTTTTCGATTGCAAATTTAATTTTGCATTAAAAAATAATGTCCAACTTGTTTTTGCATGAAACTTCGTTTTTTCCAAAAATCACTGTTTTTTCAAAAATTCATAACTCGGCGGTAGATTTTTTGACCATGTTTCTCTATGGCTCAAAAGTTGCGGATTTTTGTCCCCTAAAACATATCAAAAATCTCGAAAATCCAAAAATACATATTTTGGGAAATTGAGTTTTAGTGAAAAAAAAAGTTGATAAAAAAAATCTGCAATTTTTTTTTCGTGTACCTTTTTTTTCTCAAAAGTCCTCAACAATACCTACAACTTTGCCGAAGACACCAAATTGATCAGACAATTCACTCAAAAGTAACAGCTGTTTGAATATTTACATACCATTTTTGTATGAACAGCAGCCAAAATTGTATGGAGACTTGTATGGGTGAACCAATGACGCAAAAAATACAAAAATAAAAATGGTCGAAATCGGCCGATTTCGTAGAGAGTTGCTCAGAGGTAATATTCAACCTTTCAAATTTACACTTTTTTTTACTGTTTGCCGATGCCTCTGTGCTCTTTTATGCTAACTAGATAAAATTTTCAGAAAGCTTAGTAAGAGAGCACCGAAGGATCGAAATATGCCGTGATTTAAATATAGTGTCAAAAATGGGTTCTTCTATGAAATACTTTTTTTTCGTGTTCAGAATACCACATTCTTCACATTTCTCATCGCTTTAAAACTCACAAAATGTCCTCTCATCATCATTATTGCTTCAGTCAGGGGCTTCTTTACACAAAAAAATCATCACTTTCAACGATGGAGACGCGCGGTCTTTTTGATTTTTTTTTTGCTTCTCGTCATAGGAAATTCCACAACAAGACAGATGTGTTTATTTACTTTGACGAAAAAGTGGCAACGAATGTTATGACGGCGGCTTGTGTTTACTCAGCTAAGATGATTTATGACAGATTGGTGTGTTCGCCTACGCGTCGTCCAGGTGCTTTCTGTCAGAGTAGGGAAGGCGAGTTCAGGAGTAGGCTTTGAAAACGGCGCAACTATAATGGACACTTTTGGAAGAATTAAGTCGTTTCGAGTTTCAAAAAGACACTTTCAGAATGGTATCTCTGTCGTTGTCAACCCTTTTCACCAGTTCAAGGGTGGTGTTAAATTCCGAGTGTCACTTTTTTAGCCCCGCCGGTGAAAAACCAATTAGCGGCGAGATCAACAACGGCGCCAAGTGTAACATCCAGATAACTTTGCGGTCAGTTTCCTCACTTGTTGACCACCACCACCAGATTGCTTTAGGAATGTTGACCAGGGTTTGCAAGAGGAAGTAAAAAAAAACAGAATGAAAACATTCATTCACTTATCATCTGGCTTGTCCAGAGTTCTGCCAAAGTGGAATGTGGCAGCAATGAAAAACTGTAAACTGTTTATTTTAACACCATCTCACAAACACGCCCATAAAAGTCACTCCCGACGGATTTATACCGGTTCGAGTTGGATTTAGAGAGAGTTTTTTTTTGTGCGGTTAGGAAAAGGTGCTAGTCAACCTGTCAACCCCCCAAACCAAGGAGGCTATGGGCGAAAATTTCGGGATCGCGGGACATTGGAAATTGAGGGTGAAACCGCACGACCGTCGACATTGGCGTCGCGACGTCGGCCGGGTCGGGTGATACACAGCAGATGGTCCAGGAGGCCGTGACTTTCGAACGAAAGGGGAAATGTGTGCAAAATTGTCTTGTTTTTCCGGAAGGGTTGACACGGGGTCGGAGGTGGAAAAATTTGCTGGTGTGAAATTCCAATCGAATGAAATGTGCGCATGGAGTGGATTGCAGTTGTTTCTGGAGAAAGAATTTGGGATTTGGAATTAAGTTACGTAATGTGAATAATATAATTTAGGCATAATTTTTCAGAATAAATGAGACAAATAATTTACAATATGCCAAACTTTTTTCATTCTATACACAGAAAAAAAAATTGAATTTTGGAATGTTGAAAATTTGGTAGGTTGAATATTACCTCTTTTTTGAGTAATATTACATAAAAAATGTGTAAAAATGTGAACCCGATGAATTTTCATCAAAACCTGATGAAAATTCATCATTTTCTTAGGTAAAATTAATCATTTTTTTTAAACATTTTTTGCAGACTGAATTTGTTTTCCAAATTTCCTATTCTCTTTTTTACTTAAGAGCGAGTTTTTCACCGATGTGAAACAGGTCGTATCGAGGTGCTCCGATTTGGATGAAACTTTCAGCGTTTGTTTGTCTATGCATGAGATGAACTCATACCAAATATGAGCCCTCTACGACAAAGGGAAGTGGGGTAAAACGGGCATTGAAGTTTGAGGTCCAAAACACATGAAAAATCTTAAAATTGCTTGCATTTCCGTAAAACTTCATCAATTCCAACTCTCTTAGATGCATTCGAAAGGTCTTTTGAAGCCCTTCAAAATGTGCTATAGACATCCAGGATTGGTTTGACTTTTTCTCATAGCTTTTGCAAATTACTGTTAAAAATTGATTTTTTTAAAACCTTAATAACTTTTGGCAACAGCTTCCAACACCCATACTCCCATAGGTCAAAAGTTAGGGAATTTCATGGATTATAAGCCTACGGTATTAACTTTTTGGCCAATCGCAGTTTTTCTCATAGTTTTTCGATTTTTCTAGAACAAACATTTTACAACGTTAGTTTTTGCTCTGTAGGCCTCCATAGCGGCACTTTTTGGTCTCAATTTTGTCATATTCGGAATCCTCGGTCAATTTCACGTAAGTTAGAAGTATTGGAGTTGTAATTTTGATTTAAAAAATAATTAAATAAAACATTTTTGAAAAAAGAAATAGATCTCATTTACCCTGTGATCAATACGTCAAATGCTGTATCAAGTAGGCGAAAACTTGTTTTACCCCTAATCCGACAAAATTCTAAATAATATTTTAATTAATTCTAAATGGCATTTTTTTCCAATCAAATTCAAAATTCCAACACCTCAATCTATTGTAAAATTTTCTGAGGATTTCGAATATGTCAAAATTGAGACCAAAAAGTGCCGCTATGGAGGCCTACAGAGCAAAATCTAACGTTGTAAAATGTTTGTTCTAGAAAAATCGAAAAACTATGAGAAAAACTGCGATTGGCAAAAAAGTTAATACCGTAGGCTTATAATCCATGAAATTCCCTAACTTTTGACCTATGGGAGTATGGGTGTTGGAGGCTGTTGCCAAAAGTTATTAAGGTTTTAAAAAAATCAATTTTTAACAGTAATTTGCAAAAGCTGTGAGAAAAAGTCAAACCAATCCTGGATGTCTATAGCACATTTTGAAGGGCTTCAAAAGACCTTTCGAATGCATCTAAGAGAGTAGGAATTGATGAAGTTTTACGGAAATGCGAGCAATTTTAAGAATTTTCATGTGTTTTGGACCTCAAACTTCAATGCCCGTTTTACCCCACTTCCCTTTGTCGTAGAGGGCTCATATTTGGCATGAGTTCATCTCATGCATAGACAAACAAACGCTGAAAGTTTCATCCAAATCGGAGCACCTCGATACGACCTCTAGAACAAACCGAGCAGAATCTACAAATACTGCCTCTTAATTTTTGATCTTTCATTTTCTATAACATAAATTATTTTTAATTTATCCTTGATCTTTCTGTACTTTTTTCAACCAAAAATGAATATTACCATCATTTTTTTCTGTGTAAGCTTGTTTTTATTAGGTCCTTTTAAAAAACAAATATCTGGTAGGGTCCGATAGTCAGTCATTATATCCTAAATTAAAACTGTTCTAACTAAGGAACACCAATAGGGTTTAGTTAAAACAACCGTTATCTTGCTACACAAAATACCAAAAACCAGTGATCCAAAACTTCATCCTTATCTATAAGTTAACAAAAATTCAAACATGGTCAAAAAATTAAAAAAAATCGTCAGAAGTAAGAAAAAAATCCAGCCATATTTTCAACCATTAAATGATAAAACAAATTATAAAGCATTTTACACAAGTCCAATTGTTTTGCAATCATAATTATCTTAAATTTTCAACAAATTCAAGCATTGACAAAAAATCGTTTTTGCGAAAAACAAATCTTTTTTTGCGGAATTAAACACTAGAACTTCAGAAAATATTGAAATAGTTACAATCGAGCTCAAACATGTATGATTTTCAACGCAGCAAAAAGCATTTCATAAAGTTTCTATTGAAATTTTATTTTTTTCGAAAAAATATATTTTAGGCTTTTACTTGAAAGAAATAAATAATAAAAGCAAATGTTTTTTTAAGAATGTCAAAAATCTTTGAAATATACCACAAACGGGATTAAATTATTTTTGAAAAGTATGACAATCTTTGAACAATTATCGATTTCAAACTTTTTGCTCAAGTTTAAAATAAAAGATAAACTCACAAAAGAATTGCCCAAACACTAATTTATTTTGGACAATGATGAAATTCTTTTAAATATGTTTGGGTTCAGACTTTTCCAGAAACAGGAATAAATTATGTTGCAAGAACATAAACCTCTTTGAAATATGTTAGAATTAAGTATGTTCCTTTTAAAAGAACTGCCTTTGTTTGTAAGAATGGAATAACTCACAAAAAATTAACAAAATCAATATCAAAACAACAATTAATAATTTAAAAAATATATATCAGGAGCACTCTGAAATTTCACAGAAACAGAAAAAACAAAATTATTTGAAAAATTATAAAATTTAATGTTAAAACTAAAAAACAAACGTCTGAAAAAAATTAAAAAAAAAGCTCACAAAAATCCCAAGGTCCAGTAAACATTATTTTTAATTCAGATTTTTGAGGTGCTTTGAAACCGCTTTGAGTCAGAGCTATTTAAAAACACAAGCAAAAATGGATATTTTGTTTATTGGATCTTTTTTCAAAAAAATAGCCCGATATGAAAATATGTTTTTGAAAAAAAAAAATGAAATTCATAAATATATGAATGAATCCATTATTCTCGAAAGCATTGCAATTAAAGAACTGTTCATAGGGTATATGACCCTATTTTGAACCTAGTACCTATTTTGGACCTATTTTCATTAATCGAGGTAGTTCAGGCTTTTAAAGTACGAATTCACTGAATCCAACCAACCGAAAGTGTAAGCAGGATCGTTTTGTAGCTTACCTCTTCCAAAAATGTTTGTAACTGGTTATGTATTGTGAATGTATCTCTGTCATTAATTTAAATTTAAGTTAAGGTGTTTTTATTGCGACTAATAACGGGTTGTCTTTTATGTTCTAATGCTTGAACAATTAGGTCGTAAGAATACGCAAATTGTAAATAGGACAGAGACCTGCTAAAGATGCGCGAGTTTCCATTCAATATAATTAAAACACGTTTTCAAATTCAAATCCATTGTTTTATCATAATTATTTAATTTCTGAAAAAAAAAAATTTTAAAAATTATAATCGTGGATAGGCCCTTTGGTTTATCAAACCGAGTATCTGTAAGTGTGCGTGTTGCCGCCGCACGCCGCAATTCGAGTTGTCAAAATTTCAACCAATCAGAGTGTAGGTCCAAAATAGGTTCAGCGATGTCTCCAAAATACATTCAATAAGTCCAAAAAGCATCCAAAAAATGTTTTACTTGAAATGCTTATTACAATGAAATGGTTAAATTATTTCCAAATTTCAATAGTACACTTTGTTAAGCATACATTAAGGCACAAAACAATCCTGAAACAAGCCAAATTAGTTAGACCGTTCCTGAGAACAATGCGAAATATGTTAGTAGGTCCAAAATAGGGCCATGTACCCTATTTGAAATATTGGAAATTTTCAACAAAAATTACAAAAAAAATTATAACGAAAAAATCAAAAAAATCATAAAATATGTTAATTCATGTTTAAAACATTTAAAATACTGACAAAAATATTTTTGAAAAGAAAAATAAATCTTGAGTTGATTTTTGGCTGAAAAAAAGTTTTCAGTGAAATAACATTCTTTAAAATCTGGATTAACATTTGTAAAGGTTGAATAAGCATTAAGGTGGTTCAAATCCGGGCTTCCTCGGGGCTACTGAAATCAAAGCTGCAACTATCTTGCAAATTCCAAGACAACGAGTAACTATCTAGCAAACCCCGAAGGGTGGAGTCAAAACCGTTTTAAGGGTAACTTTAAGCTACATAGTTTTTTTTCGATAGGAACCTCAAACCTTTCAAAATTAGTGACAAATCCTCTGAAATCGCTGCTAAACAGTTTGAAGCATACATTTATTTTACACTTTTTAAGAAAATTGGCACATTTTTTGCAGACTGAATTTGTTTTCCAAATTTCCTATTCCCTTTTTTACTTAATTTTTGATCTTTCATTTTCTATAACATAAATTATTTTTAATTTATCCTTGATCTTTCTGTACTTTTTTCAACCAAAAAACTGCAAATTAACCATGCTCAAGCGTAAACCCAATAAATTTCAAACCCAAGGACAAAAACATTGAGCCGTTCCCCCCTCTGTCCCTTGATTTATATGATAATTCTGCTTACTCTGACAGGTTTTTTTTTCTTCTTCTCCCTTCCCACGTTGGTCATCCCCCCCAAAAAGGTAGTTGTCGGGGACTCTATTCCGTGCAGCAGCAGATGGGTGTCTCCAATATAACTTTTCATTTTTTTTTTGTTGCTTACTCCCTCTTTCTCACCTGCTGTCGGACACGACGGCCAACCTTATACGAAAAAAAAAACCCTTGGTAGCTGCACACTAAAGCTGAAGCTGCGAGCAGGCAAATTTTCACGGTCGTGTGACCTGGTTTCGGCTTCGTCCGGTGGCCGTCGGTCCTGGGCCGGAAAAGCTAGACCAGCTTACTTTCTCAGGGTAAAGGTTCCGTTTGAAAGGCCGTCACTCTCGGCTAGTGGAAGCATAGAAAGTTGGGACTATTTTCGGTTTGCACCGTAGGCACATCCGCTAGATGGGCACTAAATAATTCAATGTGGGATTACTATCTGGGGCTGTCAACCGGAGGAGCGGAGGCAGAAATGGCATAAAACGAAGTCACTGGGACATGTTTGGTTAGGAGGTTTGTGAGAGTTGGGAAATGGAAATGATGTTTTTGAACTGATTTACATCAGAAGCTACTTTCAATCAACGATGACAACGAGGTCAAGATTTCAACCGACTAAATCTACGAGCAATCAACACCAACCTTGTGGTAATGTAACCGTTGCCCTCGCGATCGTACAACCGGAACGCCTCCTTCAACTCCTGCTGCATCGCTTCCGCGTCCTCCTCCTCTATCAGGAAGTTGGAGGCAATGTTGGCGAACCCATCGAAGTTGACCTTCCCCGTGTTGTCCGGGTCCTCCTCGTCGATCAGGTCCTGCAGTTCGCCCTCGTCAAACTGCTGGCCGAGCGTGTTCAGGATCGTCGAGATCTTGACCGTCTCGATCAGGCCGCTCTTGGTCGTGTCGAACATCTGGAACGCCTTGCGCATGATGATCAACCGTTGCTCCTCATCTTCCTGTGGAACAATGAAAAATAGTTTCAATAATTGACCATTATTATGATTTTCATGAAATTTTTAGATTTCGTCGTGATTGTGTCATCTAGTTCCATGAGCATTTTGGGAAAGCTTTCAATGCGTCACCTTTTGATCTTCACAGACCCTCAAAACTCGTTTCCCATCCTGACATATTCAACAAAAACGAAAAAATCCGTGCTGTGTTGTCACTCTTCATATGAAATGTGGTTTTAATCAGAACGTACTTGTCTTGTATTTCACTTTTATTTATTTTTACAACTAAAGTTTTATCCGTTTTTCGCTATTGTTATCAGGCCTGATGTTTAACCTGAAATCTTCAACTTTTTTTGCTTATTTCCTCAATTTTTCAAAATGTATGACAATCAGGAGGCAAATTTTTTTTTCCGTAAAATAGGAAAATTGCAGTGGGAATAGAAGTCTGATCAACTCAAAACAATCTAAAATACCTTTTTTGTAATTCCGTCGTGAAACTATTTACTTTTCCTGTCATTCTTGAACGACGAAATAGCCTACTTTTCTGTACCAAAAGTAACAGAATCGAATAGCAACACTTTTCAGCACTTGTTTTGAAAAGTAACATTTTTCAACATTTTTTTGATTTAAATGATTTATTGACAAAATACATGAAAATTTGACATAAAATTTCACTCAGTGTGTGTTTTTTGGAATTGCAAAAAATGTTGTATGGAACTCGTTGCAAAACTTGATTTTTTCAGTACTCTTCGTATATATCCAACTCGGTGAACCTCGTTGGATAAATGTACGACTCGTGCTGAAAAAATCCTCTTTTTGCAACTTGTTGCATTAAAAATCATATTTAGCTTGTTTGCGTTCGTTTGAAAATATTTTGAACTTTGATGAAATTACAGTATTCAGCACCGCAAAAACATTTCTCATAAAAATAAAATTTTCGTCAATACCTAGACATTTTGAAAACTTTTGATTGCAAGACAACTGGACAGGTGTATAATGCTTTTTTTTCATTCAAATGTTGCAATATTTAGATATATCTTTGCAATTCCGCAGTGAAACGGTCAATTTTTCCTGTCCTTCTGGAGAAACGAAATGGCCTACTTTTCCCTATCAAAAATTACAAAATGGAAAATTAATACCTTTCAATACCAGTGCTGAAATATTGAGTTTAGTAAAAATGAAACATGGATTTGAATCATCAGTATCATAATAAATTTTATTAAAAAAAAGAAAAAAAAATGTTTGAAGATAACATTACATGTTATTTAAATTTGTATTTTGTTTGTTGTTTTATAATCTTTCATTGAAAAAACTTTGAAAAACAACCAGTTCGTAATCATTTAGAAAAAAAAAACAATATTTTGAAACCATACATCACTTTCGCAAAAATGCAGGCAACGGCTCACGATTAAGTATTAGAGGCAAATACTTCGAAAAAAAAAAAAACTGTTAAGATCGAAATCATCACTTCAATAAAAAAACTTTTTCAAAAATATTGATAACTTGTGAAGGATACGAACAAACCATTCAATTTTGGTCTCTTTAAAAAATGTCCGGTTTCGTGGAATGCAACAAAGAAAAAATGATTGTGTCACGTTCCCCAGAAAACCATTCCCCCGAATACCATTCCCCAGAAATCAATTCCCCAGAATGAACCGTTCCCCAGAAAAACATTCTCCAGAAATATTTATCGTGGTGATTATAATTATTTCCAAAATTTCAAAAAAAAATCAAAAATTTTCAAAATTTCTGAATGTTTTCAAAATATTCCAAATTTCCAAATTTTCCAAAATTTCCAAAATTTTCAAAATTTCTAAATTTTCCAAAATTTCCAAAATTTTCAAAATGTTCAAATTTTTTGAAATTTTCAAAATTTACAACACTTTTAAAATTTTTAAAATTTCCAAAATTAACTAAATTTCAAAAATTTCCAAAATTACCTAAATTTCCAAAATTTCCAAAATTTCCAAAATTTCCAAAATTTCCAAAATTTCCAAAATTTCCAAAATTTCCAAAATTTCCAAAATTTCCAAAATTTCCAAAATTTCCAAAATTTCCAAAATTTCCAAAATTTCCAAAATTTCCAAAATTTCCAAAATTTCCAAAATTTCCAAAATTTCCAAAATTTCCAAAATTTCCAAAATTTCCAAAATTTCCAAATTTTCCAAATTTTCCAAAATTTCCAAAATTTCCAAAATTTCCAAAATTTCCAAAATTTCCAAAATTTCCAAAATTTCCAAAATTTCCAAAATTTCCAAAATTTCCAAAATTTCCAAAATTTCCAAATTTTTCAAATTTTCCAAATTTTCCAAAATTTCCAAAATTTCCAAAATTTCCAAAATTTCCAAAATTTCTAAAATTTCCAAAATTTCCAAAATTTCCAAAATTTCCAAAATTTCCAAAATTTCCAAAATTTCCAAAATTTCCAAAATTTCCAAAATTTCCAAAATTTCCAAAATTTCCAAAATTTCCAAAATTTCCAAAATTTCCAAAATTTCCAAAATTTCCAAAATTTCCAAAATTTCCAAAATTTCCAAAATTTCCAAAATTTCCAAAATTTCCAAAATTTCCAAAATTTTCAAAATTTCCAAAATTTCCAAAATTTCCAAAATTTCCAAAATTTCCAAAATTTCCAAAATTTCCAAAATTTCCAAAATTTCCAAAATTTCCAAAATTTCCAAAATTTCCAAAATTTACAAAATTTCCAAAATTTACAAAATTTCCAAAATTTCCAACATTTCCAAAATTTCCAAAATTTCCAAAATTTTCAAAATTTCAAAAATTTCCAAAATTTCAATTTTTTTTAAATTCCCAAAATTTTTATGGTTTTCAAAATTACTAAAAATTAAAAAAAATTCAAAATTTCCATAATTTCCAAATTTTCCAAATTTTCCAAAATTTCCAAAATTTCCAAAATTTCAAAAATTTCCAAAATTTCCAAAATTTCCAAAATTTCCAAAATTTCCAAAATTTCCAAAATTTCCAAAATTTCCAAAATTTCCAAAATTTCCAAAATTTCCAAAATTTCCAAAATTTCCAAAATTTCCAAAATTTCCAAAATTTCCAAAATTTCCAAAATTTCCAAAATTTCCAAAATTTCCAAAATTTCCAAAATTTCCAAAATTTCCAAAATTTCCAAAATTTTCAAAATTTCCAAAATTTCCAAAATTTCCAAAATTTCCAAAATTTCCAAAATTTCCAAAATTTCCAAAATTTCCAAAATTTCCAAAATTTCCAAAATTTCCAAAATTTACAAAATTTCCAAAATTTCCAACATTTCCAAAATTTCCAAAATTTCCAAAATTTTCAAAATTTCAAAAATTTCCAAAATTTCAATTTTTTTTAAATTCCCAAAATTTTTATGGTTTTCAAAATTACTAAAAATTAAAAAAAAATCAAAATTTCCATAATTTCAAATTTAAAAAATCATTGATTTTATTAAATTTTAAAATTTCTTTTCCCTTTAATTTTGATTTTTGAATTTCAAACTTTTTGATTTTTTTTTTGAGAATTTTGAAAATGTTTTTAATTTATGACGTTTTTGAAGCTTTGGTTTTTTTGACTTGCCATTAACAAATTATGATCGTAATATTTAGATCGAAAAATCTCGATCGTGATGCAACAATCACCACGTTAACTTGTGTCAGCAGTTATTACAAGGCTAGAAAGTTTTCCCTTCTTTAAAGAAAGGAAAGCTTAACTGACTGATACAAGTTGAAATTTACCTTTAAAAGGGAGGAGGAGAGTTTTCCCTTCTGTAAGGAAGGGAAAAATGTATAGCCTTGTTATTAAAACTGCGACACGGGTTTAATTTTCCCTTTTTTAAGTAAGGGAAAAAAAATTTGTTATCACTAGTCAAAGCGAAAATTCAACTTCTGTTAGCAGATATCACAGGTCAAGACAGTTTTCCCTTCTTTAAAGAAGGTGAAATTCATCTTGTGTCAGGAGACCTTAAAAGAAGGAAAAATTAATCAGTTATTGTAAGTCAAGAGAGTTTTCTTCTTCCAAAAATGATAAATTAAATTTTGTCACCATAAATCAAATTTAGAACATTTAAATAATCATGCAAAATGAGCAATATGCCAAAGGTCCAATATTTCAAATGGAATTATACCAATGACACCCATAATCATATTTTAATTTTAACAAACATTTTTCTTCTTTGCAAAATAAAAATAGCATTCACGGAAAACAAGAAATAAAAAGAAACTGCAATTTATTCGGCATTTGTATAACAAATTTAACATGACTGAAAAATAAGGGAAAATTTCTTAAAATAATAGAACGAGTCATAAGCCGAATTAACATTTTCTGTTATTTTCACAAGAATTGTTGTCAAAAAAAGAAAAATTTAGTGGCATGGATAAAATAACCTTGTCCAATTTTTATATTTTCTAAGAATTTTCAAACAAACTAATATTTGAAACTACTTTGATTTTTCGAGAAAGAAACTTTTCTGGGGAATAGTTTTCTGGGAAATGGTACATTCTGGAGAATGGTTTTCTGGGGAACGGTTTTATGGGAAATGGTTTTCGTGGGAATGGTTTTCTGGGAAACGTGATACAATCGAAAAAATTGTTTTTTTTTTTAGAATTTCAATAAACCAAAAATTGATTTCATTTCTGAAAATGTAAAAGAAAAAACGCAATCAACTATGAAATAGGCTGAATTATTCAAACATTAATTATTTTTTTTAAATATTTTAAACATTTTTGATTCAAATAAATGTATTTCTATTTATCGAATTCAGATTCAATTATTTTCTGTGAAATAAGTTCACAGTTGAATTCTCTTATTAATTTGATTTTGATATCATTTTTAAAAGTCGCATTAATCCAATTCTGTTATAAATTAATGAACAGCAAAAACTCATCTTTTCAACAGAAACATACTGCTAATCATTCTAGCAAGGCAGTTACACATTTTATAAAAATGAACAAATCTCTTTGGAATGTCAACATTCCAACTAATATTCGCCTCATCACTCCACACTTTGTCCGCATCTTTGTCGGCCACTTTTCCTCTGATGTGTCGCGCACCAGAACCGCTCCCTCGTTTCCTCCACCGCGGGACTTACAAGCTTCCTGTCAGTCAGTTAGGTAGAGCATGTAAACAACCAGTCCGACTGAAGCCGACGGCAGGCACGCACTCATTAATAAGTATTTTCGGTGAGATTTATAAACTCCCTAATTTATCCGCTTTCGGCACGCCTCAACTCAACTCGAACTGGACGAATCTTTCCGGCTTTAAATTTTAAGCGGCGTGGGTGCGCGCTCAGCTATTTAAAGTGCTTCTGGGAAAGTTCAAATCTTTCAACCGGCGTGGTCAATAATTTTGCCAGTTAATCTGACAGGAGTTCGATTTGTGTGGCTGGCGCGATTCGGCACGATTTGGCAGTTATTGAGGAATGTTGTGGAGGCACCATGCGTCTCCATTGAAATGTTGCCGCTTTGAAGTGGGTTTGATGGGGGCGCGTGGTTGCTTTGATTCAGCTGAGCTGGCTGCTAGAAAAGTCATCAAAGCACAAATCCTTTCTGCGTGCTCACCAGGACGAACGAGGCGAAGTGATGAGCAAATATTTGCTTAACCAATCGATGATGACGGTGGTGAGGAGGTCGTCCTGTGGATGACTTCCAACCGTCAGCAAGTTAGCCCAGCTTTTACAACTTTGCCCCGATTATAAAAGCTTCCGGGCATCGAGCGAATTAAATCATTTGACTTTTCCGACTGTCCCCAGGCCATTAGCACAATTTTAGCATCATCGCGCGCACATCCGCAATAAAACAAACTAATTAGCGAGGAAATCAATATCAAAACTGCATTTTATGAGTCCCTCTCAGTCATGGACCGTGTGTGACATTTCCATCATTCCGCCGCAGATGTCAAACATTTCAACCCCCATTTGGCCGGAACGATCTAAAAACAACCCCGCGCTCCTCAAAAGTCGTCCATCTAAAACGGATAAATTAATTTCACACCGCGGCCAGCGCAGCCTCAGCCAATGAATCAATCGTTAATAATTATATCGCCATCATTTGGCGCGCGGTCAATAATTTCACCCCGAAAATAACCATCCGTCAGGCGGGACGTCAAAATTACTATTTTTTGTTCGCGTTGGAACGCAAAGAATCCAAAAGGTTTTTATAGTTTGCTATAGCTGATTTCCAATGGCGAGTGAAAAGGAAAAAATAAATAGCTGCAAAAGTGTAGGAAATACCGATGGTTTTATAAATAAAATAAATAAAGGAGAGAAAAGCCGCCAGGAAAAAAAAGTATGATTAATGTTAGTGCAGCGCGGGGTAAATGGCCATTATGAGATTTGAAGAGATTTCCTCGCCACCCCTTTGCCTCAAATCGCACATTAACATTCGCAGGAAAAGGAAGTCGAAATCGGCCAAGAGTCCGAAAGAATTTGGCTCTGTTCTAGAGGAAAATGATAAAGTACTTCGGATTAGGAGCTGCTGGTTTCGAAGTCAGAGCTAAAATGGAGTGTAATGACCCGTGAAAAGGGGCGCAGACTTGGCCGTTTGCGCAATGGTTCTGAAATGAAAGATTTGTTTTTTCTTCTTGTGAAAGGCATTGTTTCAAACCAGGATTTGTCTTAATATTTTTTAGAACAAGTTCGAAAACGTTCTTTCCAAAATTATGTATTATTTTTCATTCAATTTAATCTATAATATTGTCGAACGAAATTTCAAAACTCATTTCATGATGAAAAATCAAATTTGCAAAGCAAGATATGGGTAGTTCCAGGTCAACTGGGTACACTTTTGGACTCGACCTTCACCGATTTGGACCAAACTTCGAGGGAACGTTCATCTATCAATAGTTAACAGAAATCCCAAGTTTGGTGCTGATTGGACCATCCCTATATTTTTGGCACCGCCCTCTTTTTTTGACGATTTCCTGAAAAACTTTTGTTTCTTTTAATCTAACTATTTGAACAAAAGACTTTGTAGAGGTTGGATTTTATAGAAAATAGGAATTCGATAAAAAAGAAATTTTAACCCATAACTATCCACTAATATTATACTTAAACGTTTTAAGGATTAAAATTCAATTGATCAGCTTCTTATATTTTTTTTTATTTTATCACCAGCGTGTTTCCCGGACAATTTTACATAAAAATCAATGTGAACCTGAAACTAAAATGAGCTATTGGCGAGGTACAGCAATTTTACTGCAAAAAGTTTGATTTTGAGCAGCACCCAGTCCTATGAATGCAAATCCGAAATAAGTTTCTCACGTATAAAAACCGAACTATGCGGGATTCATCAATTTTTGTTGAAAAGTATTTCCGAGTGCTGCGCAAAATTAAACTATTTTCAGTAACATCACTGTGTCTCGCCAATAGTTCATTTTAGTTTGACGTTCACATTGATTTTTATGTAAAATTGTCCGGGAAACACGATGGTGATAAAATAAAAATAATAAAAATATCAGGAATTTGTCAAAACTAAATTTTAATACTTAAAGCGATAAAATATAATTTTATGGGGCATTTAAGGGTTAAAATTAGTTTTATCGAATTCCCTGGAAAATTTTCCATAAAATGCAACCTCTAGAAAATCGTTTGCTGAAATAGTTGCAAAGTTATGATTGAAAGAAAAAAAGTTTTTTAGAAAATCGTCAAAAAAGAGGGCGGTGCCAAAAATAGAGGGATGGTCCAATTAGCACCAAACTTGGGATTTCTGTTAACTATCGATAGATGAACTCGACCTTCACTGATTTGGACCAAACTCTATTTTTTATATTTAGGGGCGTTTCTCAAAATAATTGTTTCCCTAATTTTTCAAAAATAAACTCGAAACTCAACTTAACTAAACTTTCGGCAATAAAATGTAAAATTGGAGATCATCTTTACAAACATGATTTCAATGATTTTTTAAGCCAAACTTCCTTTTATGCCATGTTTGTTCCATGCAAAATTTTGACATTTTGTTTTTTTCGAATCAGAACACACTTAAAATGTAATTATTAGGATGGTTCAATATGCAATCAGGCCTCAAACCAACCACCTAAAATTTGATAACATCCTGAGCAGACCCCGTAATGCATTTAATTTTTTTTATAGGAGAAACAAATTAATATCGTTCAAATTGAGAAAAAATTGCAAAAAATCCCTTAGAGGTCGTACATAAACCAAGTGGCCTTCAATTTTGAAATTTTTAATTCCCCCTTCCCTGCGTGGCATTTTCTAAATACAAAATTTCAACTATTTTCTATGGAGCGTGGTTTGTCGCTAGACCCACCCTAGAAAAGGTCACGTGGTTTATGTACGACCCCTTTGAAATTATGGTCCCATCTTCTAATTGCTAAGGGAAAATTTTAGAAAATTTTCTGAATTTGGACGATATTGTTTTTCTCGTACAAAATTGATACTGATACATATTAAAACGAAAGGTTTTGCGAAAAGCCGGAACCTATTGCTCCCATATATTAGATGGTTGTTTTTGGGCCTTATAACGATCAGAAAAGTTATTCTGACTAAATTGAACAATTTTTGAAGATTTTCCATGCAAACGTCAAGCCATCTAAAAAATTATCCAATTGATTCAATTTTTAAAACCAAAAATGTTGTTTTAGATGTACAAGTGAGTGTCCAGAAAAAAATGCACTAAAATTGTAACATAAGCATTTTTTGATTGTGTCACGTTTCCCAGAAAACCATTCCCCCGAAAACCATTCCCCAGAAAACCGTTCCCCAGAAAACCTATCCCCAGAAAAGTTTCTTTCTCGAAAAATCAAAGTAGTTTCAAATATTAGTTTGTTTGAAAATTCTTAGAAAATATAAAAATTGGACAAGGTTTTTTTATCCATGCCAAGAATTTTTTTTGACAACAATTCTTGAGAAAATAACAGAAAATGTAAATTCGGCTTATGACTCGTTCTATTATTCTAAGAAATTTTCCCTTATTTTTCAGTCATGTTAAATTTGTTATACAAATGCCGAATAAATTGCAGTTTCTTTTTATTTCTTGTTTTCCGTGAATGCTATTTTTATTTTGCAAAGAAGAAAAATGTTTGTTAAAATTAAAATATGATTATGGGTGTCATTGGTATAATTCCATTTGACATATCGGACCTTTGGCATATTGCTCATTTGGCATGATTATTTAAATTTTCTAAATTTGATTTAAGGTGACAAAATTAAATTTATCATTTTTGGGAGAAGAAAACTCTCTTGACTTACAATAACTGATTAATTTTTCCTTCTTTTAAGGTCTCCTGCTAACAGAAGTTGAATTTTCGATTTAAAGTTTTTTTTTCTCGTATTCTTTCTTGTTTCCATAAGGAAAAACTCTCTTGACTAGTGATAACAAATTTAAAAAGTTGTGTAAGTGGTCAAGTATTTTTTCCATTACTTAAAAAAGGGAAAATTAAACCCGTGTTGCAGTTATAATGACAAGGCTATAAATTTTTCCCTTCCTTCCTCCTCCTCCCTTTTAAAGGTAAAATTCAACTTGTATTAGTCAGTTAAGTTTTCCTTTCTTTAAAGAAGGGAAAACTTTCTAGCCTTGTAATAACTTTTGACACAAGTTAACGTGGTGATTATTGCACTCGAGCGTTATATTTCAATCTTTATTTCTCGCATCACGATCGAGATTTTTTGATCTAATTATTACGATCATAATTTGTTAATGGTAAGTCAATCAAAAAATCAATCCATCCACATTAACGACCCCCGGGTCTTTTGTGGTCTCTATTGCAAGTTTCTGCTCGAACCTAGGAGTCCGAAGGCTTGAATGGGGAGAGCGCCCAAACCTCTTTTTACTCCAAGGAACCTTCCACCCCAGTGTTTGAACTGACGACCTTTGGATTGCGAGTCCAACCGCCGCCAGCGATTCCACCGGAGTAGGCTTGGTTTGGTGTGTTGTTTGTACTTATGGCATGGAGACGACTCCTACACCTGGAATGACTTAACGGCCTAACAACCAAGGCCGGGACCGACATTTTACTTCCTCATCCGATGGAAGGTTGCAGCAGATGGGAATCGAACCCAGAATCATCCGCTTACAAAGCGGACAGCGTAACCATTCGGCCACGCACTGCCACAAAAACCAAAGCTTCAAAAATGTCATAAATTGAAAACATTTTCGAAATTCTCAAAAAAAAACCAAAAAGTTTGGATTTCAAAAATCAAAATTAAAGAGAAAAGAAATTTTAAAATTAAAAAAAAATCAAAGATTAAGTTTTTTTTTAAGTTTTTAGAAAATTTAAAATTATGGAAATTTTGATTTTTTTTGAATTTTTGGAAATTTTGGAAACCTTTAAAATTTTGGAAACTTTGGAAATTTAAAAAAATTTGGAAATTTTGGAAGTTCTGGAAATTTTGGAAATTTTGGAAATTTTGGAAATTTTGGAAATTTTGGAAATTTTGGAAATTTTGGAAATTTTGGAAATTTTGGAAATTTTGGAAATATTTATAATTAGCACGATAAATATTTCTGGGGAACGGTACATTCTGGGGAATGGTATTCGGGGGAATGGTTTTCTGGGGAACGTGACACAATCGCATTTTTTACACCTTACATAACTATGCGATTGCGATAACAATAAAAAACGTTACTTAATCCACCATAATAATCCACCTCACATTCATGTTGTATTTTAGGTTGTTTTTACAAATTAATTTAAGATTTTTTTAATTTTTTTTTTTAATTTTTTTTCATTTAATTTTTTTATAATTATTGTTTTTACAATAACAGCAATTTTCAATTCTTTTTTCATCAATTCTCCAAAATGAAGGAAAAAAGGGGGGCTGTAATTGAATTTAAAAGTAAATTGCATGCTGTCACCCTAGTCTTAGTAAACAATGTCTTATGAGATGTATATTTCAGTAAAAAGTTCGTGTAAATCTATGTTGAGACAAAATGATGTATTCAGCAACATAATTAATACAGACTTTTTCCAGAAGAGACGCAGACACTGCTTAAGCAATGTGGCAACCGGGCGATACGCCTGCCGCGCAACACTTGCGCGTGAGCAAAAATACCCGGCCTTTGAGGTTATGCAAAAATCACCCTTTTTTGGAGCTACAAAAAAACTTTTTCATTGCATAACTTTAAAAGTACTTCACTAAACAGAATAAAATTTAATATGGTCTTAGGGGACCCCAAAACGAACAGAATAAGGCAGATCCGGCCAAAATCGGTTCAATCAGTTCTGAGATAATCGTGTTGAAAAAAATCATGTCTACACACATCCCCACAGACATTTGTTCAGAATTTGAGTCTGAGTCGATAGGTATACGTGAAGGTATATCTAGGAGGTGTATTTAAGAAGTTCATTTTTCAAGTGATTTTATAGCCTTGCCTCAGTGAGGTGAGGAAGGCAAAAATCATTCAAATGTCATTAAATAATAACTTATAATTTAACAAATCAATCATCTCAATCTAGAATGTGTTTGTCAATCAAGATTTTGAATTACAGCTCCAACGGTAAATTCCATCACTCGTTACTCGCAATCATCTTTCGCGCGCAAAGTTTAATTAACCTTGTGCGAATAAACTCGTAATTACACACTAACGAACGCTAATTAAATCACAACCAGAGAGGTAGACTCAGAAAAAGATGGAATCCACTTCCTCACAGCTCGGTGAGTCAACTTCTTCTGCCTGCAAATTCCAGCCCCAGGTTTTCCACGCGATGTGCCAAATTACGTCCGGTCCGGTGCTCCCGGAAACGAGGTAATTATTTGCCCGACACCAATTTAAAGTGAGAAAAAAAAAAACGCAAACAGTTTTCCTGGCCACTCACATCGACAATCGCGATGCTGCTGGTTCGACGCGTTTTTGCAGTCATTTTTGGACGAGTTTATTTGCAAGGATCACAAGGACAGGACACTTTCCACCGACAACCCGACGACGGAACACGCGCGAGAGAAGTGTGTCTTCCGAGGACCGACCTAGATCTTAGACTGACCACAACTGGCCGCGGATTTCCGATCGAGACCTGATCGGGGGCCAGCCAGGCAGACCAGACCAAACCAGACAGGACCGCCCCGCGGCGAGGAGAAACATTCCGCGCACAATTATATTACAACTCACACACAGACACACCTGAAGAGGAAGGTTCGAAACCACCACAGGCATAAAAGTGTCTGAATCGAAGAGCGTGGAAATCGAATCAAAAAGAGTTGTTTTCTTTCGATTTTTCCCTGTGTATTGGCACGAGGAACGAGGAAGTGGCCAGCACACATAATTTGGCGCGACCAGCAGCCAACAGCACCGAAGTGACACCCCACCGATCGTTGCAGCGTTGAATCGGTGTGAGGGTACAATTATTAGAAATTTGAATATATGCTAATAATATTCGAACAGAGCATCAAGTGGAAATCGCGTGTGACGAGAATGGAATGTTCGACGCTGATTGGGGGACACTGAAGTTGGGATGATTTTTGACAACGCTGATTTTTTTTTGTGAAATTTGAGCCAATATTGTTGGTTTAAACTCTTTTTTTTCAATTCATTCCATTCATCGTCGATATAGTTTGCATATTGAGTTAAATATTAGAATATTAGAATAGAATTTTTTCTAACAAAAAAATATTGTTAAAGAATGAAAAATTTCTTTGGCTTTTCTTTAGATGTATTTTGGATTTCACAAATGCAACATGTAACGAAAAAATTGATCTTTGAAGATCATCGATAATTTCACTTTTTTTTAAATACCAATAGATAGGATGAAGATCTAATATAATTTTTGAAGAGTGAATACTCTAAAAAACTGCGTTTGCATATAACCCCTTTTTTGTAATTTAATCTAAATTTTTGTTAACCAAAGGGAAAATTCTGACAATTTTGTCAGTTTTTTATGTTAATTTACACAATTTAATATTCTTCAACAATAAAAATTTTAACCTTCTTAGATTATTTTTTTTCACTGTGTACAGTTGCTTTGCTACACAAAAAATATCAAAACATTCTAGATTTACGATTCGTTAGAAAATATATATTAGTTTTTTTTTGAAAGGTTAATCATACACATTTTTTCTTCAACTTCAGAATTATCCTTTTAATTTTAAATAAAAATTTTATACCTCTCCATTCTGACCAAAGACTTTTTAATAAAAAAAGTAGTTGAAACCAGTCCAGTTATTTTGCAAGAATTTGTTTTTAAAATATAAATAAGTTGCAATGATTTTTTTTTATTGTAAATCAAATTTTTTGCGGAATTGATCATCAGAATTTTCCAAAAAAAAAAAACAATATTTTGAAGCGAGTTAGGTCCAGAGCAATTCTCTAAGATTTCGGTCATTCGATTTTTTTTGTATTTTTAAATCCGGCTGAAACTTTTTTGGTGCCTTCGGTATGCCCAAAGAAGCCATTTTGCATCATTAGTTCGTTCATATAATTGTAGGTATGGATATGGACTACACTGAAAAAAAAATGATACACGGTAAAAAAAAATTTGGTGATTTTTAATTTAACTTTTTGTCACTAAAACTTGATTTGCAAAAAAACACTATTTTTATTTTTTTTTATTTTTTGATATGTTTTAGAGGACATAAAACGCCAACTTTTCAGAAATTTCCAAAATAGGCAAAAAATCTTTGACCGAGTTATGATTTTTTGAATCAATACTGATTTTTTCAAAAAATTGAAAAATCTGTCGCAAAAATTTTTCAACTTCATTTTTCGATGTAAAATCGAATTTGCAATCAAAAAGTACTTTAGTGAATTTTTGATAAACTGCACCGATTTCAAGTTATAACCATTTTTAGGTAACTTTTTTGAAAATAGTCACAGTTTTTCATTTTTTAAAATAAGTGCCCATGTTTGCACACCTTTGAAAAAAATATTTTTGAAAAGCTGAGAAAATTCTCTATATTTTGCTTTATTGAACTTTGTTGATACGACCCATCGTTCTTGAGATATTGCCATGCAAAGGTTAAAAAACAGGAAAATTGATGTTTTCTAAGTCTCACCCAAATAACCCACCATTTTCTAATGTCGATATCTCAGCAACTATAAATCCGATTTACAACGTTAAAACATGAAACAGTTGTAAAATTTTCCGATCTTTCCGAAAAAAATATTTTCAAAAATTTTAAATCAATACTAACATTTTAAATAGGCGTAATATTGAATGTTTGGCCCGTTTGAAATGTTAGTCCTGATTTAAAAAAATTGAAAATATAGTTTTCGAAAAGATCGGAAAATTTCACGAATGTTTCATGTTTTAACATTGTAAATCGGATTTGGGTAATTCTCTACCAACTCACACGAAATTGGGAAAAGTTGCCCCGACCCCTCTTCGATTTGCGTGAAACTTTGTCTTCAGGGGTAACTTTTGTCCCTGATCACGAATCCGAGGTCCATTTTTTGATATCTCGTGACGGAGGGGTGGTACGACCCCTTCCATTTTTGAACATGCGAAAAAAGAGGTGTTTTTCAATAATTTGCAGCCTGAAACGGTGAAAAATAACCCTGCAATGTTAGAAAAAACACGAAATTTTAAAATGAAAAATTTTGTTTTAAATGAAAAAATGTCCCTTCTAGGTCAATGTAGATTCGAAAAGAACATCAAATTTCCCATAAAATGACATGTTCCAAAAAATTTTACAGTCGAGTAACGGAAAATGGGAGTATTTTTAAAACTTTTTTAGTGTTTTTTCGATGAAAAATACGTTTTTTTCGGAATTCTGAGTGCGCCATCAAATCGGGCGTCTAATTTTACATAAAAGTCCCTTCAACACCAAATTTCTATCTCATCACCGTTTCAGGCTGCAAATTATTGAAAAACACCTCTTTTTTCGCATGTTCAAAAATGGAAGGGGTCGTACCACCCCTCCATCACGAGATATCAAAAAATGGACCTCGGATTCGTGATCAGGGACAAAAGTTACCCCTTAGGACAAAGTTTCACGCAAATCGAAGAGGGGTCGGGGCAACTTCCCGATTTCGTGTGAGTTGGTAGAGAATTACCCACATAGGAATTGTATGGACATAATTTTATTCATATGAAAGAACACAAAATAAGAAATCAAAAATCAATGCTTAATTGTTGAGAGTTACACAGTAGATAACTGTGTGATTTTGAAGGGTGTAAAATGTTAAGCTACACCCAAAACTGGCAGCGCTAGTCCGAGAGAATGATTGTTTCGAGTCGAGAGAATAGTGGTACCATTCACGGACGCAGAGAACACAGCTCGAGATGGGCGATAGAACTATTCTCTCGAGGTTCATTTGCAAAAAAAGTTCATCCCGGGCAGACGGTAATAACAAAATTAATAATATTTCAATAACAAATCCTGTTAAAATAACAAAAAGTGTTATTATTTTATCCTGAAGTTCAACTTCAAGAAGAAAAAATAATAACAGTTTCTGATAAAATAACAAAATTTGGTATTGAAGCGATATTATATTGAAAATGTTTTATAACACGCTAATAAGCGGAATTGTTATACATTTCAAAAACTCTCCTAATAACAAAATTTGTTATTCGTTCGGTATACTGACTTAGAAATAAAATTACCATCAATTGCACAAATGGAAAAGTTTCTAAGTGTCCATAACACAATCTGTTATTATTTTTTATTTTGACCAATTTCGTCAGGGCCATGAAATGGAATCCTTAAGCTAAAATTATTCTAAAAAGTTGAAATTTTGAAAGTTGTTTTTTTTTTAAATTATTTGATATACCTCCAAGGGACTTTGCTAAAATTGGCTATAACTATGGGATAATTTTGACCAATTTCGTTGGGATCATTATTTTGGCCATAAAATGGGGTCCTTAAGCTAAAATTATTCTGAAAAGTTGAAATTTTGAAAGTTGACTTTTTAATTATTTGATATACCCCCTAAAGGACTTTGTTTAAAATGGTTAGAACTATGGGATAATTTTGACCAATTTCGTCAGGGTCATTATTTTGGCCATGAAATGGGGTCCTTAAGTTAAAATTATTTTAAAAAGTTGAAATTTTAAAAGTTGTTTTTTTAATTATTTGATGTACCTCCAAGGGACTCTGCTAAAATTGGCTATAACTATGGGATAATTTTGACCAATTTCGTCGGGATCATTATTTTGGCCATGAAATGGGGTCCTTAAGCTAAAATTATTCTGAAAAGTTGAAATTTTGAAAGTTGACATTTTAATTATTTGATATACCCCCTAAAGGACTTTGTTTAAAATGGTTAGAACTATGGGATAATTTTGACCAATTTCGTCAGGGTCATTATTTTGGCCATGAAATGGGGTCCTTAAGCTAAAATTATTCTAAAAAGTTGAAATTTTGAAAGTTGATTTTTTTAATTATTTGATATACCCCCTAAGGGACTTTGCTAAAATTGGCTAGAACTATGGGATAATTTTGACCAATTTCGTCGGGGTCATTATTTTGGCCATGAAATAGGGTCCTTAAGCTAAAATTATTCTAAAAAGTTGAAATTTTGAAAGTTGATTTTTTTACTTATTTGATATACCTCCTAAGGGATTTTACTAAAATTGACTAGAACTATGAAATAATTTTGAACAATTTCATCGGGGTCATTTTTTTCACCATGAAATGGGGTTCAAGCTTAAATTAGTCCGATAAAATTAACTTTTGATAGTTCATTTTTTTTTTTAATTTTGTTATATTCCCTAACGGAATTAATTTATTTATTGAGAATTTTTGAAGTGTGAATAACAAAAACTGTTATTATTTTCACAGAGCCAGGAAGTCGGAGCTGACGTTGAAGTTCGAGCTAGAGTGAGACCTCGGAGACTGCATCGGATTCAGCAAATTTTCAGCAACTTTTACTTGGAGTCGGAATCTGTGAAGTCGGGTATTTTTGGAGAGCTGAAGTCGTCGTTGACGTCATATCCTGCATCCAGAGTCGGAGTTGTCTTCAAAGTATGGATTCAAAGTCGCTTGGAGGTACCCGACTCTGCAGCCCTGACTAGTACAGAGGAGTTATGGCAACTGCAGGTTTATTTGCAAATTACAAATAAACCAAAACAATAACTTTTTTTGTTATGGAGACATACCAGTTCAATAACATTTTTTGTTATTATGCTGCTCCACCTCTCCGCACAAAATAACAAATCTTGTTATTCCTTCATGATTCCTTATGTGTTATTGGTTTGTTATTGCAATAACAACATAATAACAGTTTAAGTTATTCTTCGAACAAATCTTTGTTATTGATTTTTGTTATTTTAACAACTAATCCGATCATCCCAATAACATATTTCGATCTTCTCACAATATCAAAAACTGACCTTCCCAAGTTATTTCCGTCTGCTCGGGATCCGTCAAACAAAAAACCAAAAGTGTCGACAACGGGAATCGAACCAGAGACCTTTGACAAACCAATTCATTGACTTAGCTGCCTCGGCCACCACAGCTTGGTGGCCATGGAGAAGTCAGAAGTCGATGTATGACACTTGTTGGAGATTTATTGATTCAACTAACGAATGAACTCATTTGTTACGATGGTGTGAGTTGATACCATTATTCTATCGATTTTGGCACTGAGCCCTCAATAAATTTTGAGAGAACGATTATCTCGATTCAGAATTTTGGGTGTATAATATCATCTCTTTTATGATGTAATATTACCTCAATTTAGACTGGAAAAGTGACTTTGTACCGCAAAGGATATTTAATCATTTTTTTGTGATAAAATTGAACATGTTTTGAAATAAAAGATGAAATATTACCATAATTTTTTAAACTGTGTGCTCTATTACGTAACTATTTTAAGAAGAAAGTTGTGTTTCTTTTTACCTTTTTGGGCTTACTTTTTTCAACAATTTCATTTTAGTTTTATTTTAGTTTTAGTTTGGAGTCAGAGCAATAAAAAATCCATTTTATTTGATTATGAAATGTTTTTAAGAGCAGAATATTGAATGCAATTGTTTGATTTACTGCTAAATTTGGCATGTTTATTATGTGGATATTATATTTCCAATTCGAAAATCTGCGATCAAAATTAAAATCGATTCCTGTAACAACAGAGCTCGTTCCAATACCATTCGATATTTTACCAAATAAAATCAAATGGATAAGAAAATATAATCCAATGATTTCCAAAAACCATCGAACCATCTCTAATTACGTCCCACAGTCCCAGTCCCAAGAATCCAAATCTGTTCCAAAAAAGCGCGTTCAAAAATAAACATTCATTCATCCCATCACAGTGCTGATCCCAAAAACCCCCTCTTCCAAATTATCGCATCAAATGACCCGCAATGGGTGGTAATTAGGTTTTAAAATTATCCACATTTATAATTCACTATAAAACCACCAACCCACCACCACCTCAACTTCTCGCACCGACCTTCCATCGTCGTCGTACATCATTATTCTTGGCCCGCGTGAAGTAATTAATGACGCTAATTTCGACCCACGCCCAAAACCCCGCCGAAAAGTCTCTGATCACCAAACAAGATCATCGATATTTGACTTCAACTTGGTGCAAAAAAAAACCATCATTGAGATTTATGACAATCCTTTGCTCCCGCGAAAATGTCGACCTTCGTCGCTTGAATTGCACTCTCTTCCACAAATTGCACTAGAACCAAAACCTTGGCACTCGCAAATGTAGCTCTCGGTCACTTTCGTGAAATTTTCGGTAATAACGATTTTGACTCTCAATTTCACGGCTCATCGGAAGAGGCAGAGTGTAGGAATGGACTAGAATTATTGGCAGCACTTTTGTAATGGTAGCGAGTGGTGTAAGTGTAAATTAAATTTCAACACTTTTATACAAGATTTATAAAACATGTAAAAAGTTTCATTACAAATAAAAACAAATAAGATCAAAAATTTGACTCTTACTTCACTTTTCCAAAAAATGCGAAAAATCCGATCGTGGTAGGAAATCACGAGGGAAGTGAGAGTGAATAAATAAACAACGCTTCAGATCGAGGGAACTGAGCCGCCCAGTGCCAATTGAATATTTTATCTTCTCTTAGACATAACCAAGAATAATAAACCTACTAGATGTAGTAGTGGCGGCGGCGGCGGCGGCAGGGTTGTTCTTCACTGTTGTTTATGGCCTGTTGGAATGCTAAAAATATATCTTTATAATGATTGATTTATGAGTTTGCAAATCTGATTAAATTAACATCAATGAAAATTTATTGCGTTTTTCAATAGAATTTCCTTAAGTTGAAAAAAACAACACATTTTTGAAAGTTCGAAAAGTAAGGTAGGAATCAGATTAAAAATGATTGTTTCCATCGGAATAAGACATTTTTATGATAATTTATAAAATATGTTCTGATTAATGCACTTTGCACTTTGATTCGTTTTTCTTGAACAAAAATGGCCATCAAATAAGATTTTTTCTCCAATTTTCTTCAAAAAAGCCATCTTTGGCGAAATTACAAAACTTGAAGCTTAACGTCTTATTAAAATTACACACATTTTAAAAGTGGAATTCAAAGCAAGACCATAGCCCATTTCCGGGGATTTCTCAAAGAAATGTTGGTCGCGAAAAAAAGATTATTTTTTTAAAGTACCTTGTAACTTCCCGGGCAGACGGTAATAACAACATTTATGCAATTTCAATAACAAATACTGTTAAAATAACAGAATGTGTTATGGAATCTTCTTGAAAAATCCATTCTTGCATAAGAGTTTAATAACAGTTTATGTTATCATAACATATTTTGTTATTGGTCTGATATAGGTTGAAATCCAAAACAACTTGTTATGGAAGAATAACTCCAACTGTTATTGGGATGATCGGATTAACTGTTAAAATAACAAAAAATAATAACAAAGATTTGTTCTAAGAATAGCTAAAAATGTTATTAGTCTGTTATTACAATAACAATAGTAAAAAAGTAAATCTTTCCCAGTTCCTGAGGGGAACACCCTTGAAGAGTATCGGGGCCGGCATTTACAAAGCGGATTCAGTGGCAGTTTCATTCTCAACTTAATGTTAACATGTTAAGGTTAATGTTAACATTCCATAGGTCGCCTCCCTAAGGTGTCGTGATAAGGTCCAGTTTGTGACGATACACTATCTTCCCTTTACTAAGCAATCGATTCCAGAAGGGAAAAGATCACCAGTTGTGTTGGTCCGAGCCGGGATTTGAACCCCGATCTACCGCTTACGAGGCGGAAGCGTTACCACTGGGCTATGTGGCAATCCAATAACAAAAAATCATAACGACGAATAACAAATCTTGTTTTAAATAACATAAAATGTTATTGGCCTAGTATTTTCGTATATCAAAAAATGTTATTCCCAAGTTATTTCCGTCTGCTCGGGTTTTTGATTTTGTTTAGAGTTTCGGTAACAAAACCAAAACCAATTCCAGCGATGAAAAAATCGTGACGATTTGTTCTGCACGGACTCGGTTTCAGAGGATCAATTAGGTCACACTTCAGTATTTTTCGTTTCCTGTTGAGTTTATTTTTTAATGTGTCTTTTAATTGATTTAATCTCCTAAGACCAACCTCGCCTGTAGGCAGGGTTCGTTCCTGCCATAAATCCCTTTTTCGCTTATTTTGAATCTTTGACAAACATTGGAAAGAAGAACCCTCAAATGAAAAATATGGATTGAATGGATTGTACGTGACTTTGTCGATGATTTGAAATAAAAGAAGTTTTTTTAAATATTATAATGCCTTAATACGTATGTAGTAGTTTTTGTTTTGTTCCAAATTATGCTTTGACACACTTTGTTGAGACTAATAGGCTAATGGTTTAATTCTATACAAATAAAAAATGTGAATACACACAAAAAATCGAAAAAGCTCTTACAAAAAACAGTAAATAGGTAAAACATAATGGTTGAATAATGAAATCACAAATTAATGATGAAAAAAATAAGACAAGAGAAGGAAACTTATTCTTAGTACAAAAGTTATTCAAAATAACCTCCTTGACACGAAAAAAGTAGAAAAATGGATGGTATAGGGATAAATCTGTATAAATTTGATTGACAACAATGATAATGTTTTTTTTAAAGTGAGAGAATATCAATAACAAAAGTATTGACGGATATCCTTTTGTAACGCTTTCTATGAATATATAAATTTAGTTTTTTTTCTAAAATATACATTTAGTATCGGTTTCAATATAATAATTAGGGCTAGTGATTTTTTTTTCTATTTTACAGTTGCCTCGTAGTCCATTTTATTTGCCCTATGCCGTTAAATTTAGTCAACGTCGTAAAATGCCACGAAATTTAAGGCAATCAAGTGGCAATTAACTTCGATTTTAACAATTAATTTAAATTCAATTTAAAACAGATGTTGCAAAGCAAATCTAACTTTTTCGAAGATGTTGTTAATTACAATTTACGAAGTGTAGATAGCAATTATTGCGCAAAATTTGCTTATGTGGTAACAAGCAATGTGAAACTTGCGTTTTACATTTAAATTTTTTTATAACAAAAAATCCAAAAAAACGAAAGAACGTCGATCAAAACATCCATGCAGAAAAATGCAAGGCAACTGTAAATATTTATTTTTAAATCTCAGTAAAGTTTAGTTCTCTCTCGACAAATAAGTTGCATATTACTAGACGAAAAAAAAAAAAAAGAAAAGACTATTTTGAATTACACTTTTTTTCCTGGAATTATAAATACTGAATTTTACAAAACTGCTGTAAATGCTTTTTTCGCAAACTTTATAGAAATACTTCTTATTTGTTTTGCTGACAACCGTAAAGCACAGTTCACAATCCTGCTAAATATATTTTTTATCAAAAATATTCATCGAAACATGGATTGTTTTAAGTTTTATAAGGCCGTTGCAACTAAAATTCAATAATAATTTTAAAATATTCTCCACCAACTCACACGAAATCGGAAAAAGTTGCCCCGACCCCTCTTCGATTTTCATGAAACTTTGCTCTAAGGGGTAATTTTGGTCCCTGATCATGTATCTGAGGTACATTTTTCGATATCTCATTTTATGAGAAATTTAATGTACTTTTTGAATCTGAAATAACCCAGAAGAGTCATTTTTTCATTTAGAACAACATTTTTCATTCTTAGATTACGTGTTTTTTTCTAACTTTGCAAGTTTACATTTTAGAGTGTAACAATGTTCTACAAAGTTGTAGAGAAGACAAAAACAAAAATTTTAATGTATAGACATAAGGGGTTTGCATGTATTCTTCACAAGTTATCGGAATTTTACAAAAAAAAAAAAAAAAAAAATGAAAAAGTTATGATTTTTACCAAACTCAAACGTGTGCTTTTGAAAGTATTTTTTTTTTTGAACTTTTTGGCGCTATGTCTCACGCAAAACCTATGTTAACGACGAATTATCAGTAATTGTGAATGGCACCTGCCAAATAACATTGAATAATCTTTTTTTTCGGAATTTTAAGCACGCCATTAAATTGGATGTCTAATTTTACAGAAAAATCATTTTGACACCAAATTTCTATCTCTTCACGGATGCGAGCTACAAATCACTGAAAAACGTGTCTTAGTAAAAAACCAGAAAAATGAAAGGGGTCGTACTGCCCCACCGTCATGAGATATCGAAAAATGGACCTTGGATTCGTGATTAGAAACCAAAATAACCCCTTAGAGCAAAGTTTTACGCAATTCGAAGAGGGGTCGGGGAAACTGCTGTGTGAGTTGGCGGAGAATGACCCATTTAAGTTATTATAAAATGATCAAAATAATTAATAATGATTTTTGCTAATTAATACAAAAAAAATGGCTAAGCCCGTTACTTACTTTACAAGTCGTTTTTACTTTTCATTCTTTAAAATGAGAGCAATTTACTAGTAATCAAATGCAAACCATTTTGTTAGCATTTTGTTTGTTAGCTTTTCTTTTTAGATTTTTTTATAGGTGAATTTCGATTGAATTAAAGAAAATGCATATTTTCGGTGGACGTGGTGGTCCTTTAAAAAAATGTTCGAAGAGTTATTTTATTTTGAATGTTTCAAAATATTTCACGTCTCATGCCGTATCAAATAACCACAACTAATAAGCTGTCCCGCCCGTGTGGTTCAATCGGACCGCGCACTGGACTCACAATCCAGAGGTCGCCGGTTTGAATCCCGCGGCGGGGGCTCTAAATTTCTTTGTGTAAATATGGGTATTCGGCACCGTCGCTCCGTGCCATACTTTCATACACTTTAGGAGCCCAGGGCGGCGAAGTCCTTGTAGATAAAAGGAAGACACTAGTGGTTGGTACTAGCAATGGTGGCCGACAGCTATAAAGTCAACTTCGTAATAAGCTGAATTTAATTGACTTTGAATGATTTATTCTTGCAATCAACCGTCAATCGACCGCCGTCGTAGAATATTTTCACAAATCATCGAAAATTGCGCACATTTCAATCACTTCGCTCCAACTCAACCGGATCGAAATTCAAATCGCGATCAGGTGACACACACAGCCCGTATGACGACCATGATCGTGATCTTGCGAAATTATTCGCCTCCCCAAGCAGAACAATCACCATCTTTTTGGCAAACGAAATTCCACCTCAAAAATAGCGCCAACTCTAAGGTGTCACCCCCGGGAGGGACGAAATTTGGCGGTAAATAGCTCAATCGAAGATTTATCGCGAAACTAACGCTGGGGTCCTCATTAAAGGGGATTATTTTCCGTCTGTCTGAGCGCAAAGCTTCACTTTCCAAGTTGAATAATTAATTTAAACAGATTGTGGGTTCCTCGCCCCCCCTTCAGGATGATTGATTGTCGGGTTTTTCCTTTGCCGTCGCGGTTTTCTGCTCAACTCTCGCACAAGTTTTTTTTTTTTGAATTACTATTGAAATTTTTCACTTTTTCTCTTTCCCCCTTGGGTAGATGCTGCGGCACACAGGTATTTTATTTATTGCACTTGGTGGGGCTTCTCAGCTTTTCATTTACTGCTGTTCAACCACAACGTTCAGTTCTGTTTCTGACTGTTTTTCTTTTGTGAGCAAAAGTTTTCCTTCCAGTCCAAATTTTCACTTAAAATAATCAGTACGTGGAACACAATTCACAACACACAAAAAGCGATTTAAAACTTGAAAAGAAGAACAATTACCATTTTGATTGACTGGCTTTGGCACGCGGCTTCGGGAACAATGAACCAGGCTTAATCCTTTTTTCCTCTCTTCCAGCAAGGACCTCCCACACTCTAAAGCACCACCCACAATTCGCGCGACTAAAACTGCGTTGCGCGTTGCGACGGGCGTGATGGGTTAATTAACCGCGAGACGTTCAATAACTAACTAAAGCGAAAATATCATTCAACATCATTTATATTTAAAAACTCCTCCACACAATGTGAGTGATGGGTCAAGAGAGGAGGGAGGGGATGGAGGGGGAGGAAGGTTCCTTTCAGCAGCTTCACCAACTGCGTCAAGCCAAAAATGAGAGTGAAATCTCCCCCGCGGAGAGCCAGCCGCCGTTTTCGCGGTGTTGCACTTTTTGGCTCAAGTTTGTGTGCGTGTGTGTGTGTGTGTGCGGGGGAGGAGGGTTTGTTCAATTTGAGTGGGAAATCGCGGTGCGAAAAGTGAAGAAAAAGGCTAGAAAACGTGTGTATTTTTGAAGCCGAACCGATAACGGGTGTTCTAGTTGGAGGCGAGGGGAAGGATCTGGTCAGAAGGTAAGGTAGAGTTGGTCATTTTTAGTGTATCAACATTTAAAGAATTTATACATTAGAAGGCATTTCTAGCAACAACCTCAGCAACCAGCAAATGATCAACTTTCCTTTATTAAATAATTTTCAATTAAAAAAAATGCCTTTTTTTCCTAACAATCAACCTGAAAATTTTTACTTGAATATAGTGCACTTTATAAAAAGTAAAGTCATTTCCGATTTCAATTTTTTTGCATCACTACAATTCGGTTAAATTGGTGTATTATCAAGTTCAAATAAGTTCATAGTTTTTATCAGAGCTTTGGAGTTCCATTCAGACGTGTATTTCATAATTTTTCAATAAATTTAAAATTTTGTTTTACTATTTTCCAAAAATCATCACTTAAAAAAATCATAGCTGAGGTACCAAATTAAGTACCATACTAAACCCTAGCAATTGTTTCTTAAGTGTTAAAATTCATATTTTCTAAGTTTAAATTTTAGTACCGTAAACTGGGGTGACTTTGATAGTCCGGGGTGACATTGATAGAAATTTGATTTGGCCACTAATTTTGATACATCCAATGTAACAGTCACATTTGTGCATATATGTTCGATAATAAGCTATCCCTTAATGCTTACATACTCAAAATTCTCAAAAATGATTAGATATTAATTTGACGGGCATTTGAATAACCTATCAAAGTCACCCCGGGCTATCAAAGTCACCCCAGTTTACGGTAATACTATGGGAAATAAAAAACAAATGGGTTTAATTTACGTTTAGTACCATTTTTTAAAAGTCCTCATCAATCAGCTAATCGATTAGAAAATCTTTCTCAAGATTCAGATTTTCAAAAATGTACACTGAGGTGCGATAACTTGTTTGGAAAACGAATGAATCGTTCATTTTGACATAGGGAACGCATAAACAAAGTTTCATCCAAGTAAATAAAAAATCTCAAAAAAATTGCAAAGTTTAAAAGAATTATTACTTTTGAATTGTACTTTTATTCAGATTACAACCAAAAACCATATATTTTTATTTTTGAGCAGTTGATTACACAGTTAAAAAAAATATGATTTTGCGTCGAAAAAAATATGTAACTTTACATCAACTGTTGAAATTTTCGTCAGTTTTTTTGAATTGCACGTTTTTACACATTATTTTAGATAAAATTACTCAAAAAGGAGACCATCAAAATATACAACATTACATATATTTTTTTGCTGTGAAGGGTTTATTTTAATGCCCTCAATACATGTGAGCTCCAATTTTATCTTATTTATGTTTAAGAAATTTACGAAGTCTGTCGATTTTGTTTTTTTATCTGGTTCTTACTTTGTGGAGGCCTTTCTTATGACTAAAGAAGCCATTTGTGTCATTGGTTTACCCATTCAATTTTTCATACAATTGTGGCAGCTGTCCGTAAAAAATAGTACATAAATATGGGAAAATCTGTATCTAAAGATTGAATTTTCCAATTGATTTGGTGTCTTTTTGCAAAGTTGTGGGTATTTATGAAAACTATTCAGAAAAAAAGGCAAGCGCTTATTTTTTGGCCGATTTTTTAAATAACTTTTTTTTAAGTTCTTTTATTTAATATCCGTATTTTTACTATATGGGTCATTCTCCGCCAACTCACACAGCAGTTGCCCCGACCCCTCTTCGATTTTCGTGAAACTTTGCTCTAAGGGTTATTTTTTCATTTTTCGATATCTCGTGACGGTGGGGCGGTACGACCTCTTTTTTTCTGGTTTTTTACTGAGACACGTTTTTGTAGCTTGCAACCGTGAAGAGATGGAAATTTTGTGTCAAAGGGACTTTTGAGTAAAACTAGACGCCCAATTTGATGGCGTACTCAAAATTCCGAAAAAAACGTATTTTTCATCAAAAAAAGTTAAAAATAGTTTTAAAATCTCTGCCATTTCCCGATACTCAACTGCCAAAAATCGCGAGACATGTCATTTTATGGGAAATTTAATCTACTTTTCGAATCTGAGATAACCCACAAGAATTATTTTTTCATTTAGAGAAAAAAAAATTATTTTAAAATTACGTGTTTTTTTCTAACTTTGCAGGGTTACATTTTAGAGTGTAACTTTTTAGCCATCGAGTAGTACGGCCAAACATTATGCCACCATCATATGATTTATCGATAAAATGTGTTTTTGAAAAAAAAACATTTTTTTATTTGAAGTTTGCGAATCGAAAAGTACTTTACTGAAATTTTGCTCAGTTTTCGAGATGTGGCCACTTAATGTTTGATTTTAACGAAAAGTTAGCAGTTTTCATTTGAACACTTCAGAAATTTTTTTTTCAAGAAATTAAAAAAAATCGAAAAGTTAAAAAAAATTGAAGATTGGACTTCTGGTTGCTAAGATGGTGATTTGTTTTTAGGGTTTGATGTGAACTATTCAGAAACAAAAAAGGTACACGAAAAAATGTGTTTTTTTATTTACCTTTTTTCACAATTCAATTTCTCAAAATCCGTATTTTTTAAATTTTGATTTTTTATATGTTTCATGAGACAAAAACCCGCATCTTTAAAGTCATTTTGTAGTATGAACAATAATTTTGCCAATGAGTTATGATTTTTTTAAATAGTGATTTTTTGTAAAATACTGCAATTTTGTACCTAACATTTTTGGCCTCATTTTTTAAATGTAAATGGGTAATTCTCCGCCAACTCACACAGCAGTTGCCCCGACCCCTCTTCGATTTGCGTGAAACTTTGTCCTAGGGGTAACTTTTGTCCCTGATCACGAATCCGAGGTCCGTTTTTTGATATCTCGTGACGGAGGGGCGGTACGACCCCTTCCATTTTTGAACATGCGAAAAAAGAGGTGTTTTTCAATAATTTGCAGCCTGAAACAGTGATGAGATAGAAATTTGGTGTCAAAGGGACTTTTATGTAAAATTAGACGCCCGATTTGATGGTGTACTCAGAATTCCAAAAAAACGTATTTTTCATCGAAAAAAACACTAAAAAAGTTTTAAAAATTCTCCCATTTTCCGTTACTCGACTGTAAAAAATTTTGGAACATGTTATTTTATGGGAAATTTAATGTTCTTTTCGAATCTACATTGACCCAGAAGGGTCATTTTTTCATTTAGAACAAAATTTTTCATTTTAAAATTTCGTGTTTTTCTAACTTTGCAAGGTTATTTTTTAGAGTGTAACAATGTTCTACAAAGTTGTAGAGCAGACAATTACATAAAATTTGATGTATAGACATAAGGGGTTTGCTTATAAAAATCACGAGTTATCGCGATTTTACGAAAAAAAGTTTTGAAATAGTTGGTCGTCATCGATCATGGCCGTTCAAAGTCACACCACTCAGTACCTCAGTAGTGGTGGGTCTCGTGGCGCAGGGGTAGCGGCTTCGGCTGCCGATCCCGATGATGCTATGAGACGCGGGTTCGATTCCCGCCTTATCCACTGAGCTTCTATCGGATGGTGAAGTAAAACGTCGGTCCCGGTTTCTCCTGTCTCGTCAGAGGCGCTGGAGCAGAAATCCCACGTTAGAGGAAGGCCATGCCCCGGGGGGCGTAGTGCCAATAGTTTCGTTTTCGTTTTCACTCTCAGTACCTTTGTATTTTGCACCATAACTGAATTTAAAAACTTAAATACCAACATTATGGCCAAGTGTGATGAATAAATAAAAATAAACTATTGATATCTAATTAATAGAATTGGAAATTCACAAAAAAAAAGCCATTATTGCCTATTTTCTTGCTCAAGTCAACAATCATCTTTTCGACCTTAGTCTCACCTGAAAACCACCCAACACACCCACAACAACACACTCTTTTTTGGCATGAGACTCCATGTCGCGACGTGCTGCGTTCGCATCTTCGCTGGTGTGGATTAGATTGACAGCATCTCTTAGCTTCATCGAGAGGCTGAGAGGAGAAGGTTTTTTTTTTCTTGTCGAGAGTTTGCGGATTGGCATGTCATGGAAAACCGCTACAAACATCCCCAAAATGTGTGTGCGGTTAAGTCGTCGAACAGCTAAAATTCTCCAACAGCACACACTAAGCTTGGCTTAGCCGAGTTGAGCGTGTTTTTTGAAATTCTGAGAGAGGGAGTGCAAGTGCGAGAGAGAAAGTGATAATCCACTATAAAATAGGCGAGCGCGCGCGTGGAAAAGCGGCTTCCTGCTGGGGTTTGGAAAAGTGCCGGCGGCGTTGATCTGTTGAACTGTGGATTTGTTAGATCTACGATGAAAGAGTGAAGGAGTGTGGTGCCAAGATTTTCGGCCAAGATGCGAGCCCGGAGGCCAGCTCACGTTTCAAGGAATTTTGGCACTGAGGGAAAACTTGGAAGTTTTTGAAAATTACAAAAATACATAAGCAAAAAAAAAATTAAAAACACAAAAAGTTTAAAAATGCTAAAATATATATATTTTTTAAAACTTACAAATATGTTTTGATTCAATTTCTGCCTGTGCTCCCAACACCCGCTCGCTATTATTAATGAACGAGTTAATTTCTGCTCACCAGCCAAGCAGGCCATGAGCATGACCGATTCGGCAAAACCCAGACCACACAGGCATGGCTCACGGGGATTGTGATGTCAAAAAAACCCCCGCGCGTTCGAGAGACGAATTCGATGGAAATCGTGATCATGATCGTGATGATGGAGACGCCAGGTGTTTCAACGTCACCCTGGTCACTTCTCCCCTTCCAGCAGCGGTTTCTTTCGTCTCTAGATTTTTAATGAACTAAGAGCGGGGGTTCTTCAATGTTAATGACATGCGGTGAGTTTGTAAATAAATTTACCTAATTTATTGTTATTGGGGCCGATGAAGCGTGCAACATTTTGGCACTTTTTGGAAGGTGATCAAAAAGTTGTTGGATTGGGTTGAGGGTTGAGCATGGCAGGGACCTGGTTAAATTTTGTGTCTGTGGATAGTTGCAAATATTGATGGTGACATTTAGGACGTTGTAAAATTGTAGTAAAAAGTTTGGTCATCTTAGGTTTTTATTAACATTTATTAGAATTTTTGATGATCACGAGGGTAATCAGTACCATTTTATGAGGATGAACAGTTCCAAAGTTGAAATAAAGCAAATAAGACAAAAGTTTGGATATTTTCGCATCTTTTGATGCCAAAATAAAAATGTCAATGCGTACTTTTAAATGTCACTACAGTGGACTCTCTCTGCATCGATATTGAAGGGACCATTGGGAGCGGAAGGTATCAAATCATACAACGAAAAAATCAAAACATGCTTTTGAATGGACTGACAAATTAATTGACAGATGGAGCAGTAAATATATCGGGAAGATCGGCAACCAGAGAGTTGAAAAAATCAATGAAATGTATTTTTTGTTTTTTTTTTGGCAACTGAGAAATTTGACTGTATATAAAATATTCAATGAAATTGCTGAAAATTTAAACAAGTTCAATAATAATCCTTGAAAAATATAGTTTTGGAGCATCGAAGGTAATTTTATTCAACATACTTTTTCAATTCTTCAGCGAAATTCACACCGATTAATACGGCCAGGAAACAAATCAGAAGGAATGGGTTATACAGCCAACCTAACGAAGAGGGAAATATATAATAGTTTAAAAGAATAATATTATAAGATGAATAAAAACTATTTCACATCATATTCAAAATTTTAACCTCAAAAATATATTTTTTTGAATTATGTCCACTGTTCTGTTTTTGTGTAAATTATGATGTGTGATTTATCACTGCTTAATTGAATGGTCGAATAAAAGGAGACCTTGCACAGTGAACATACCTAAGCTAGGAAAATAGAGAAGATTGAGTAGTTCCCTCTGTAAAGAATTGGGTAAGGAAGGCTCATGATGTACTCTGCCGTTTTACGGCGATATCATGTATACGCAATTGAAGTGATTTTGCTGTAGACACGATTTTCTGTTTTTGTTCATTTTTTCAATTTAAAATGACTGTGGTACGCGCGGTTGGTGCTACCCCGCGCAGTACTAAACCATACTTGTTGTGGTGGCAGTTCTGAAGCCACTCTTTCTCTCACATTATTTATGTCTCTCTGTGGTCCCACTATTAAAATTAACCCTCTCAGCTCACTGCGATCGGTGGCGCGAAATGCACCGATGCGCCATGTATGTTCCATGTAGTTTAGAGTAATTATCGTAAGATCCCAAATAAAGTCCGTTGGAAGAAGATCGTTTCGTGTACGAGTAGAGGAATAAAGTTTGTGTTTTTTAACTCTACGCTCCGCGGTTTCAATTCGCTCCGGAACTAGCCAGAGTGATCCGGCCCCCATCCGGTTCTGTACACCCTCGTTGGAAATTTAATTTTTGTATTTGTTTTATTTCTTTGAAACTTTATAAGTGCATCTTCAAAGACAAAAAAAAACAATTTTCCATAACTTGATTTTATTGACGAACATTTTGGCAGTTATTCATACAAAATTGCTATCAAAATCTACAAAAATTGATTTCTCGAGAGTGGTTTTTGTTATCGTTGGTTAGGGTAATCCATTTTCCTACTAGTTTCACGGATCGTTCTGAACATTTGGTGGTCGATTTTGCATGCATGTGTGGAAATTTAATTCACTACAACTTTGTCGAACAAAACAAAGCTGTACAACTTGAACCAGAAAAAATTGCGTTTTAAAAAGTCATTTTTGCATGAAAATATTTTTTTTCGCCAGCTTCAGCCTCGGGTATCAATGGGATAATGTTAACCAAATTTGTTCAAAATTGGCAAGATTCATAAAATGCTTGATGAGCAGGGGGATTTTTTGTCACTAAAACTTGATTTGCAAAAAAACACATTTTTATTTTTTCTGATATGTGTCAGAGGATACAAATGCCAACTTTTCATAAATTTCCAGGTTGTACAAAAAATCATTGCCGAATAAATTTTTCAACATCATTTTTCGATGTAAAATAAAGTTTACAATCAAAAAGTACTTTAATGAAATTTTGATAAAATGCGTCGTTTTCAAGGTAAATCCATATGTAGGTGACTTTTTTTGAAAATAGTCACAGTTTTTCATTTTTGCCTTCCTCACCTTACTGAGGAAAGGCTATAAAATCACTCAAAAATTGAACTTCTCAATTAGATCTCCTAGACCCACCTTCACGTATACCTATCGACTCAGAATCAAATTCTGAGCAAATGTCAGTGTGTATGGTAAGATGTTGATCAAAAAATTGTCACTCGATTATCTCGAGACTGGCTGAACCGATTTTGTCTGTTTTGGCCTCATTCGATCCGTCTTGGGATCCCATAAGTCGCTATTAAAAATTATGCAGTTTAGTTAAGTACTTCAAAAGTTATGCTAAGAAAACGATTGTGACTAAAGTTCGGAAGGTTGTAAAAAGGGTGGTTTTTGTGAGAAAACCCATCGTGTTATACATTTTTAGCAAGGTATTTGAAAGACCTTTCCAACGCGTCCAAGACATTGAAGATCTGACAACCCTATCAAAAGTCACAAGCACTTAAGTGTTATTTATGCACTTTTTGGAGGCAGAATCTCAAATATTTTGATGAAAACCTTGTCCGGATCTTTCATGCGACCTATCGTTGGATAGGTGATCAAAAGACCTTTCCAACGAGCACGAATTGGATTGGAGATCTGACTACCCTATCATAAGTTGTAAGCACAAAAGTGCCCTGCAATATGAAGATCTGACTACCCAATCTGATGGTATGAATATTTAGTCAAGTTGATAGAATACTGAAAAGTCCGCCCTTTTGTGTCTATTTTGGATAGCACCCTCTTGTGAGGAAGGCACCAACCACCCTAGGGTGGATTAAGTAACGTTTTTTTTATTAGTTTGCCCACCTTTGAAAAAAATTTTTTTTTGAAAAGCTGGAAAATTTCTCTGTATTTTGCTTTTTTGAACTTTGTTGATACGACCCTTAGTTGCTGAGATAGTGCCATGCAAAGGTTTATAAACATGAAAGTTGATATTTTCCAAGTCTCACCCAAACAACCCACCATTTTCTAATGTCGAGATCCTAGCAACTAATGGTCCAATTTACAACAGCTGCCAAATTTGTATGGAAAATTATATGGACAAACTAATGATGCAAAATGGCTTCTTTGGGCATACCGATGGCACCAAAAAAGTTTCAGCCGGATTATAAAATAGCCGGATTATAAAGCCGGAAAATAAAATAAATCATTCAGAAAAAAAGCATTGCAATTTCTTTCAACCAAAAATTCCTTAAATTAAAATCTCGTAAACAACTTCTTTAGGTTCTAAATCTTTGCACTCGTTTTCTACCTTTCACCGCGTGAAAGAATCCATTCACAAAGCGCACTTTCTTGCCTGCTTTGCTGGAATTCCCATTTTTCAATGAAACTCTCTCGTGTGAGGTGTGCTGGGTTGGTTAGGTTGCTTCCGCGGTTTATCATTCAACGCCCAAACCTGTGCAAAAAGAAAAACGTTGGAATTCGCTAATGCACTCTTTTACCTAGCAAAAAAAAAGAAACGAGAGTACGCTTGCACAGCTACTAATGTACTCGCACTAGATGGGTAATTCTAGCTGTTTAAAAATTCTCGCCTTGGATGGAGTTTTGCATTTTTCTTGTTTTTTTCTCAAACTGCTCTGAATATTCTACAACACACTTTTCAGTTAGCCAGCGGCGCATCAACGGCTGTCTATCGTCTTTCAACTTTCGGGGAGGCCTCCCCCGACATAAATATAGACAGACTGTGTGAGTCCGTCAATTTTCACAACCTTGAGTTCCGTGTTGTGCATCAATGGTGAATTCAATAAGCGCAGTTCCTCGCCACTCGGAGAGTGTTTTTCTTCTTTTTTTCCTCGCAACCGACTAAGGCCATTCAAGTTTTCCACTTTGAATGAAAATTTGCATGCTTTCACTTTTCCAACCTCCTCCACCACTGGGTTCTCTACTAGTTGGGTTTATTTATGGCTTTTATGGATATTTGCTCTCTTCTTTTTTTCGAGACGAGCCAAAAACACACATACTCATATTTCCCCACTCTCACTCCGCTCCAGTCAGGCAAACTCACAGTTCAAAAATTCAATAATAATTTCCTTTTGCGCCATAACGATGGCCGCTTTTTTCCCTTCCTCCCCATTGGTTTTATTAGACACTTTCCGTCATATATTAAGTGTTTCGTGGCGAAATTCCATCCATCGCCGAACTGCGAGTGAGTCGAGCTGGGGCGCCACCATTTATCACAAAAAAACGGTTTCTGGTTCTGGACGATGTAAGAGATGTTCTTTTTTGTGATATTATTTTGAGTTCGTGCAATCATGGTTGCTCTTGAAACACTTTAGTGAAAAAAAAAAACTTTCCCGAACAGACGGTAATAACTAAATTCATGCCATTTCCAAATAACAGAAAGTGTTATGGAATATTCTTGCAAAATCCATTTTTGCTTAAGAGTTCAATAACAGTTTATGTTATCATAACAAAATTTTAAATCCAGAACAACTTGGGAATAACATTGTTTGTTATAGAAGAATACCTCCAACTGTTATTGGGATGATCGGATTAGTTGTTAAAATAACAAAAAATAATAACGAAGATTTGTTCGAAGAATAACTTAAAATGTATTTGTCTGTTATTTCAATAACAATCCAATAACAAAAAAATCATAACGGCGAATAACAAATCTTGTTAAAAATAACTTAAAATGTTATTGGCATAGTATTTTCAAATATCAAAAAATGTTATTCCCAAGTTATTACCATCTGCTCGGGTTAGCAATTTACTTAAATCAGACTAAAAAAGAATGTTGAACCACCTGCTTTAAACTTTTCACCTCCCAACCACATAACTTTTCCAAACATCCAAAAACCGCTCCCGAAAACTATGTTCAAGTAGCAGAGCAGCGTCACATTCCTCGGAAGGGTCAACCCGCATCCGGGCGTGACATTTCTCGCCCATCCAGAAGACCGCTTGATCCGAACTTCCTTCCTTTTCATTCCTGGCTTCTCTCACTCACTGCTCCTTTTCCTCCCAGCGCGGGCATGATTCGCGTGTCTGGCGTTTTCAAATCTTGATTTGACTGGAAAATTCAGTTTTCTCTGAGATATTTTGGGGATGGGGGAATTGGAGGAAATGGCAGCGGATAGAATTTTTGCACAAAACAAATAACAATAAATTTTGCTGATCTGAGGATCATTTGTTTTTTTTTCGTGTCAGATTCAAGAAATATTGTTTTTAAAAAAATAAGCAATTGCTTAAAGAGAAGGTATTTTGTAAAATTTGTAAAATTTGTAAAATTTGTAAAATTTGTCAAAAAAAATCAAATTATTCGCTCAACAGCATTGCCTTGGCGTTCTCGATTGCGAGATTCCTACTCGAAAATAGGTGTTCGAAGGTTTGATTGTTTGATTGCAAACCTCTTTTTACACCTAAGCTTCCATCTACCCCGGGATTCGAACCGACGACCTCTGGATTGTTAGTCCAACTGCCTATCAGCGACTCCACCGAGGCAGGACCCAGGGAGACGACTCCTACACCTGGACTGAGCTATCGACCTAACCTCTAGGTTAGACCGGGACCAACATTTACTTCCCCATCTGACGGAAGGCGTGATCAGACAAATCTCGTCTCAAAATTTGCCACCGGGACCGTCTGGGATCTCAACCCAGGCCGACTGGGTGAGAGGCAATCACGCTTACCCCTACACCACGGTCCCGGCTGTGTAAAATTTGTAAAATTTGTAAAATTTGTAAAATTTGTAAAATTTGTAAAATTTGTAAAATTTGTAAAATTTGTAAAATTTGTAAAATTTGTAAAATTTGTAAAATTTGTAAAATTTGTAAAATTTGTAAAATTTGTAAAATTTGTAAAATTTGTAAAATTTGTAAAATTTGTAAAATTTGTAAAATTTGTAAAATTTGTAAAATTTGTAAAATTTGTAAAATTTGTAAAATTTGTAAAATTTGTAAAATTTGTAAAATTTGTAAAATTTGTAAAATTTGTAAAATTTGTAAAATTTGTAAAATTTGTAAAATTTGTAAAATTTGTAAAATTTGTAAAATTTGTGAAATTTGTAAAATTTGTAAAATTTGTAAAATTTGTAAAATTTGTAAAATTTGTAAAATTTGTAAAATTTGTAAAATTTGTAAAATTTGTAAAATTTGTAAAATTTGTAAAATTTGTAAAATTTGTAAAATTTGTAAAATTTGTAAAATTTGTAAAATTTGTAAAATTTGTAAAATTTGTAAAATTTGTAAAATTTGTAAAATTTGTAAAATTTGTAAAATTTGTAAAATTTGTAAAATTTGTAAAATTTGTAAAATTTGTAAAATTTGTAAAATTTGTAAAATTTGTAAAATTTGTAAAATTTGTAAAATTTGTAAAGTTTGTAAAATTTGTAAAATTTGTAAAATTTGTAAAATTTGTAAAATTTGTAAAATTTGTAAAATTTGTAAAATTTGTAAAATTTGTAAAATTTGTAAAATTTGTAAAATTTGTAAAATTTGTAAAATTTGTAAAATTTGTAAAATTTGTAAAATTTGTAAAATTTGTAAAATTTGTAAAATTTGTAAAATTTGTAAAATTTGTAAAATTTGTAAAATTTGTAAAATTTGTAAAATTTGTAAAATTTGTAAAATTTGTAAAATTTGTAAAATTTGTAAAATTTGTAAAATTTGTAAAATTTGTAAAATTTGTAAAATTTGTAAAATTTGTAAAATTTGTAAAATTTGTAAAATTTGTAAAATTTGTAAAGTTTGTAAAGTTTGTAAAATTTGTAAAGTTTGTAAAATTTGTAAAATTTGTAAAATTTGTAAAATTTGTAAAATTTGTAAAATTTGTAAAATTTGTAAAATTTGTAAAATTTGTAAAATTTGTAAAATTTGTAAAATTTGTAAAATTTGTAAAATTTGTAAAATTTGTAAAATTTGTAAAATTTGTAAAATTTGTAAAGTTTGTAAAGTTTGTAAAATTTGTAAAGTTTGTAAAATTTGTAAAATTTGTAAAATTTGTAAAATTTGTAAAATTTGTAAAATTTGTAAAATTTGTAAAATTTGTAAAATTTGTAAAATTTGTAAAATTTGTAAAATTTGTAAAATTTGTAAAATTTGTAAAATTTGTAAAATTTGTAACATTTGAAAATTTAGACAATTTGGACAATTTAGACAATTTAGACAATTGAAACAATTTAGACAATTTAGACAATTTAGACAATTTAGACAATTTAGACAATTTAGACAATTTAAACAATTTAGACAATTTAGACAATTTAGACAATTTAGACAGTTTAGACAGTTTAGACAATTTAGACAATTTAGACAATTTAGACAATTTAGACAATTTTGATAATTTTGACAATTTTGACAATTTAGACAATTTTGTCAATTTTGACAATTTAGACAATTTAGACAATTTTGATAATTTTGACAATTTTGACAATTTTGACAATTTTGACAATTTTGACAATTTTGACAATTTTGACAATTTTGACAATTTTGAAAATTTTGACAATTTTGACAATTTTGACAATTTTGACAATTTTGACAATTTTGACAATTTTGACAATTTTGACAATTTTGACAATTTTGACAATTTTGACAATTTTGACAATTTTGACAATTTTGACAATTTTGACAATTTTGACAATTTTGACAATTTTGACAATTTTGACAATTTTGACAATTTTGACAATTTTGACAATTTTGACAATTTTGACAATTTTGACAATTTTGACAATTTTGACAATTTTGACAATTTTGACAATTTTGACAATTTTGACAATTTTGAAAATTTTGACAATTTTGACAATTTTGACAATTTTGACAATTTTGACAATTTTGACAATTTTGACAATCAGGACAATTTTGACAATTTTGACAATTTTGAAAATTTTGACAATTTTGACAATTTTGAAAATTTTGACAATTTTGACAATTTTGACAATTTTGACAATTTTGACAATTTTGACAATTTTGACAATTTTGACAATTTTGACAATTTTGACAATTTTGACAATTTTGACAATTTTGACAATTTTGACAATTTTGACAATTTTGACAATTTCGACCATTTTGACAATTTTGACAGTTTTGACAATTTTGACAATTTATAAATCTTAAACACACTATCGAACGGTTCGCCAGTGTCGGCATTTTCAGAGACACACTTTTTGGGGAAGCGCCGGGGCCGGTCGTCGAGAGTGAATAAAAGGAAACGATTCGCTTCAGGTAGCGAAAGATTGATTTTTGTCACGCCTGTTAACCTATTGTGAATGGCAGCTTGGGAGGGCTGATTTAAAGGATTCATGCGTGGGAGGCTGTGAACAACACTTCTTTTTAAGGAGAAATACTGAAGTTTGCTAACTGAATTTGTTCTTTTTTTTCTAATTTTATTCGATTTCATACATGCATCGACTAAATTTTACGACCGACGTCAAGTCATTAAACACAACGTTTTCACGGATTTATAAGTTTATTCACTTTGGTACTGGCACTTTCAAGCCTAGACTTCGAAATGGAGTGATTATGGGGGATTCAACGATCAAGACGATGACGGTGATAGAGAGTGAATTGGTGAAACACACTCTAAGAATTTTCTACCATTGCATCTTCTCTCTAGACGATGTGGCTACTTGCGGTGATGGATGCAAAAGATAATTGCCGAGATTGGACGATGAACTCGTGAATCATTTAGACGAAAAACTGACAGTTGAATAAATTAAAAGTTAATTTTGAAAATTAAACAGTACAAAATTTTAGCACTACATTGTATAAGCTTTTGCGTCCTTGTCACACACACAGACACTCCATTTCAGCTCATTATCATGTGACGAACTTGAGTTGACAGCCGTCCCTTCCTTTTCTCCAAGGGGCGCGACACCCCCTCGTCGAATGACGATCACGCGAAGGTGAGAGCAAATTACTCAAGAATTTGTCAGACCACGCACCACTCCACCACCTCTCAGCATGTCATCAGCTGAAAAGTGACGTACTTTTCGAGGGGAGATTTTTTCGCCATCGGCAGTAATTTGTGAAACAATGTTCAAACACGATAGGAAATCAATATATATTTCTTAAACCAAAATATAATTATTTTTCATCAAAATTTTTGCTTTACAAAAAGCCCTTGAAGTATGCAATAATGTATGCTCCTTTCAAATAAAAGCTTCAAAATTAAATTTCCCTCCGTGTACTCTGCGTACACACCGTTTGTGTTATTGTCCACCGTTCCGGCGTTATAGTCAGTTGCATTTTTTGGGGAGTTCGCACGAGGATCCGTTGTTGGAAAAATATGGAGCTAAAATAACCACCGATTTTTTTTTAAATCTCCTTCTCAGCCATCAGTCACATTCGACGTGCTATTTTTGTTTTGAATTGTTTTGCGCTAAATACTCTCTATGCGTCGGTATATTTAGGTTAAAAATATTTTTGAGAGTGTCTTTTTCCCAACCGTTTTTGTAACTTGCCCGCAAAGTTGTGGTGACTTACTTTTTTGGAGGAGGAATTTTTAGCACTATTTAGCGAAAATATGTGGCCAGATAAACATTCGCCCAACAAACCACAAAGGAGTTGTTTATCTTTCATTTATGAATATTTTGGAAGATAACATCGTTGGAGGCGGCTCACTTCAAACGGTTTGATGGGGGCGAGAGTTGTGTTAATGAAGATGCAAGTCTATAATTAGCAAGTTGGCACCACCACACACCCATCGGACTCTTCGGTCTAGACTGGACTGGACTTGACTTGATACCTCTAATAATAAACACTGATAATGATACAAACGACTTTAAATACAACTCTGGTTGGCTTTGAGTATGATGAAGATAAACATAGAAATAGAGAAAAAACAAGATTTTTCAGTACATGAAAATATTATCCATGGAGAAACCTAAACCTTGACCCCCCAAATATGGCACATGCTTGGTTTTTTAACAATTTCCTTTTTTTTGTTCTGAAAAGATGGGATATTGTTATTGGGTTAAACATTAATACAAATCGTAAATTCATTTAAAAACGTGTCTTTCAAGCATCACGCGTCTCCATAAGCGTTACTTGCAAAAACGCGAAAAAGTTTATCTCAATGACTTTGTTTTAACTTTATTTTAAAATAAAAAACAACTGTGTAAAAAATTACGTTTGTAGCAAGATTTACACCTTTATACATGTGGTATTAAAGTTTTGTTCAAAATGTGCAATTCACAGAAAAAAAAAGTTGAAATCCTCCACTGCATGCACAATTCACTCTTTGCCTCATGTTGATTACAGAAGATGGCAGCACTGGATCATCAAGCGTTACTTCTTGCGTTACCTTTTTTAGCTGGTACACAAACCTTATTCAAAGTGTAGTAAGCTGCAGACAGGGTGTAGAAACACAGAGTAAAAATTAAATTTGTTGAAATTATTTAAATAAATTGATAGAATAAAAAAATATGGAGAAAAATTATGTGCTATAATTAATTGAAAGATTAAAGTACACTAAAACCCCGGTATACGCTCGGGCGTTACGCTTTTTATTTCGTCCATTTCTCTGGACGACGACGCAACAATTTTGCATTGTTTAAAAGCAATTTATACGTCAAACTTTTAACAACTTTGTTAAAGTCTCAGTCGCAAATAGAAGAATCGTTTATTTATTGCCAAACAGTTTGCAATCTATGCTGTCATCAATATATTTAAAAAAAATGTTAACTCAGTTTTTTCACATTTTCAATAGCAAATAGTTCAAAATTCAATAAAGATTTCCAAACAAAACTGGAGGCCCTAATCCTGTACTAAATGGGCTAACATTTTCACGGAAGCTTCTGGGGGCATAGCAGAACAAAATTCCGTCTGATGCGCTGTAAAATATTGTTTTATTTTGTTGCTATATAGCAATTCCATTTGAAAAGAGCCTTGCCCGAAAAAATTTCTCCGATCGGGCTCAACATTTTTCTGGGGGTTCCTTGGCCAAAATAATTAGACCCGTATTTTTTTTGTTTGGCCATTAGGGTGACCTACGTCGTGCTAGGGTGGTTCGAAAAACGCAATTTTCGAAATTTTTCGCAAAAACCACATTTTAATAAAAATCTTATCTCCGCGTCACCATCTGATTTTAGCTGTCTTAGATGCAAAAGAAAGGTGATTAGTTTGACTGTTTGAGAAAAATAGTAAGAAGTTTTAAAATTCAGCTTAACATTTGAAAAAGTCCTATGAAAACTTAAAATGGCGTTTTGACCGTGTCTGGACCAAAGAGCCAATTTCTGAAAATATGTTTTTCGGATTCCTCGGAAAATTTCACATACCTACCATATCAAAAAATGGCGATGTCGAACCGTACGTTTCCGAGATATGATTTTTCGAAAATTAAAATTGAGTTTAGTTAATTTCCGGCCAATAAATCATATGGATATTTCGGATTTCCTGCCAATTAATAAAACTGTAAATTTTGGGTTTAAATTCAATGGAATCATCGCAAAAACTTCACAGATACACAAAAATTTACAAGGAATTTTAAAGGAAATTCACTAAAATATAGTTCTGTCATTTGGAGCGTATTCAGAGAGCAAACATCTATCATACCTTGACAAAACTAAAGCTGTTCAATCCAACGACTTATAACTCTAGATTAAATATTTCACGAAATTGATTACAATTATTTTAAATAAAGTCTTATGTACGTCAATCTCGAGATTGCAATTTTGGACAATTTCTCAATAAAAATAATCAAGATTTTGAAACAAAGGGGGTAAAATCCTACTATCATAGATTTGTATTTCAATGATTAGCACATAGCAGAAAGCAGTTTAATTTATTTTTTTTATCATTTATTTTTTTACTTTTCATGCATTTCTTCTCGGCAACAACATGTACAAATTGTGAGATTTTTTTAAAAAATAAATTGTTCGAAGAAAACGGTGGTACATAGACCTATAAAAACCTGATTGGAGTGATAGAAAGGACAATTTTCAATTTTTTTTTATAAATTGAAGGGTGAAGCAAAACTGCTTTACTGCTGGTGTTTTATTTAATAAGTATATTTTAATAATTAAATAATTCAAAATAGACAAAATGGGGAATTTCTCAATATTTAATTCGTAGCAAAACGATAAATTTTTTCCAAATTATTTTTTTTATTATTAACATACGTTATGTAATACATTAACACATCATATCTCACTGCATCTCTTATTTTTTTGTTTCATATCCATACGCGGCAAACGCAAACTTTTTTTTTATTCCTGCGCTCACACAATCTAAAACTCTATCATCAAAAATATTCTTTTACATTTTTTTTCTCTGCACGATCAAAAGATGCGTGCGTGCACTTATCCTGTTTTATCTTTTATTTTCTTCTCGCTCTCTATATAACGCATTTGTTTGTTTTTACTCTCTCATTTCAGGCCACGAAATCGTCATTTTATTTACAACATAATAAAATAAACTAGATAAAAACACGTTCCACACTAATCCTAAGCTGGGGGGACATTTACACATATTTTTATTTTTTGTTGTAAAAGAAGAAATCTTGCTTATCCTACCACAAGCTGCACAGGGGATTAGGGTGGGGTTTTTAAAAACGGGGGATGTTTGCTGAACTCTCACTTTCAAGGGGGCGTTTCCTAACCAGGGGGAAACCTTGACCGAAAGTGAGCCTTCCTATTTGTAATAATTATCTCCCTTGTAAAATAAGGGATTAGTGTCTGCTATTGCTGCTCTTTTTTTCTAATGTTGTAAAAAAGAGTGTATAATTTACTTTTTTTTTGCGGTGAAAAGGCGCTCGCGTAAGGTCACTTGCACAGTGAAAAACAGTAAGGCCAATGTGTAAAATTTGTAGACGGAAAAGAAGCACGTTTGCGTTTTGGTGAAATCCTTACCTCGTTTACAACTATATGGCATTTTTCGCTTCACAATCGATTTAAAGCTAGTAACAACTAGATAGAATAGGGTAAAAGGGCTGGGAGTGGGGGAGAGATTGCTATTTACAGAAATTTTGTGGAAGGGGAAAGAGGGTTTCGCTATACAGATTTTCACTACCTAACCAGTTTTTAGGGGGGTTCACAATTTAAGTCCATATTATGGCATCTCAGTGATTTCTGTCGCGCTGCTTTCGCGACAGAGATAAACGTCGTGGGGAAATCGGGGCTCGCTATCAACTAGTGCTAGAACTTAAGCTTAAAGAAGGGGAAGTGGTGGGGGACAGTAGAGAATAAATAAGACGTCAAACTTACGCGCTTACACTATCTTAATCGAGGAATCGGTCTCGAGCTTGACGAGCGTCTTCTTGACCCGGAGGGCCGTTAGCCGGACGGCCGGATTCGGGTGCCAGCACTCTTGCATCATCTTGGATAATACTACGAGAATTTCCTCGTCCTGCCATCGTTGTGGGATGGGCGGTCGAACGCCCTTTACGCACACGACGGCGTACATGTCCTCGAAGCTGGGATCGGACGGAACGACGTCTTGGTATGGCAGGGCGTAGTCCTCACAAGTCGTGTTCTTGGTTCCGCGAATTGTACTGATGCAGCGGCGGGCCATTTCCCAGAAGACGAGACCCAGCGAGTACATGTCGGCTTGCTTGAAGCCCTCGAAGATCTTCGTGTCCAGCGTTTCGTTGAGGGCTTCTGGGGCCATGTAGCGACGCGTTCCGACGCGAGTGTTTGGTGCAATCTGGATCTCATCCGACTCGCTAGAGTACTTGACGGCGAGGCCAAAGTCGGCGATCGCGCACTGACCGTTCCGCTTGACCAGGATGTTCTTGCTTTTGATGTCACGATGGGAGATCGCGGGTTTTCCGGGCGTTCCGAAGATCTCTGTGTGCAGGTGGGCCAAACCGGAAGACAGTGACAGTGCCAAGGTCTTCAACATGTGCGGATTCAGTACCCGCTTCTGCAGATAGTCGTACAAGCTTCCCAACTCGTGGTAGTCAGTGATTAGTAACATCTGCGTCCACGTGCCCGTTCCCTTAATGTCCGCCGCGATAAACCCAAGAATATTCTCATGCCTCATCAGCACCGTCTGGTAGATCTCCGTCTCACGGAACCAGGAAGCCTCCTCAGTAGTCAAGAACGTCTTCACCGCCACCTTTTCATCCCTCCACTTGGCCAGCCAAACCTCCCCATATCGACCCTTTCCAACCTGGTGCACCATCTGGATCTGCTTCGCGATCGTCCTCTGAACCAACAACGGTAGTCCCGACCCCGACCCACTGCTCTGCTCCACCAAATCCGCCAACGGAGACAGGTTAGGATTGCACACCGAATCGATCAAACACTGCGGCTTCCTCTTCTCGCGCTTCTTGTACGTCACATAGATCGCGATCGCCACCACCACAAACGCCACCGAACACACTATCACCGAAGCCATCAACGCCAGCGTGTGCATGCTCGGTTCCGTCACGTTCACCGTCGGCGGTGGCGTCGTCGTCTTGGGCACGTACTCTGGCAGCAGGTCCTTGTTGCAGAAATCTTCGTTCTCACAGCACACGATTGATTTGCCGTGAATTTGCGGGGATTGAACGCCAACTTTGCACTAAAAAAAAAGAAAAAAAATCAGTCAAATTGCCTTTAAAATTTTTGAATGAGAATCTCACCTGAAGCAGTCCACCATTTTGCTCCGGCGGCATACAGCCGTGGCTCCACTCGGGCACCTTCAGGCCGGTTTCCTCGTCCAGCACTTCCTCGACGGCGGCGAAGCACGACCCGCCGGGTCGCGTCTCACAGGTTCCATTTTGCAAATTTCCCGGGCAGTGTCCCTCGCAGTAGCACTGCAGCGTGCGGGCTGAAATTTGAGAAAAAAAGAAATTTGGAATTAAAAAAACTTGTCGATAAAAATAAAAATGGGTAAACGCGATTGAGAGTGTACAGCGGAGACGCAAACCGTCACGTGGCGTTACGCTTTTTGGTGCGTTACGAAATTTTGCTTGTGCGGGAGAGTGAGAGAGAACGACGTTGTTTTGACAGCTGCGCAACGGGAAGCAAGTCGAAACTTTCGCAGAACTATTGTTTTGATTTGAGCTGAGATTTTTCAAGATTTCTTGTTTTAAACCTTAAATTTAGTAGAAATTGAGTATGAAAGTGAAATCAGTACTAGTAAATTCGTGAGAAGGAAAGCAAACTGGTGGAATGGAACGACTCTTAGCATGAAAACACGGTCACGAATCGGAACATGGAATGTACTGAAAAAACAGAAGGTCAACTTGGGGGTCCCCAAACGACCCTTTGCCACAATCAACGCCAACAAAGTTCGTGAAAAATGACCACGCATCCCTTTTGCAACCTTAAACCGATTAGCACTCCCCCTGATGATGACAAATGCGTGGCCCCGCGCAACTTCGATAACGAACTTGACCATCAATCAACGATAGTCTTCGGGGTCCCGATTAGGGACGTGATCACCCGAGCGGGGTTGCAAAACCGCGAAACGGTAGCGCAGTTGATGAATTGCGCCGTTTCGGCGCTATCAATGGTCGTAAATCACATCCCTGCGGGACCTCGCAACTTGCCGATTGTAATTTTAAGGGATTAACCTGCAAAAATCGGAGAAATCGACGCAGCGCAATAAAATGTCTCACTTTATTGCGAAAAGTCATTAGGCTTGGCACTTGGCACTCGCGTCTGGGACGCGCTAAACGAAAAGGTGTTAAAAGCTGGTTAAGGCAAAACATTTTAATTATAATTGGGGTGTCGATCGACCACGTGATTCGGTGGGGTGCCGAAAATCTTCCACAAAAAAGACACGTCGCGGACGCGTCTCCTTATGAATAATTCATGTGGAACAAACGATATCCGGTGTGCGGCGAACGGAGCTCGCGAAAGCGGATGTGAGCTTCTCCAAAAACTACCGAGAAATACGCGGTGTGACGACCATATGTGGACGAGATGAGTCGCTGCCGCGAGTTGGAGATAAGTTCAAGCGAACCGGTTCATGCGCGGAGGTGGGCGTATTCTCGCGGAACCTTTACGACGCGTTCGGAACCAATCAATCATGGTAGATTGGAGCCCTGGACAAGACTTCTGGTGCCAAAAGCTGTCCAAGTTGGCGTCAGCTCAATCTTCCTGGTCAGAAAGTGGAGTCCTGGACCTCGTCAAGGGTTAATCGAACCTCGTATCGCCGCAGCGCCAATCAATCAAGCCAGCAGTTTCGACAGTGCGCGCAGTTCTACACAGCCAAATCTTGAAGTTTTTGGCGATTACGTTTGATGAACGCGTCCCGCTGCGACGATGGCTAATTAGATTCGCACGAGGGAACCCACTGCCGTCGCTGGTAACCTCAATATCAGCGCGGGCTTGCCGTATACAGCGGAATCGTTATCGGAACTCCTTGAACACCATGGAAGAAGGGAGTGTAGCGCTGATATCGCTTATCGCGCACTAGGTGAACGCGACAAGAAGGTGAGACGCGATTAGGTCTCGAGTGGATAGTTTGTGCAAGTTTGTAACACTTTCTACCCAAAAGGGAGGGGAGTTTGACCATCTTTTTCGCTAGATTACCGCGTTCAAAGGTCGCTACGTCGACGACTTCTTCCGAGTAGCAATCCCGAAAAATCGTTATCGCTCTTCGAGCTTCAGCTTGTATCGGTGCGAGAGTCGCCTTTCACCCATACAGGCTAGGCGACCTTTGTAAACACACCTCGTACCTTTCACGAGTTCTAAGCCTGGAGCAGCGAGTAAACAGTAAACAAATAATATTTACACGTCGCTCCGCTCTCTCCTCTCTCTTCACCTAGTCCCGCGCGACCTGTAGAATTCAACAGTCGTTGAGCGCAAACAGAACGCTGAATGAAGCGCGAGAGGAGTCGTTCCCGCAGCGTAGATAACCGAATAAGTGGTTTGTTGAAAGTGGAGAAAAAAGTTGTTCAAACAGCGCTGAACACTTCCCGGTTCTCGCGGTGGAACTGTCAAACGCAGTGGGGTGATTTGAACTCAAAAACACGCTAGGATCCTTCGGTTACAATTTTGAACTCGATCAATATCGGAGATGATCAAGTCACGATCAATTTCTGAGTCGTAGGGACTTCGATCAGCTATCTTTCGGAGCTCTGAGGACATCGATTTTTCCCATAAATTTAGTCTTAAAGGAACTTTGTAGACAACCATAGCTGGTAAAGCCTACAAAGTACTTGCCCGTCAAATGTACGGACGCGATCGATGTCCTGACTGTTCCAAAACATGTCAGGGAACCTCGATCGCCCAACGCCCACGCGCTGAACCATCCCACATTGTTTACATTCTGTTGATCTTCGCGCAACATTGTCGCGTCGTCATTTTCCACATGACCAAAGTGATGTTTGTTTTGCGGATTGCCCCCTCAAGAAACGCGCGCGCGCGCCTGTCAAAGCGATGACGAAGAGCGAGTTTCCTTCTATTAATAAGCTGACTTGCGGGATCCGCGTAGGCCTCTTTCGTCACTCACGTGGCCCCTTTTTTCGAAAGGAAGGTGTGCTGCGTGGGCGCGCCGATCGTCACCGGGGGTTGACAAATTGAGTTGCCGCTCGTCGTCGTTGAAAAGAAGTCCGTCCACTTCTTCGCCGCCGCGAGCAAATTTAGATCAAAGATCAAACCAAGCTGTTTGACGTCTCGAACCCATTTCGTACGTCACTTCCTGGACCTGGTCGCCCATCATCCATCAAGAACGAGTTTCAGAGATCGTAAACCGCGCGCGACAAATGACTTGCGGACTCATCAGTCTCCGCCCCGAAGGGGTGACAGAACCGGTAAAAATAGAAATCCTGTTTCCGTCGTCGTCGTTGGCGTGGACTTGGGACCAGCTGCTGGGCGATCTTCTGCTTGAAGATCGCGATCGCGCGAAATTTTAGTGAATGAAGTTCGCGCGCGATAGTTGGGCGTAGCGAGAGCCCCGCAGGGGAGCCCTCGTACGGCTTGGAACTCAAGTCACGGTGATTTGCATTTGGGAGGAGGTCGTCGCGAAAGTGGGACTTGATCGCGTTTGAGAGGAGGTGATCGCGGTTTTTCTGAATGGTTTTTGAAGTTGATGTGAATCTGGATTGATCTCGCAGATATAATCACTTATGGGTTGATCATTCAGATCATCAAGATCATCACATTAGCGCAGAAGGAATGACTCAGAATTGTTTCATATTGCTCCAGTTAATTAAGTTTGGCACACTGAAGTTCATGAAAACATTTTTTTTTCTAGATCTGATTCCGATCTTGGTTGGTTTTCCAAATCTTCATGATCATAACCAGATCAACCTGCTGACTGTAAATCGCTCCCAAATGCCGCATTTTTGTCCAGTTTGGTGCACTGAAGTTCCCTAAATTTTCTCCTGCTCTAACAATCCCCCGATAACTCATAACGATCGCGATTGCCGCTTGGTTAACAAGACAGATCTTCAAGATCATTACAGTAACTCTTAGAGGACGACTTAAATCGATCCCAAATTGTTTCTGCTGGTTCAGTGTACTACACTGAAGCTCATGGAACTAAAATTGTCATTCCAAGTCTCGCTTAGATCTCGGTTGATCCTCCAGATCTTCAAGATCACCACTCCAGATCGCCATGGAGGACGCAAATCGCTCCCAAGCGACTCCAATTTGTCCAGCTTGGTGCACTGAAGTCCGCTGAAGCTCCCGTCACCACAAGATCCCATAACGACCGCGCGGTTGACTAACGATCGCGTGTCGCGTGGCACTCAACCCCCACGCAGATTTTGGACCATAAGTAGGTTACTACGGCCACGATGACAACGCTAAGCCGATCAGCCGCTGTGACCGAAAATCAATTAAGCAGTTTTACATATTAACTTTTTGGGCGGGTGGTGGGATATCCAAGTCGATCGTCACAGCGTTGTTTCATTAATAATATTACAATAAATTACGCGAAGATTATGACCAATAAAATATGATAAGTGGAGTTGCCGTTTCGTTCGGTTTTGTCTCAGCGTCGAGTATTGTTCCACGAGGGGTCTCGTAACCAGTTTGAGACGGCGATCGCCAACACATGGTCGGGCCTCGATCGCGCTGAAATCACCTTCTACCGAGAGTAGAAGCATAATTTAACTGCTATATATGGGGAAATGTAAATTGGTTAAGGCCTTAGTGGCAGCTGCTGCCGAGACTAGCCAAGAATGGGGGAGTACCCGTCAGACTTGGTCAGGGCCTTTCCAAAACAGTGATCGCTCCTAGATATGGACAGGATGTACGAGAAACCCAGGACACACCCCTGGGGAGGTACGCGATCGCAGCGCGATCGCTGCTGACCGGGATTGTGCGTAGATCGAGATTAATTGCATCGTAAACTAGATTAAATCACGCGTGCAGCAGTCCCAAGTCGAAGATCGTCGACGGTGAAATCCGGTTGCAGCAATTCACAGCGGGTTCGCCGTATCACATCTCACAAATTAATAATTATTTTCCCTTCCCCTCCAAGGGGTTCCCGCAACACTCCGGTAGGGTCTTCACGACGTACTTTTGAGCAGGTCGTAACGCGATCGCGATCGCGACTTACGCGATCGTACGGGCTAGACCCCGCTGAAACACTACCGCCGATTCCACGCATCTGCCTTATCAAGATTCTCGTGAAACCCCCGGCTGTCAACCGTTTTTTGCTCACGCACTCACGTCTCTCTTCATCGAATGATCGTCATCATCGCCGCGATCATCATCATTTTGCGCTTTACGTAGAAGTCAAAGATTAACAACATTGCGCGCTGATGCTGGGCCCGCTTGTGGAACAGACAATTATAAACATATGTGAAATCGCGTCCGTTTTTGTTGGCCTGCTCCTTCTACACTGGTTCGCGTGTAGAAACACAAAGAGCCTGGCAGTGGTAGTGGTGATGGGGAGTCGGTGGCACTAATACAGGTTGGGTTGTTTGAAAACGGAGCGATCGCGAGCGTAGGAGATGCTGTGGACGCTTCGGTTATCGGTTTGAACTCGATCAATAGCGGAGATGATCGAGCCGTGATCGATTTTTGAGCTGGTAGGACTTCGATCGTGTCCGAAGGTATCATTTGGAACCTTGGGGACATCGATCCTCACCTTTGATTTGGTAGTCAGGGTTGATCAAGTCGGCAAATGTACAAATTCGCGATTTCCTCGATCGTTGATCGAGCTCCCCAACCTCTCCTCCAACCGAAGAAATCTGGTTTACCTTTGCAAATACTTGATCGCGTCGCGCGCGCGCAAAAAAAAGACCCGATCGTGCCTTCCCGGTTCACGGCTCGGCTCAGCTGCTCATTCACAAGACGCGATCGCACCAATACACAGGCGCGAAGAATCGTTTTGAGTTGTGTGTTTCGGGCACCCGAGATTATAGATTATAATTAATAGCTGTTAGACGGGGTCCCTTCGCGTCGCGCGATCACCTTTTTCCCGATCGTGGTGGTGATCGTGCCCACCAATACAAACGCAGTTTGTACGGGAAGAAAGAGGAGGCATTAATAAGATATTAATAGCTGTTTAATTTAATACGCACATGTGCGTCGAGAAGTGTTGGGTTACTCGATCGCGGGTTGAAGATCGCGAGCGGGGAAGGAAACCACAGCTTGAAGCCTGGAAAACTCACGCCGAGAGGCGAAAGATAAGAACCATCAATTTGACGATCGATTGGTGACGACTCTTTTCTCTCACTTTAGAACGAGGGAGTACGAGAGCAAAGGGCAGCGGATGGATCACTCAGTCAGGGGTTTGAGGGTGCACGAAGCTGTGGGAGATTGTGGTGATTGAGTTCTGGCAGCCGTAACGGTAGGGCCGTGATTGATGAGTGATGAGATCGTAACGAGCCGATTGTGAAGCAGCCGAAATATTCTCACTGCAGTCTGGCTACGAAATTATGGGAAAATTCAAGCTTTTTCAGACTTAAGTTACGCTCAACCAATCAAATTTACATAGGTCGGCTAAGAAGTTATGAGAAAATGTAATCAGTATCAGACTTGAGCATCTTTCTCTAATCTAATTTTGAATAGGACGGCTAAGAAGTTATGGAAAAGTTAAGTTTAGTTGTCAGACTTGATTTAAACTTAACCAATCCAATTTTCGTAGGCTGGCAACGAAATTATGGAAAATAATAATAATAATATTGAATGTTTGGCCTTTGTGAAATGTTAGTCTTGATTTGAAAATTCCAAAAATATTTTTTTCGAAGAGATCGGAAAATTTCACAAATGTTTCATATATTAACATTGAAAATCGGACCATTAGTTGCTGAGATATTGACGATAGAAAATGGTGGGTTGTTTGGGTGAAACTTAGAAAACATCAATTTTCCTGTTTTTAAACCTTTGCATTGCAATATCTCAGCAACTAAAGGTCGTATCAACAAAGTCCAAATAAGCAAAATATAGAGAATTTTCTCAGCTTTTCAAAAATATTTTTTTCAAAACTGGGCAAACATGTGCACTAATTTAAAAAAATGAAAAACTGCGACTATTTTCAAAAAAGTCACTTAAATATGGCTATAACTTGAAAACGGTGCACTTTATCAAAATTTTAGTAAAGTACTTTTTGATTGCAAATTTGATTTTACATCGAAAAATGAAGTTGAAAAATTTTTACGACCAAAATTTCGATTTTTTGAAAAAATCAGTATTGATTAAAAAATTCATAACTCGGTCAGTGGTTTTTTGCACAACCTGGAAATTTCTGAAAAGTTGGCATTTTATGCCTTCTAAAACATATCAAAAAATAAAAAAAATTAAAAATAGTGTTTTTTTGTAAATCAAGTTTTAGTGATAAAAAGTTAAATAAAAAAATCACCAAATTTTTTTTACCGTGTATTATTTTTTTCCAGTGTAGTCCGTATCCATACCTACAACTTTGCCGAAGACACCAAATCGATCAAAAAATTCCTTCAAAAGATACAGATTTTTGAATTTTCATACATCATTTTTGTATGGACAGCTGCCGAATTTGTATGGAAAATTATATGGACAAACTAATGATGCAAAATGGCTTCTTTGGACATACCGAAGGCACCAAAAAAGTTTCAGTCGGATTAAAAAATACAAAAAAAATCGAATGACCGAAATCCTAGAGAACTGCTCATCTATGGAAATTCCCGGCCTTTTCTCCCGATCGCTCCGTATTCAACGGAGGTAATTAGCAGGCACTACCGAACCAACCAACCGAAGTCTGAAAGAAAATGCTCAATCAAGCGCTCAAGATCTTCGAGGCTTCGGTGTGTTAATTACAGCTAAACAATCTCCATTATAGAGCCCCCGGTCCCGGAAAGCGATGATTACCTCTCTCGCGATCGCGATCGCGCTGGGCTTGTGCGTGTACAAAAGCACAATGCCCCCTTCTTCGCGCGGAGAGGCGTCTGTTTGACCAACAGTTTAACGCTAACGCTCAAACGCTAGAATTTGGTGCGTAAACACCTTTCTCGGCTCTTGGCGTTGGTCGACCAAAAGTGTCACCCTTAGTGTTGGTTCAGCTGGGGGCACGATCAACGTGACCACCGGGTCGTCGTGACTATGAATTTTCATAAGAACCGCGATCGTTACCGGCGGTCATGATCCTTATGATCTCCAGAGAGTCAACCCGCAACCCGCTACCGTATTGGTGTCGATCGCGGAGTTGCAGATCTACGTGGGAGTAGTCGGCAACCCCCTGCAGCTCGATCTCTCTCTCTCGCGGAGTCGGTTCCGTTATGAGCAAACTGTGATCGATCATTCAACGGGAGCCGCAGCTTCGGCGGTGGCACGCCTGCAGTTTTGAGTGATTGCAATCGCTCCAGCATCGCCCCGGCACGCCATATGGTCGTACGCCATTATCTTCCCGGCGGGGGATTTTACCCCTCCAACTCTTCAACTCCAGTCTGGTCTGGCAATCGCCGCGAGGGGGAGAAATATCAATCATTAATAGATTTCTCGTGCCGGGCGGACTGTTTTCGGTTGAGCGTTGTTGTTGTTGTTGTTGTTGGGGGTGTCTGGTTTTGGCTGGTGGAATCCCGGTTTCCGCCAAACTTGGATCAACAACAACATGCTGGTGCGCGCGACGTCGAGATTTCCGTATTTGGTGGAACGAATCTCGATGAAAATTGGACAATTTGTAACAAAAACAGAACAGATTCTAATGCGATCGTCACTTTTGTAAGAGGATAAGGGAAATTCTCCACGGTATCAGCCATCGTTTCAAGCAAGAGGTCCTCGGATTTGGACCCCGGATCAAACTCGCATAGCTTTAGAGAGTTTGTTAGACTACATTGTTGGTATGTTGGAAAGTCATGGGTCTTCTAATAACTATCAGGAGTTAGGATCTGTACGTCTATCACCGTAACAAGCAAGAGGTCGCCGGATTTTGACCCCGGATCATACTCGCACAACTTCAGTGAGTATGGTAGACTACTTTTCTGGTATGTTGGGATGCCCTAGGTCTTCCAAGGACTCCCTGGAGTTAAGATCTGTGGGTTACCACCGTAAAAAGTAAGAGGTCGTCGGATTTTGACTTCAGATCATAATCGAAAAACTCCAGTAAATATGGTAGACTAATTTTTTTTCAAGTTGGGATGCCCTAGGTCATACAAGGACTCCGTGGAATTAAGACCTGTGGGTATACCGCCGTAACAAGCAAGAGTTTGTAATTTTACCCCAAAACACTAGCCGGCTATCGAACTATGCAGTCAACATGCCAAAATACGAATTTCCTGACACCAAAAAGGCTTCTCAATAATCCGTGAAGGACGACTCAAACTCGCAAAGTCAAGTTTGTCTCTTCAGCTAATGGAAAAGACACATAAATGGCACCAATTTGCACTTTTCCCTCGTCCAGGTGCGAACTTGCGCAACGTTTGACATAGTTTCCCACGCGGACGTCACCCGCCGCCTACTTTTCCACAACAAACAAACACACAAATTGGATATTGGCAAGTGGCGTTATTTATAGCCCTAGCACTTTCTTTCTTCGCCGTTGCTGCGCTGCATTCCTGGCCATTGTTTATTTTCGTTTTGAAGAATGAGAACGCCCAGCCGCCTGCGATTGCCACATGCGTTCCGCTTGACGCAATTCCGGCCAGAGAGGGGAGGTCGCGTGTTGCGATTTGCGCGCCAATTTCGCTACAAAGTTGCGCCCGCTTGCTGTGATGGATTGCTGTCAGAAAAAGTGTCGTAAATTTCCTACCAATTTTATGACCTATGAATACCGATTTTTGGGGGTTGCGCGCAGATCAAGTTCAGTGTCTTACCTGGAAAAAACGAAGAAAGAGAAAAGAAACTGGTTAGAATTGGTCAACAAAACAAAAAAAGTCAACAGAAGTAGATTAACCTCAAAATCACCGTCACATGGCGATAAATTTCCCGCCCATTCACGCTTTAGTACTCGGGTTTCGCAAACGTTAATGGCCCATTGTGAGCGCGGAGCTCACGCGGGCACCGTCCGTAAACATGGCCACAAATTGTGCCTTTAATTATGCATATATTCGCTCTCGTCATCCCGTGAGATTCACGCCCCCACACAAAAAAATGAACAGATTCCCCTTCGCCCAGTAGACAGCATCACACAAAAGACATCAACAAAATTACGATGATTACTGAAAATTGCCCATTTTATTGGGCGATAAATAATATTTACTCCCGGTGACAAAAATAATGAAGCTCTCTCTCTCTCGAAACACACAGGTTAACGACTTGAAAGTTGTGGGCACAACGACAAAGCGACGTTAATTTTGTTTGTTTATTTTCGATGTTGTTTTTGGTCTCCGTTGTGACATATGCTAAAATGAGAGGTATTTACGAGTGAATCCGATAGCTTTAGGAAGGGAAATTGACATTTTGAGCTTTAAATTGTGTCGAAATTCATGCATAATTGGTCACAATCAAGGATACGCCCTTGGCAAATGTTACGACCATCTGTCAAATCCATAGTAAATTTTCAATAGGGCGAAACCTTGGATGTAAACTAGCAGCCTATTCCACTTTTACTCAACGTGAACTGTCACTATAGCAAGTGGTATTAGGATTTACGCCGACTCGGTTTTGATGTTAGAAATTTGACAGCTTGGCTGCACTGTTTACATTTTTTGCACGTGTGTCTCTGTAAAAATGTGTGTGCGTGTGCGCTCGTGACGTCACGCTGTAAAACCTAATAGACTATTTTGTTTACATCAAAATTAGCTGTCATTTTTGTTATTTATGTTATATGAAATTAGCTGTTTGTTTACATCCAGAGTTACGCCCCCCTGGATGTAAACAAACAGCTAATTTTACTCATTTTAATGTTAATACAGAGCGAATATGTTAATTCGAAGGGAACTGCATTCGAATTAGCAAATCCGAATTCATTAATTAATTGGAACAACTGACAGCTGTCAAAAGCACTAAATAACGTGCTCGAAAATCAACGAACAAAGGTGTCGAAATGTAAACATAAGTTGGCAACTCAGCGAAAATCGAATTGACGAAACCGCTCTGCATTCGCATAAGTGATCGAAATTAACTGTTTGTTTACATCCAGAGTTACGCCCTTCTGAAAAGACGCAGAGAATCTTTCTTAACGCGTCAAGGGTTACAGAAAATCGCAAAAAACAAGGCCGTTGTCGCCGTCATCTCCCGCCACAATAACGAGACACTAATTGCGTCTCTCGCCAAACAAAAAAAAAAGCAAAACATTGTTTACGACCTTCAGATCTCGAAAAAAAAGGAAGGAGAGACATCAACTCTTATTTTTGGCCATGCCAACATTGCCAAGGTGTTCCGTTAGAGGGGGTCACCCGTTTTTGGTTTATCTCAAAACAAGACAATTTTTCAGGAAAAGGGGAGGGTTGGCGGATGACGTGACGTAGACAGGAGAGGGCTCAACACAAGTAGTGTATCGGAAACATAATTGTCAGCGGCGGCGCGTAAGTGGCCAACGAGGTGAGTAAAGCAAGAGCAAAACTTTTGGCTGCGGAGCCAACAAGAGCCATTAATATTAATAATAAAAATAAATAACAACAGCCATAATAATGATAATGTAATAATTGCCGAATTAAGAAACAGTTTAACATGTTTACGAACCCCGAAGCGGGCACCTTGGCTTAAAAACTCAGTTTTTGAGGTTAGGGGGAGCGGCGGGACAGCACTTATATGGCGCGGAAAAGGAGGGAAAAAATCAATAACACATTAAGTTTTAAGACGAAGCGATGTGCGAAATGTGCGAGGAGAAGACGAAACGTCAGAGCGCAGAAGAACGCAGCACTAGCGCCATCTGGACGGACGGAGTCTGGGGTTCGAGCAGCAACCGAGCAGGCCATGCCTCAACGGGAATCAGAACTGACAACACTGTAATTATTATGTTAATGGTGAAAGCATGTCGAGCATACATTACCACGCAGTTGGCTTTGGCTCGTACTTATAAGGGAGGAGTGCACTTCGAGTAAAGCACCGAGCTTTTTTGCTTGAATGTCTAATTAGGTGGAAATCGGTGGATTGATGGGGTCGAACCATTTTGGCGTGTATGTTTTGCTAATTTGCAGGGGGAGGAGCCTCAGTGGCTTGAAGTTTTTTTTGACAGACGTCGGCTAAAGCTGGCGCCTACCTTGTTGCGTCAATTGTATTAGTGTTTGACGTTTCTACTCGAAATGACATTGTTTCCAATTTCGGTCAAGATCCGTCAACCAATGTTTGCAGTGAAGCTCATAATTATCGAGAAAAATCGTCATGACAACGAAACCCGGCAAAAAAGTCGCCCCAACTTTGGACCCATGCTGCGTTATCAAACGACATGACAAATCTCCAGCCACGATGGCCTTTAGCCTCGCCACTCGATTTCGTCGTGTCTCTTTTTTTTCTTTTGGTAAGCTGACACGTCCTGTCAAAACTCACAGCGGGACCAGATTAGCAAATTCACGCGAGCGAGCCCGCGCTCTCTCAAAATCCACCGAATCGAAATGCGTGAGTTCGATTGCCGCGCTTCCGGAAGTGTCAAAGTATTGTCGATTTTGCCGCGCGCGATGTTCAAAAATCCCCACCCAAACAGCCGCAAAACTAGTCGGCCACCACTTCCGAAAGCCATTACTCTCTCGCGCGCGACGCTCGCAAGACGTCAGACGGATGAGCGTCGTCTAAACAAAACACGCATGGCCTGCTCCGTGGGATCCCGCGTGCTCCAATTTCCTCCGCTGCGCGGGGTTAAAAAATCTGCGTGGGGTAGTACAAATACCACGCACGAGAGATCGACAACACAAGCCGCTATTAATAGAAGGGAAAACTCAAAACATACGCACACACGCGCCTTGAGGCGTGTTGTTCACAGATATGTAAACTGACGCTCTGCAGTCAGCAGTGGGGAAAGGAAGTCGCGCGAGATAGTGGCTTTGTTTATGTGGGGCTTGTCTCTCTCGCGCTCACGTGTGAGAGTAAGTTTGGGATGGGATGTGAAATTATAGGGAAAAAAAAGAAACCTTCTCAACGAGAAATGCAATCTCATTCTCGAGTGTGATAACGGCTGGAGCATGCTGGCAGACTGAGTGGTGAATGGAAAATGTTTCAATGGTTTTTTTTTATTTACAAAACCAACAATAATGTAAGGAATTGAAGTTTTTTTAAATTGTTACGTAGTTTACGAACACCCCAACAAATCAGCTGCAGTTATAGAAAGCAAAGTAATGAATATATTTAATACTGGAGAATCTGACTCAATCATCTTTAATAATTCGGTTAATTTTTGTTCTATTTTTTTGAATACTTTGAAAACTGGCAACTCTTCCATACCCAATGAGCATTTTGCTAGTAGTCGATGATTTTAGCGGATTGCAGACTGGATTCCGCCATGTAATGTGATGATTGTCTAAGCTCAAGGAAGTGATAATTGTAAATAGAACCAATTCCATCATAACCAGATTCTCACCATCGCACCGGTTACAATTAAATAAATTTGGATGACGGGAAGTATTGATGCTAGACTTGTTTAAGAGGATAAGGGAAAATCTCCACTCCAAATAAGCTTCGCTTGGAGTTATAAACGATTTTTTGAAAGGCATAAGGTCAAGGATACGCTCTTAGCAAGCGTTGGTGCATTCAGTTTAGGTAACATCTTTCTAAAAAACAAAATTTAAAGAACTGGCAACACTTTCTTGAAATATCGGTTGTTAATTAGAGTATTTTTAGTTTTAATTTATTGTTTATTTTTATCACCATGTTTCTGTGCAAAGTTAGACTACGTTTCAAATGATTAGATCTGACAACACTTTTATTTAGGTTAATTGACTTTGAAAAATAATATTAAGATACTTATTTTCTATTTTTCTTTTACTTTATTATACAAATTTTCCGAAATTTCAGCAATTTTACTAAAATTTTGAAAAATATTTTCCTACTGCACCAATAAAATTTTAAGAACTGATTTCGATTATTATTAAGTATTTTGCTTGAATTTATTGAACTTATTAAAAGCATAATTTGTAAATTTGAAAGAAAAGAACTTATGAAACTAATTATCTGTGCATCAATAGGAAGATAATTTCGTAAAAATGTCTCAGTAGATAGAATTTTAAAGAACCGGCAACCCTGGCATGATTTAAAAATACTTATGTTATGGACCTTTTAAAGCTAAGTTGTTGTTTATTTTGATGATGTTTCTTTCCTCATGTTTTTCGCGTTTTGGTCGCTCGTTTTGCTTAAGACGTATCCAAATTAGGTTGCTTCACAAATCGGTTCAATTATTTAACATTTTGAAAAAACTGGCAACCCTGATTAAAGTTATTGGCACTAGGTTTTTCCTTTTAAAATTTGTTATTTTTTTAAATTGAGAAAGTGCACAATTATGGATTACGTATTATTATTATTATTTTTTAATTCTTTTATTCCGGTCGTACGTCTTGCGTAGGGCGTATCTAAATTACATTCAGTGATTTCACGTTAAATCAGCAGGGCCAGTTGAAAAGTGCTCCGATTTTGCTCAAATTTGCCATGGAAGTTCCTTGACATAAAGAATTCGACGCGTAGTTTTTGTATGGTTACTGATTCTATACGAGAAAGGGTGGTTAAAAAAAAATGTAAATTGCGATTTTTTTTAAATCCTGTTGTAGATGTCAAAACTTCATCGTTTTTTTTTATTATTTTTATTGAGATTTTGAAAATGTATATTTATCGAAATTTTAGATTAATTGATCAGTACATGTTTAAAATTGCAATTTAAAAATCAAAATGTGTGATTTATGTTAGGATGGGATTTATTAAAGATTTAGAGTTTTTTCCTATTTTTTAGCAATCTTATCACGTTTAACACTTTCGTCCACCCTTGTCAAACCGTAAATCCCAAAAAAGTGATGCAAACTTAACCATCAATTGCTCAACATTTTCAATACTTCCTCATCGACTAAAATGTGTTCCTACGCACAGGAAAAGTGCGACTCAAGTCAAAACAGAGATCAAAACCACCGTCGGTATTGGTGGCGGCACACTACACACTTGGACTACTACTAGGAGCAGATGTAAACAAGAGCATTAATTAACGATCATTACGCGCGCCCGCCGTTGTGTGCGAATTTAAACCCTCAGAGCTCAGCTGGGTCAGAAAAATTGCGTGAGTTGGCTCAACCTAAACAAATAGCCATCAACGGACGAGGTCCAAGAAGGTGGCAGGAGGGGGTGTTTATAAGAGGCGATTTGGCGTGAGCGCGAGCTAGTTATGGGCTAATAAAGATATTGTACTGAATGAAATTAAAGGTTTATTTCCCGCAATTAGCCGCCTTTAATGTGCGATCAAAGTGAGGCGAGTTGGTCAAGGAAATTGGATCAGTTTGGAGTTGGAACCCAACTTGGGATTTATTAATTCAGATGGGTTCAACTTAACTACATGAATTCGAACTCTACTCTTGAGAATAAATTGAAATTGAAAAAAATACCAATAGATATGGCTCTCTTGTAACTGATTTGAATTTCAAATTTTCCATCGGTAACGTCAACGAGGCTCTTCGAATACAAAAGGTCCAAGAACTGGAGAAGAAACAGCAACAACAACAACACAGACGATATTCTAAACCGCTATCAACATACAGAAATCGAGATGTGCCCTCTCTAGCATCTCGTACACACCATAGCATCAGCATAACAGAAATGAAACAGAGAGAAAAAGAAAAACATTAAATTTTACGATTTCTTCTCGCCATCACCGTCATCTTCGTCTTTCCACAATACGCTCGGACGACCTCGTGCATAAATCTCCCACCCTGTCCTGCCCTGCCCAGCCCAAAAGTCCTAGATTCTTCCACTCTTCTAAACACTGTCGATCTTTGTCCTCCGCTACGATCTGTTTTCGTGGTAATCAAAGCTATTCAAAGAAAAGAAAAAAAAAAACGCTCTTGAGCGAGAAAAAGGCGAACCTTCATGAAATTTAACACCCGGACAAATACCCAAAAAAGGCGAGTCTTCTTCCCCAGATCCGATCCTCCTTTCTGGAACCTCGACTCGAAAAGCACCGAATTCAATGCCTAATTTATGGCACATTGTAGTGTCCGCCCAAGCCAACCAGATCGAGCGATCCTTTTGAAACGTCACATTCGAGTACGAAGCGAAACCGATCTTGGAAAAGGAGGAGGCCGAAAAAAAGGGCCAATTTCCGAGATGCAGCTGAATGCAGCTCGGGCGAAAATTCAGCATGCGAAACGAAACGAACAGAACAAAGTGGAATGGTCAGTTCTTTTTGTTTTTTTTTTGTTTTGCTGGTTCGTTTTGAGGAACGGGAGAATACCTTTGCGCGTTGCGATTTTCTTTTGTGAGTGCAAAAAAGAAAAAAAAAGGGAGAAAAAAAAAAAAGGGAGAGTGTCAGGTTTGCTGACTTTTGGTTCGCACAAGTGGCGAAAGAGACAGTGGTGTACTGAGGATGAGAGAAGACCATGGTCGTACTACTTGTTTGGGGCGTATCCTAATTTTAACTGAAATTTGGTTAGGCTTCATCCATAAAGTACGTCACGCTAAAATCAGCCAAAATTTACCCCCTCTCCCCCCCCTTTGTCACGCTTTTCCTATACTTATAACACGCAATGTCACACTTGCTCAGACCCCCCCTCCCCCCCTAGAGCGTGACATACTTTATGGATGACGCCTTAAAGTGTTTCCAAATGTAACTGTTTTCCTCGCAAACCCGTTTTATCTGAGTGTATTTGCCCAAATTTAAAGTACAACCAGCATGTAAAGTGTGCAAATTGCAATGGTAAATTAAAAGCTAACTTTCGGTGTTTTTTGTCATTTTTTTATTTGTTTATTATATTTCTACAATGATTTTTTTCTTGAATTTCATATTATTTATCTAATTTTGTAAAATTCTCTAATTTTGGTCGTAGGTCTTGCGTAGGGCGTATCTAAATTTATACATTAATCGGTTCCATGTCAAACCAGCAGATTTAGATCAAAAGTGCTCCGGTTTTGCTCAAATTTGGCCTGGGAGTTACTTGGACATCATAATCAGACCCGTATTTTTCTGTTTGGCGATTAGGGATTTTGGCACAAATCACTTTTGATTTTTTTTTCAATCAGTCACATCCCAGAGTCTATTTTTCATTTTTGAATGTGGTGAATCAAAATCCTAAAAATCATAGAAAAAACATTTCCAGCAGTGAGTTTTTTGGTCCAGAGACCTTCGAAACAGCAGTTTCCATTTGATATGTAGCAACTAACCACCACTGAAATTGTGTTTTTTGAGAAAATCGTAAAGATACGCAATTTATGACCTCCCTATTTCTGATAGGACCACCCTAATCGCCAGGGAATTCCCATGCAAAAGTTGAGCACGATTTGAGCACTTTTGTTATGGATCCTGCTGATTTGACGAATTTGTTTCAGAACGAGGGAAATGTTTTAAAATAAATCAATATTATTATTAATTTTTTAATCATATGGAAAAATGTCACTGCGTAAATTTTGATACTAATTTCTGTTTTTGATGTATTTGATGATTTTCTTCGAAATTTGTTTCCATTTTTTAGATTTCCCTTAACTTGCAAAGTATTCTTTTTTTATCTTTTCGGTCACACATGTTGTTTAGAGCGTATCCTCATTTGTTTCTTCCACGAATATCTTGAAAGTAACTCAAATCAATAAAAAAATCAACTTTATTCATGTTTTGTGCAAATTGCAAAGGAAATCTAGAAGCCATCTTCTGGTCCAATTCTTAGCAAATTTGATTCAAATCGAAGTAAATGTTTTCAAATCAGTGCAATTAGCGAGTAAAATGCGTCAAATGTAATAGTTAATGTTGAGACTTTTGCTGTTTTCGGTCTTTAACTGCTCAATGTCTTTTTAAAAAAATGTTTAAATTTCATGGGATTTCTAATAAAGAGGTTTTCTATAATTTCTCACTTTTTGGTCGTACGTCTTGCTCAGGGCGTATCCTCTATTTTGCAAGAAAACTCTAGATTCTTGAAAATGTATTCATTTTTAATCATCTATAGACTGTGAACAACAAATTTGATGTAAAACAGGAAGCACAATCAGCGAGTGAAATGTGCAAATTGCAGAGGTAATTTAGAAGCCAACTTCTGGTGTTTTCATTTGTATGTTATTTATTGATTGCTTTGAATGATTTTTTTTAAATATATTTATTAGAAGATTTCCCTTCCTCAAACACTACATCTCTGCCCAACTGAAATCGAATCCAAGGGCACTGTTTTCGTACAAATTTTCAGAACGTAAATACGAAAAGAAGCAAACGGAAAAAACGGCCACAATCCACAAAAGAAGCTGTGAATGTGCCTTCATTTGTACCATGGCGACGACGACGACGACATCCGAGAGATCGAAATGTGCACTTGAAAAGCCAGAAAAATTCCCGGCTGTGAACAGAACATGTGCAGCGGAATTGTTGGAAAAATTGGTGTAGGGATGGTCAAATGTTGATTTTTCGTAAAAAGTATGATTTTTTTTAAATGAATAACTTTAAAACTGAATAAAAAATAAGTGAAAAAAAAATTCCCACAAGCCACCACCACTCACTACCAGCACTTCAGCGGAAGCACTATATCGCACCCAGAATTCCCGGAATAAAAAAAGGTTCCCCGGAATCCCAAACTGAAACGGGAGAACCACGACTGCTCGTACCCGCGCAGCGCAGAGGAAACCCCCCCTAAAAAAAAGTTAATTAATTAAAATAAACCGAAAAAATCGTTTATTCAACACGTTTTCCACGACTTTTTTTCCTCCTCCTTCTCGGTTTATTATTCTCAAAGGCAAAGAAGAGTAAAATTTCCTGTTAAATTCAAGTTGACAGCCTTGGCGCGTTGGTTGGTTGCGGTGAACTTGAGCTTCAGCGGGAATACAAATTACCACCAGTAGAGGAAGATTCGTTCTCGTGGCACCCAAAAAAAAAGGAGAGGAACGGAAAGAAACAGATTTCTGTGAAGATTAGATACGGATTAATCCGCATCCACTTTTCATCTTTCACCTTGTGTTTACTTGGGTTTGAGTTTGAAAAGAATTACAAATTTAAATTTGTTGGTTTCGAATTCTACCGAGGTGGAAGGTTCATTTGGTATTGTCTTCTTCGAAAGCAATTAAAAAGCCTCAATTTTGAGAAAACCTTAAAGACAGCTGAGTTTCAAGAATTTCAAATTACGTCCACACAGGAAGCCCAAACCCCCCGAAAGTGCACGTGAGTGTAATGTTCAATTAAAGTTCTGTCGAAAATAAAGAACGTCTCCGCTCGAAAACGAATTAAAAAACCGGACAATCAAGATTCCGTCGAAACCGGGCGTCGATAAGGAAAGTGATTATTATTCTAGGTTGGTGTTTTGGCCGGGCGGGGACGAAGAAGACGTCGCGACACATTGTCGAAATTAATTTCTCCCCTTTTTCCGTGAAAGAGACGACGACCCAAACGGAAACCGAACCGAGATAACTTCCCAATCGAAAAATGAAGACGAATTCATTAAAAAAATATCGAAGCTGTTTGGTGCTGCACCAAGTGGGCATTTAATTATGAAAGTTGTCTCTCTCTTTAGGTAAAAAAAAGGGAAACAGATTACGTCGTCGAAGACGACGCCCGACGTTTCGTCGGACGAAAAAGTATTGGAATCTCCACAAACTTTTTTTTTGTGGGGTGAATTACGATATTGTTATTATTGCCCACCAAAGAGCAAAACATAATCAAGTTCAAAACTGCTGGACTGAGTTTTTGGAGAGTGGAGGAGGGAGGAAAAACCGCCGAATCTTATCGTGACAGCCAGCCGTGTATGTCCAGAGATAAGACGCGCTGAGCAATGGGTTTAACGAACTCTTGGCGACCTGAGCTGGTACAGGCACGACCGACTGCTGGTTGGTTTGGTTGATGTGGGGTTTGCAGTACACCTTCCGCTTTTTGTTTTGGGAAAGGGTTGATGTATTGAATGCAGTTTATGGTGCTCAACACTTTTACACAATCCATAAACTATTGTTCGTAGGACTTGCTTAGGGCGTATCCAAGATTCTAAGCAAAATAAGTCTTTTCAAAAATGGTCCATTATAGGTAATACAAATAACAAAACATTTTATGACAACAAATTTATTCTTAATTAAATCCTCAATTGGAAAGAATCATAAATAAAACCAGCGTGAAGTGTACAAACTGCGATGGCAATTTCAAAGCTAATTTATGGAGCTTTTCTTGCTTTTGAATTTCAAACGAAGAAGTAGCTATGATTATTTCAAAAACGTGGTTTTCAATTTAAGATAACTATTTCAAAAGGTCATATCTGCATAGGAAACTCACAAACATAGGACTATTTGAGAAAGCACTTTAGAATTTTTCTTTAGTTCGCAAAATAAAGCGAATGGTAGCAAGCATTTTGGGAAATTTATGTAATTTGAAACACGAAACTCGAAAATAAATAATTTATTTTTGTTGAATTGGGCTTGCGTCCTTGAAAAAGATTATTTATTAGATTATTGACAATTTTGTTATTTATTGAATTTTCTTTAAGAGAATGGAAAAATGGGAGAGCATTTTTTAAAATAAACTCAGGCCGCTTTTTTCTAAAGTTTATTTCACCCCCCTTCAATGTTGGTCAGAAAAATCAGACTTCAAAAAATATTTGCATCGTCATTACATAAAAAATATATATTTCCAGTTTTGATTATTTATCGTTTCATTTTTTTTTTGTTTTTTCGTAGGTAATGTGTTGTAAAAAAAATGTTGTTTTTAAAACTTATTTAGTATTTAAATGACTTTGTTATTCTCTTAATTTTTATCAAGTTTCTTTTTTTCACTTTTATGTTTTTATTTCAAATATGAGCCAATTAAGTAAACGAAAAGAATGGTCAAGGTGAAAACAAATTATAAGTATTTTTTTGTCCAAATTGACGCTCAACGCTCAACCAAACCACAAATTGAAGTTTTTTCTTATCTAAATTTGAAGTAAAGCTAACAGATTGCATTGATAAATAAGATAAATTATCTAAATTTGAAGTAAAGCTAACAGATTGTATTGATAAAACAGATGCTTTTTATTGTCTTGGTCAATCTTTAGGCATAACATATCATTTATTTTATTGCTTTTCATAGTAATTTTTTCAGCAGAAAAAAACATGCAAACTTGTTTCGAAATCCTGAAACTAATTTCTGATTATTTTTAAATAACTTTAATTTCAGGAGTTTCTTAAAAAAAGGTGTTATTTTATAATTTGACTCTGTGACGATTATTAAATTAACTATTAATCTAGCTAATATTTTAAAATGGTTCCATTTACACTAGTCATGGTAGATGTTGTGCTCTGAGCTTTATTTGAACATAAGATTTTCAAAGGATTTACATATTAGTGGAACTTCCCGTATGTCCTGCAGGTTATCGTTTTGCTTGCTCATTTCTACTGAACTTTTTATTTAATATTACACAAATAAAGAGGTAATATTCAACCTACCAAATTTTCAACATTCAAAAATTCAACTTTTTTTTTCTGTGTATGATTAAAAGTTTGATGTTTTGTATTGCTTTATTTGCAGCATTATTTTAAGTTTTTCTAGCTTTAATTAGCTTACAGCTTTATTTTCAGTTTTACTTAGCTTTTAAAAATTGAGTATCTATCAATTCAATAGAATTTGATGGAATTATCCCAAGATTAAGGTACAAACTATTTTTTTTAGAGAAACTCTAAATTTTACAGTTTGTTCAATCACTCAGAAAATGAATTCCAACACAGTTAATAAACTCTTTAGTTTTTTTAGTTCAAAAAGTTTTTCATACTAATTTACCATAGTTAGTATGAAAGTGAAATATTGAAATAATGCTATAATTGGTCTACAACCAATGCTGTTTAGAAGTTTTATGTCATTTATGTTTTAATTTTGGATTTGATATGTGGATGTTATGAATTCTGTAACATGCTTCAGCAAAGTTGTTCTCTGAAAATCCAAAATCTTAAAGTTATCAACAATGTCTAAAATCAAAATCGTACCTACCACTTTTTTGTAATAAAAATAAATATGTTAGGAATTGTTGGTTGTAAAATTTGTAGAAATTTGCTTCATATTGATTATTCCGATATCGTAAGTGAAACAAACTGAAGAAAAAAACAAATCTTTCGTATTTTGCCTCACTCCCAACCAAAATCGCTACCTGTCACGACCTTCCTAGTTTGATTTAACACCTCCTAATCGTGAGGCGTGTTCCTCTCGGGACCCAGATTCGAATCAATTTCCTCCTGCGCTGCCCCGTGGCCTATATTATTAAATTCACAAACCCCCACAGGGAGAATGAAGCGAAAATCCCCTCAAAAAGGTATCAAAAATGTGCTGCCGTTGCCAAAAAACTGACCTCGTCTCTTCAACGTCGCCAACCATCCCACATTACTATTAATCGCACCAGAAAAAAAAATAAACGTATAATATCGTATCAAAAATATGAAGCCCAAAAACACGGACATCTCTCCGCGGAGCGTGGAGCCTTCCGTGAACACCTTCCAAGGCTTCGCAAGACACGGCTCGGAACACTCGGAGAAGGAACAAAAAAAATCAGGAGAAAAATATATATTTTTCTAATTTATTATTTACCATTTGCCTTCTTTCTTCTGGATCTCGGCGCCATGTCTGGATCTTCCTCGCTTCGTTCGCTACTCCTCCTCACTCTTCGCTACCTTCGGGGTGTTTTCAGGTTCCAAAGGTAGAAGAATTGTATGGTTTGCTTGCGTTCTCCTTCACCTCCCGGGGCCTTTTTGTTTCCACGGACCACGACGTCGACCGGGCAGGAGCAGGAGATTCGATCTTCGACCTGCCGTCGTCGTCTTCGGAGGCTGTCGCGCCTTTTGTTTTTGGCAGACTTTTTTTCTGCCCTCCTTCTTCACGTACTCCCGGGATGCCCTTGGAGCAGGGTTCTTCCAGAAGGACGATAAATAATAATGGTGTCCCCCCTTGGGCGCGTGTCCTCACGTGGGGATCGATTCTCCTTTTTGGACCGGACGGACGACCGGACTATGCCTCCAAGCCGTGAACTGTCAAATCATCAATTATCGCACTCGCTCGATCCGGCTTCGATCTGCATGATCTTCCACCCAAAATGATCGATGCTTCGTTAACCTCTATGGTTAGAACGTCATGCACTATAAATTACTCCCAGACGACACACCACGAAACGGAGATTTTGCCTCAGCTTTTTATTTTATTTTTATTTATAATAGCGTTTCGATTCTTGAACTTTTACGACTCTAAACATTTGCGCGGCACGCGCGCGTAACAGAACACACAGACACACTCCCTCTCGTACGACACGCAATCTTCCGTTTTCACTCGTAAATTTCCCTGAGCTTCCTCGCTTCCGGGACAAATTTTCACCACATTGAAAACAACACTCTCCCCCGAGCTCCACTCTCCTCAGATTTTCCCGCTGGACCAACCCGTCCGTGACGTAATCCTTATGCGTCTCTGTTTTCAATTTTGCGGGAGAGGAAAACAGATTTTCCTCTTTACTATTTTTCCTTTAGTAGATGATTTCACTCAAATCCGCTTCCTTGCAATAATCCTCCTTCAATTTTCCACAAACACTCAAGAAAAATGTGGAAAATATTCGCTTCAATTCACAAACGATTCCGAAAGCCCGGAGCGACGCAGTTTCACGTCCGCAAGTTACCACAGTCCGAACGATACTGACGATCCGATGCGTAGCAACCCAGCCCGAGAGAGTCAAGTCTCTCCGCTACCCGCACTTCGTGCGCGAGAGCCGACCAATCAGAGGCAGGCGGAAAGCCGAACGCTCTCTGTTGTTCTTTTGTTCGTGGAAGAATCGCGAGAGAGGGAGCGTGAAAGAGAGAGTTCGTGCCGTGCCTACTAGATGAAAAGCGTTTCCCCCCGGGTTTGTAGTATAAACAGAAAACGCATTTTTCATTACAACTCCTACGAGGAAATGTTATAAATAATAAAGATTCGATCCCGCTCTCTCGAGAGAGAGAGCGGAGCACAGTCCCTTCCACCACGCAGTACCGGATGATGATGGGTGATAAAACATAAACAATAACCTTGCTGTCTTGCTTACTCTCTCGCACTCGTCTCTTTAAAGGGGGGTGTAGGTAGGCTAGGGTGACGAGAAAATTGAGAATTTAGTATACTCAAAACAGGATACAAACTTCACCAATAGGAAAAATAATAATAAATGCATGAAGAGAATGAACAGAATAGACGCTTTGTTTACAAATCTGCATTGATTTTGGCTTATTTAGTGCTCTAACAACGCTTTTAAGTGTTGTAGATATTGCTGACATTGACGCCAATTTAAAACCCAAAATTTAGTGCTCAGTTTTTGTTACTTGTGCTCCAGTGCTCAGATTTGGTGCGCTTCAATGTTGCCCGTTTCTCCTATAGGTTCCATGTTCCTTATTCCATGCAAAGTACTGATACAAATTTTACCAAGTTAAACATTGTTGCTTTATTTTTAAAGAAAATGTTGTGTTAAAAAATAAAAATTTTAAGCTTTTTGTACATTGGCTTAAGCATTATTCGTTATTAAAAAAAATTAAAAACGATTTTCTTGTAAAAAAATGAAACCAAATTTAAAGTCTTGAAATTAAAAGACAAAACCTTTCAATTAAAACTAAATTTGCATTAGTCCTACTTACTTAAAGAAACCAAAAATATTCTGCTCGAACTTTGTGTGATTGGTATCCCATAGAAAAAAAAAATGATTGTTTTTGTTCCAGTTTGGCTTAATTATATGATATGGTTCAGGTGATCATTAACTTCGTTGCTACAATAATTTTGATCTCAAAGGATAAATGCAAATGAAAAAAAAAAAAACAACAACAACAATCGAGAGCACCTTACTTAGAATACGCTAAAAACCCTAATTATTCTACTTTAACAAATAATGTTCAGAAAAATATTTTTATGAGTTCTTAGATATTTTCAAAAACTTTGGCATTATCGCAGCTCCAATTATGAGCACTTTTCTTAACGAAAGGAGCCTTATTTTAATTATAATTTTCGTTTGGTATGGAATGGTTGCAACTTTTTGGGTGCCCTCTGTATGCCCATTGCCCAACGAAGTCAGCCGTTTGTCCATATCATTTTCCATACAAATTTGACTGCTGTCCATACAAAAGTGCATGAGGACTAAACTTCACAGTGTTGCCAAATAACACCTCTTTTCTGGTAATCGATATCTCGTGAAATTTTCTGATCTCTTCATAAAAAAAAGTATTTAGAAAATTTTGGTTTCATGACTAACATTTCAAAAGGCTAAATATTCAATATTATCAGTAATATCAGCATTTACAAAATATATATTTAAAAATCGGCCAGAACTATCTTTAAAAAATGAAAAGCTGCAACTTTTTCTCAAGAAATTACATGAAAATGGCTTATTTATAAAAAAAATCACTGCAGTACTTTTCCATCGAAAATTTGATTTTACATAAAAAAAATGAAGTCAAATAATTTTATTGACCTATTGACCTTTTTTTTGTCAAAAAATCATAGCTTGGTCAACCATTTTTTACCTTTTCTGGAAATTTCTGAAAAGATGCTGATGTGTTCCTTATAAAATATCAAATAGTTTAAAAGATATAAAATTAGTGTTTTTAGGAGTAAATTTTAAGTCATAAAAAATATTTAAAAAATCAGCAATTTTTTAATCGTTGTATATGGATAACTGCCAAATGTGAATACGCTAAATCCCCGGATTAGGCTCAGGCGTTACGCTTTGCATTTCGTCGATTTCTTTGAAACGACGCAACATTTGGGCCATCTTTTTAAAGCAATTTATACATTTTGTGCAGATCTACAAATTGCTTTCAAAAGAATGTAAAAACAGGGGGTTTAGTGTAGGAAATTATATGATCAAGCTGATGATGCAAAATGGCTTCCTTAGACAAACGGAAGGCACCGAAAAGCTTTAACCGGATTTAAAAATGCGAAAAATTCGGATGGCTGAAATCTCAGAAAATTGCTTTCATGCCTCAAACATTTTTTATAGTTTTTAGAAGTTGACCTAACTTAATTTCATTTTCTTGTTTTTTTCCTCTCATCATTCGTTACCAGGATTGATGGAAAAACTTGAAATAAATTCCCACATTAATCTAAAGTCACGCTCCAACGGGACGTAACCTCTGGCTTTTAAAACATCTTTTAATTGGAAATGTTTCCTTAAAAATAATTCCAATTAAAATTGCATCAATTTTTAAAAATATTTTCAAAAACCTGAAGAAAATAAAAAACGATTTAAATGTGTTTTAAATTTCAGAGCTAGTTGTGATTTTTCTAGCTAAATTCAAGTTTATCTTTGGTAAACACTTATTTTATTTCAACCAAGTCACCCTAAAGGCAGACTCCCAGCCTAGCAGCATAATGCGCGCAGCATAGCACCCTACGATGTGATGCGATGTGCGGGGGCAGAGAAGAAGAAGGAAATCGGAACAGAGCATGCTGTGATGTGAGAGGGAGGGAAAGAAAAACAAAATAAAATGATGCTGCTCGAGAGAAAAATGAGCCAGATTCGAACTGAAATTTAAATTTTGTAATATGTGTAGTTTTTTCTGTTTCCTTTTTTTTCTCTCGTGGGGATTTCCCTGCGGGCAGGGTAGCAGAACCACGGGACAGAGGTAGCGGGTTGATGATTTTGCTACCGTTTGTTGTGATTTCATCGGGGATGCTGCAGTTGAGTGCTCTGGAAATTTGTGCATGCTTTTTTTGCTGTTCTATGATTTCAAATCGTTTTTCTCAAATTTTAATTTCAAGTCCAACCTTTCAAAAGCATCCTAGAGAAAACTGGGTGGATTACTCTTAACATAACATAAGAATATCTCATTTACGTTATTCAATTTCGACGTTGAACATTCACTCTAAATTTACATAAGCTACTCATGAAAAAAAAAACAAACCGCACGCGCGTGCTAGACCGGTGACCACCCAAAACAGTACGTGCTCATTTGTCACACTCGCGCGGAAAAGACAAAAATTCCCAGACAAAACGTCTTCTAATCTTAACGCAATCTGCTCGGTCGACAGTAAGTCAGTTCGTTCGGTGGTGGTGGCGGTTAGAGCAGAAATTAAGTTACAGCTTCTTCCACCGACCGATCAGACACGGTGCAGCTGTTTTGAGTACAACCCAACAAAAAGACAACAACACTTTCGTCTGAAACGGCCAGATGAGGAATGTCCCCGCTCCCAACATTTCTTAACACTCCTCCGTCCAAGGCATATTTCACTTACACGGACGACCAAGCCTCCGAAACAGTTGCTTCGCTAAATTCAACTCGCTCGCATTTGGCTCCATTTCAACCAATCTTGATCGTTCTTGCAGCATTCGAACCGGTAGGATTTCAAGATTCATCTAAAACAAGAACGAACTTGATCCGACTAACCTGCTAGTCACACCGACTAAATTCGTCGAAGCAACTCTTTTTAGGCGCTCGTTTTAGGGAACACGTCATGGCCAAATCAACAAGAAAGCATTAAAATTTGAAATCAACCATTCAAATTTAACTAATTTGGGGTCGCTGAACACGAATATGACACTTAGAATATTCCAAAGTATTCAGAAATCCAGAAATCCAAGATGGCGGCCAATATGGCGCCTGTAGTATATTGGGAACATATATTTGAGGGTGTAATAGTGATTCAACCACTCAAATCTAACTAATTTGAGGTCGCTGAACAAGAATATGACACTTAGAATATTCCAAAGTATTCAGAAATCCAGAAATCCAAGATGGCGGCCAATATGGCGCCTGTAGTATATTGGGAATATTTATTTGAGGGTGTAATAGCCATTCAACCACTCAAATCTAACTAATTTGGGGTCGCTGAACACGAATATGACACTTGGTATATTCCAAAGTATTCAGAAATCCAGAAATCCAAGATGGCGACCAATATGGCGCCTGTAGTATATTGGGAACATATATTTGAGGGTGTAATAGTGATTCAACCACTCAAATCTAACTAATTTGAGGTCGCTGAACAAGAATATGACACTTAGAAAATCCCAAAGTATTCAGAAATCCAGAAATCCAAGATGGTTGCCAATATGGCGCCTGTAGTATATTGGGAGTATTTATTTGAGGTTGTAAAAGCCATTCAACCACTCAAATCCAACTGATTTGGGGTCGCTGAACACGAATATGACACTTTGTATATTCCAAAGTGTTCAGAAATTCAGAAATCCAAGATGGCGGCCAATATGGCGCCTGTAGTATATTGGGAATATTTATTTGAGGTTGTAATAGTGATTCAACCACTCAAATCTAACTAATTTGAGGTCGTTGAACACGAATATGACACTTAGAATATTCCAAAAATTCAGAAATCCAGAAATCCAAGATGGCAGCCAATATGGCGCCTGTAGAATTTTGGGAATATTTATTTGAGAGTGTAAAAGCCATTCAACCACTCAAATCTTACTTATTTGGGGTCGCTGAACATGAATATGACACTTGATATATTCCAAAGTATTCTGAAATTCAGAAATCCAAGATGGCGGCCAATATGGCGGCTTTAGAATTTTGGGAATATTTATTTGAGGGTGTAATAGCCATTCAACCACTCAAATATAACTAATTTGGGGTCGCTGAACACGAATATGACACTTGGTATATTTCAAAGTATTCAGAAATTCAGAAATCCAATATGGCGGCCTATATGGCGCCTGTAGTATATTGGGAATATTTTATTGAGGTTGTAATAGTGATTCAACCACTCAAATGTAACTATTTTGGTGTCGCTGAACACGAATATGACACTAAGAATATCCCAAAGTATTCAGAAATCCAGAAATACTAGATGGTTGCCAATATGGCGCCTGTAGTATATTGGGAATATTTATTTGAGGTTGTAAAAGCCATTCAACCACTCAAATCCAACCAATATGCCGGGACCGTGGTGTAGGGGTAAGCGTGGTTGCCTCTCACCCAGTCGGCCTGGGTTCGATCCCAGACGGTCCCGGTGGCATTTTTCGAGACGAGATTTGTCTGATCACGCTCCTGGGTCCTGTCTCGGTGGAGTCGCTGGTAGGCAGTTGGACTAACAATCCAAAGGTCGTCAGTTCGAATCCCGGGTGGATGGAAGCTAAGGTGTAAAAAGAGGTTTGCAATTGCCTCAACAATCAAGCCTTCGAACACCTAGTTTCGAGTAGGAATCTCGCAATCGAGAACGCCAAGGCAATGCTGTAGAGCGAATAATTTGATTTGATTTGATTGATCCAACCAATTTGGGGTATGAATATGAGGAATATTCCAATATTCCAAAGTATTCAGAAATCCAGAAATCCAAGGTGGCGGCCAATATGGCGCCTGTAGAATTTTGGGAATATTTATTTGAGGTTGTAATAGTGATTCAACCACTCAAATCTAACTGATTTGAGTCGCTGAACACGTATATGACACTAAGAATATCTAAAAGTATTCTGATACCAAGATTTTCAATATGGCGGCCAATATGGCGCCTGTAGAATATTGGGAATATTTATTTGAGAGTGAAATAGGCATTCAACCACTCAAATCTAACTAATTTGGGGTCGCTGGCCACGAATATGAAACTTAGGATACTCCAAAGTATTCCAAGATCAAGAACTCCAAGATGGCGGCCAATATGGCGCCTGTAGAATATTAGGAAAATTTATTTGAGAGTGTAAAAGCCATTCAACCACTCAAATCTTACTTATTTGGGGTAGCTCAACATGAATATGACACTTGGTATATTCCAAAGTATTCTGAAATTCAGAAATCCAAGATGGCGGCCAATATGGCGCCTGTAGTATATTGGGAATATTGATTTGAGGTTGTAATAGTAATTCAACATCTTAAATCTAAATAATTTGAAGTCACTGAACACGAATATGACACTTGGAATATCCATAAGTATTCAGAAATCCAGAAATCTAAGATGGCTGCCAAAATGGCGCCTGTAGTATGTTGGGAATAATTTTTATTATTTTTTCTGGATTTCTGAATTCTTTGGGATCTTCTTAGTGTCATATTCGTGTTCAGCGACACCAAATTAGTTACATTTGAGTGGTTGAATCACTATTACAACCTCAAATAAATATTCCCAATATACTACAGGCGCCGTATTGGCCGCCATCTTGGATTTCTGAATTTCTGAACACTTTGGAATATACCAAGTGTCATATTCGTGTTCAGCGACCCCAAATTAGTTGGATTTGAGTGGTTGAATGGCTATTACACCCTCAAATAAATATTCCCAATATTCTACAGGCGCCATATTGGCCGCCATCTTGGATTTCTGAATTTCATAATACTTTGGAATATACCAAGTGTCATATTCGTGTTCAGCGACCCCAAATTAGTTGGATTTGAGTGGTTGAATGGCTATTACACCCTCAAATAAATATTCCCAATATACTACAGGCGCCATATTGGCCGCCATCTTGGATTTCTGAATTTCATAATACTTTGGAATATACCAAGTGTCATATTCGTGTTCAGCGACCCCAAATTAGTTGGATTTGAGTGGTTGAATGGCTATTACACCCTCAAATAAATATTCCCAATATTCTACAGGCGCCATAATTGCCGCCATCTTGGAATTCATGATCTTGGAACACTTTGGAGTGTTCTAAGGGTCATATTCGTGGCCAGCGACCCCAAATTAGTTAGATTTGAGTGGTTGAATGGCTATTACACCCTCAAATAAATATTCCCAAAATTCTACAGGCGCCATATTGGCCGCCATCTTGGATTTCTGGATTTCTGAATACTTTGGATTATACCAAGTGTCATATCCATGTTCAGCGACCTCAAATCAGTTAGATTTGAGTGGTTGAATCACTTTTACAACCTCAAATAAATATTCCCAATATACTACATGCGCCATATTGGCCGCCATCTTGGATTTCTGAATTTCAGAATACTTTGGAATATACAAAGTGTCATATTCGTGTTCAGCGACCCCAAATTAGTTGGATTTGAGTGGTTGAATGGCTATTACACCCTCAAATAAATATTCCCAATATTCTACAGGCGCCATATTGGCCGCCATCTTGGATTTCTGAATTTCATAATACTTTGGAATATACCAAGTGTCATATTCGTGTTCAGCGACCCCAAATTAGTTAGATTTGAGTGGTTGAATAGCTATTACACCCTCAAATAAATATTCCCAATATTCTACAGGCGCCATATTGGCCGCCATCTTGGATTTCTTGATCTTGGAATACTTTGGAGTATTCTTAGTGTCATATTCGTGTTCAGCGTCCCCAAATTAGTTAGATTTGAGTGGTTGAATGGCAGTTACACCCTCAAATAAATATTCCCAATATTCTACAGGCGCCATATTGGCCGCCATCTTGGATTTCTGGATTTCTGAATACTTTGGAGTATCCTAAGTTTCATATTCGTGGCCAGCGACCCCAAATTAGTTAGATTTGAGTGGTTGAATGGCTATTACACCCTCAAATAAATATTCCCAAAATTCTACAGGCGCCATATTGGCCGCCATCTTGGATTTCTGGATTTCTGAATACTTTGGATTATACCAAGTGTCATATTCATGTTCAGCAACCTCAAATCAGTTAGATTTGAGTGGTTGAATGGCTATTACACCCTCAAATAAATATTCCCAATATACTACAGGCGCCATATTGGCCGCCATCTTGGATTTCTGAATTTCATAATACTTTGGAATATACCAAGTGTCATATTCGTGTTCAGCGACCCCAAATTAGTTAGATTTGAGTGGTTGAATGGCTATTACACCCTCAAATAAATATTCCCAATATTCTACAGGCGCCATATTGGCCGCCATCTTGGAATTCATGATCTTGGAATACTTTGGAGTATCCTCAGTTTCATATTCGTGGCCAGCGACCCCAAATTAGTTAGATTTGAGTGGTTGAATGGCTGTTACACCCTCAAATAAATATTCCCAATATTCTACAGGCGCCATATTGGCCGCCATCTTGGAATTCATGATCTTGGAACACTTTGGAGTGTTCTAAGGGTCATATTCGTGGCCAGCGACCCCAAATTAGTTAGATTTGAGTGGTTGAAAGGCTGTTACACCCTCAAATAAATATTCCCAATATTCTACAGGCGCCATATTGGCCGCCATCTTGGATTTCTGGATTTCTGAATACTTTGGAGTATTCTATGTGTCATATTCTTGTTCAGCGACCTCAAATTAGTTAGATTTGAGTGGTTGAATCACTATTACACCCTCAAATATATGTTCCCAATATACTACAGGCGCCATATTGGCCGCCATCTTGGATTTCTGGATTTCTGAATACTTTGGAATATTCTAAGTGTCATATTCGTGTTCAGCGACCCCAAATTAGTTAAATTTGAATGGTTGATTTCAAATTTTAATGCTTTCTTGTTGATTTGGCCATGACGTGTTCCCTAAAACGAGCGCCTAAAAAGAGTTGCTTCGACGAATTTAGTCGGTGTGACTAGCAGGTTAGTCGGATCAAGTTCGTTCTTGTTTCAGATGAATCTTGAAATCCTACCGGTTCGAATGCTGCAAGAACGATCAAGATTGGTTGAAATGGGGCCAAATGCGAGCGAGTTGAAATTAGCGAAGCAACGGTTTCGGAGGCTTGGACGGAGGAGTGTTAAAACAAAATTGTGACTTGGTCGCGAAAGATCATGCCGTGTTTTTCGAAAATTTCAAACATTGTTTGTAGAATTTCTCCTCTGGGACTTGTGACATTTAATCTCACCAGAAAAAAATCACGCAAAATATTATGACTAGAAAAGGTCAGTGTCTGTCCCCCTGAGATTGAATAATCTTTACAGTCTAAATAAACTAAGCGCACTCAGAAATCCTTGAGTAAGCCATATTCGAGCTAGACGTTAAAGTATGAAAAGCTTGCGTCTAAGTTGCTACTCGTCTGCTAGATGAGCTAGGGGTGTTTGAAATCAGTTATAAATCAGGCTTTAACATTTATCAAATTCCCTAATATTATAGAATTTACATAACAAATATTCATGTTGAGTTGAAACATCTGGGTAGCCATGAAAGTAATAAAAATAAACGAACTTTATAAAAATAATTTTAAACACATTTTGTCACTGAAACAAAAGAATGTGATCTTAGTAAAATTTTTAATCACAATTTTTAATTCATGATTTCAGCCTAGGTGTTAGATTGGTATGTCGACGGCATGTTTAAAAAATGTAAAGATTGAGATTTTCAAAATTGAATCATTCTTACACCAAAAATCACCAAAAATACAGCAAAGTGCTCTCGTAGTGTAGCTCAACCACAACACGACAAAGTCGTAATACCATAAGTCGTCTGGTCTGGTGCGATCACCTAGAACGAACGACCAACCGAAACCGACCGACCGACGACGGAGCAATTCGGATATTGCAGAAGACAAGTGCCAAACCTCTCACTCGCCAGCGGAAAAAACTATTTTTACTTCAAAACTCACCCCATTTGAATGACATCGTTTGCAGGAAGGCGGGGGGAGGGAGGGGGGGCCCTCAGACACATCGCGAGAAAAGAGTGGGGTTTACAAACAATTTGTGTCGTCTATCTGTAATCTATTTTTGCGCCAAACGCGGCAAAATCAACAAAACAGCAGCCCTCTCACTCAGTCGCACTAACATCAGGTTGGCATTGTGCTATCTTGTCGTATGTGGGGCTGTGTCAACTCTGTGCAATATTGCCACACGCCATACAAAAGTTTGTCCCGAAAGCGTTGCACGAAATGTCCGAATGTCAAAAAACCACACGTACGTCAAGATAGCACACACTCCCATTCGAGCTTGTTGTGTTCATCAGTGCACTCTCCGTCCGCGAGTAACGAGATGACGAATAATAAATGGCTAAGTAAGCGCGAAATAATGTCATTACGTCTCGTCTCGTTGCGAGATTTGTGAGGTCGGAAGAAGAAAGTTTGAATCCGTTTTGTCCGCCTCCTCGACTCGACAGAATCGTAATCTCAAATTGTCCGAGAGAGACTGTACTTCAACACACGACGACGAAGACGACGAAGAAGACGACACTCGTACTACTCTGGCGAGTGAGTGCATTCAGAGTGGGAATCAATCTTGATTTCTTTTTCTATTATTAAATTGCCTTATAATTAGATTTGTGGCCTGCCTTAGACCTGATGAGAAGAAGTAGTCGGAGACAGCGCGGGACGTAAATAAAGTCGCGAGCGAGGCGAATCTAAGTGAGTCTGTGACGAGGTTGGCCAAGCAAAATCACTGAACGTGAAAAGTGATGGTGATTTTTTTTATACTTTGCTGATTGGGAAAGAGGGAATTTGCGAGAAGTTCCTCTGCATTGAAGTGATTATGAAACAGCAATGAAGTTGAGAAGTTTGAGTTTTGAGAATTTTGAGGTCAAATCTATCTTAAAAAGGGTTTTAAGGCACCATGCGTTTCTATCAATTTCATCAAAAGTAAATTCATGGACTAGTTTGAAATAAATCATAAGCGCGATTTGTAAACAAAGCCATTTCTCGATTGTTTCAAGTTCAATTAACGAATTATCAACTTCAAACATGCTTAAAATTGATCTTCTGCATGTTTTTCAAATGCACTGTATAGCGTCGGAAGATGCCTGTTACGACGTTTTGCAATCTAAACCAATTATTGGACTTTTTATTTTATTTCCGAAGGCTTGATTATCTCAGATAGGATAGCTTTCCATAGAAATGTCGGATAATCGAACAACTATGTTCTATTTAAAAAAATATATTCAAATTATTCAAGTTAGGATACTTAATTTTTACCAAATAAATATTTTAAATATTCCGTCACGGCCATGTGTTCCACCATTTTGTAATCCAAATTTGATAAGAAATACATAATTATTTAAGCAATAAATAAAAAGTATAGAAATTGAAATAAGGAGCCATAGATTCAACATTTTAATGGAAAAAAGCGATATAAACTTTGAAAAATATTTGCAACGGCCTAACATGTTGAAGATTTTCGCCTTTTCTGGGATGAATTTTATGTCCCCAGAAACATATTAACATAGTGTTTTATTTGAAATCTTTTTTTTTTTACAAAAAGTCATTTTAAAAATCAGCAAACAAAAATTTTCTGCGTTTAATTTTTTTTTGTGTAGTCCTCATCCTAACTTTGCTAACTTTGCTAAAAATTAAAAAAAAATCCATCATTTGTATGGACACCAGCCAAATTTGTGAGAAAAATTAAATGAATTAATTCAACGGTTCTCAACCATATTCGATCAATTCCCCCCTTGGATTATTTTCAAGACCTTCTTTCCCCCCTTCAATTATACATTTAGTATCAATTTACAAGAATCATAATTTTGGCTTTAATCTATGTAGAAAGATAAAATTTCATTACAATTTTTTTTACTGTCGCAATAAAAGAACAAATTCTTAGCGATTTGTTTTAACAAATTTTTAATAACCTGCTCATGGTCAATGGAATGCAAATGTCTAAAGAAAAATTTGAACAGCCAACAAATCTTAAAGAATGTCAATGAATTCTGTATCACAGACATTTAGTATAGCTAATTTTTGAAAACTAGAACAAAAATATTTAAAAAAAAACTTCATGTTTCAAACAATATGAAAATTCTGGGGAAATAGATTTCTTCGAAAAAACATTCATAATTTTTAAGTTTTTGGCAGTTTGACATTTTCAAAAATAAATCCGCTTAAAATACCGAGGAAATTCACAAATTTCTCAAGAAATTTAAAAATAATCAAAAGCATTAAACTTTGATAAAAGTGCACTAGATTTTTTTAAAGTTTTAGCAAAAACGTTCAAAACAAAGAATTTCTATTACATCCTGATTCCCCCCCAAGAATGGCCAAATTCCCCCCAGGGGGGAATACCTCACCGGTTGAGAAACACTGGACTAACTGATGATGCCGAATGTTTCTTTGGGCATACGAAAGGGACCTAAAAAATGTCAGTCAAATTGAAAAGTGCAAAAAAATCGGATGGCCGAAATCTCAGAGAATTGTGCTCGTAAATCATTTAAAATCGTGAAATAAGCACCAATGTCACTGAAGTTTTTATCCGGGTCATGTTTTGTTCTGCAAAGATGCCTTCTTTTATAAATTGCGATTTTTAGTAAACATAAAACCGATAAATTATGATTTTCTCATTTCGAGTATCTTTTAAATTTTTAGATTCAAAACCAAACCCTTATTAGCTAATTGTTGTATGATCCATGGGACATATTTGCCAAAGAGTTTGAAAAAAATTTCCTCTCTGAAGAATAAAAACTAGAGGCCAATGAAGTTTCTTTCAAAAATGTTTTTTTTTTAAAGGCAAAAATGCGAATCAAAAATGCATCCTTTTAAGTTTTAAATACCGTAAACCGGGGTGACTTAGATAGGATTTCAATTTATTTTTGGAATATTTCCCAACTGGAAAGGTTTTTCTCAAGATTATTATTTTTAAAACATGTACTGGGGTAGGCCACACAAAGTTCATGCACTATTTCTGGAAAAAGTTATTTTTCTATAAAGTTCAGAAAATTGTTACGTTAAAAATTCTCATTTTAAATTCCGGGGTGACTTTGAAAGTCATAGTTTTTCTTGTTAAAATCAGTTTATAGGTGTTCAAACTTCATTTTTACGTTAAATGAACCATCATTAAGGTTGATGATATAGATTTCAAGAAAAAAATCAATGTTTATATAAAGTTAACTAAGTTTTAAGGCTTTTTAACAAAATACTTATAAATTTTAGGTAAAGTTGTTAAAAAGTCGGAATTTTGCCTGAAATTCAGTAAATCTAGTATTGTTCATAAAATTATCGATTTATATTACATTTTAAACTGAATTCGAAGCACGAATCACAAGTTTTCACATTTCATATGAAATTTGTTCAACTGAAATTGCCTATAAATTTGAAGATTTTTTTTAATTATGTTTCAAAAACACATATTATTTAATATTTACAAAATTAGTTTACCTTCTCCTAGTGGAAAATTGTCCAAAGAATCCGAACATGTATTCCATTTTCCGATTCAAAATCATGTTCATTGAGAAAATCATGACACTTTGAGAAGTTTGAAATAATGCCTTTCATCAAAATTTTCTTAATAATAGTAAACTAACTTTTTAAACCTTTCAAAATGTTATGAAAAGTTCTTTTTGAGGTACTTTGAGTACTTCTCTTCCATGGTCAGTATGGTTCCAAACCATTCCGTACGTATTTAATTTGTACTCTTAATTTGCGGAAAAATCTCAAACCTATCAAAGTCACCCCGTTTTACGGTACCTTTTGAAATGGACTTGACTTAAAATTTTCAAAATCGCATCTCATTGAACTCTAACGAGTGTTTCAAGCCCTAGTTTGAACAACACTTATGGTCATACAACATATTAAGCCACAAAAACAGTTAGATTAATGAAGGAACTGAGAATAATTGTACTAAGATTGCATTTTTGAAATGTATTGATGAGACAGCAAAGTGAACAATAAACTGTGATCAAATGATACACTGTTAAAAGTTTATGTAAATATTAAAAAATGTTCAGACAATTAATCTTGTTCAAAAATTGCATTCGATGAAATTTGTTTTAATAAAAAACTTTTCACAGTGTTCCTCTCCATAAAAAGGGCAAAAAAATGGTCTGTAACATTTATCTCATTTCAATACACAATCATCTCTTCGCGCATGGAACCCCGCACAGCATCCTCATCATCCTCCCCATCATTGTAGTCATCATCGCAGCTTTTTTTTTTTTGGTTTTGTTTTCTTCTCCGGTTCTTTTCGGGGGGATTCTTTCCAGTTCTTCACCATCTGATATTTATTCCCCGCGCGCTCTCGTCTGTGTGTTGGCGTGGACTTTTGGACGTTTTTCGGGTGTTAAGGAATCAGATTTTTATTATTTTTCTCTTCTTTCTTTGCTTTTTGTAAAAGATTGTGTAGATGCGAGAGTGAGGAAGAGAAGAAAACAACTTTGAATAAAAGAACCATCATCGTGACGTGGTGCTTGGAAAAATGATCAGAAAGAAAGGAGTTAAAAACGAAGAAGTCAGCCGTGAAAAGAGAGTATAGAAGAGTAACAAAACAAAACACAGTTTCTTACTCTTTTTGGAAGTTTGTTCAGTTTTGGCCATTTCGCTGGCTTCGCTCTTCAAAGGAACGCAAAAGGCGAGAAGTTCGGAAACCGGCCAAGGTATAGAGAACACCACACCACACACTTTGGATCGACACTTTGGATTATTTATGCAGATGTTTTCAACCAAGCCACGCACGCACACACTGTTAGGTGAGTCGAGTGCTGAGGGGTCGTAACCGGAGAACTTTGGATCATTAGTTCTGCCTGTGCAGGCCGAGCCTCGGGGTCGGTTTCAATTTCTAAAGATCTTCGGAGCAGACACTTGTGCCTGAAGAACGCTTTCGATTGTGCTGCTGCTGCGGATCTTCTTGGAGTGGAGTTGTTCTTCGCCCCGTTTGAGCATCCATCAATATGCGAGCAAAGAGGGGGGAACTCCATTATCAAGATTCGTATTGATACCTCTGGACAGCAGCGACGCTGGCTGGCTGGCCAGAATGAGATGAATAAATTTTGAGGTCGACCTCAGCTTCTCGGAGGAACCCTATGGAATAAAAGGGGGATTCCTTGGCTTTTGTTACGTGAAACTGACTTTGAAAGGAGGAATATTCTGTACACTGTCAGAGGGAATGAAATTCAATTTTTATGATAATGCAAGTGGTAACGAAGAGTTGAAGCTGAATAGAATGAATTCACGATAGTTCTGTTCGACGTTTTTGATGCGGAACGAACTTTTGAAAAGGATGACAGCCACCAGGACTGGGAAGACTTATTGGATGATGACTTGAAAGTTTGAGGGGATCACTTGACAATAAGGTTCATTTTCTGGATAAACTTGTGATAAATTGACAAGTAAGCGTTCTTCGTTTTGCTTGACATATTAAATTTGCACATATTCATCAGGATCACATTTTTACACATTTTTTATGTAAAACTACTTAGAAAAGGGGTAGTATTCAACAAACATAATTTTCAACCTTCCAAAATTTAACTTTGTTTTTGTCTGTAATTTTTTTAAATGACTTTTTATTTTTTAAATATATATAGTCCAGAACCTCTTACCATCATCAGGGTGCAGAAATTTGTATCAGACCCAATGTCATCCCTGATGACGGTATGATAAATTGCGTCAAAAACAAGATCAGTTAATTGTACAATGATTGAGTTTTTTGATCAAGACACCAAGTCTTTGACAAAAACGTAGACATTGTTGAGGACTTTTGAGAAAAAAATAGGTACACGGAAAAAAAAATTGACGATTTTTTAATTACCATTTTTTTACAACAAAAAAATCAATTTCCCAAAGTACGTATTTTGTATACGTCCAAAACCCGCAACTTTTGAGCTATAGAGAAGTATGGTCAAAAAACCTGTCGCCGAGTTATGCATTTTTTTAAAAATAGTGATTTTTGGAAAAAAATAGAAATTTTATAATAAAACAAAATTTTACATCAATTTTTAATGTAAAATTGAATTTGCAATTGAAAAGTTCTCTACAGATTTTTTTGACAAAGGGCATCGTTTTCAAGATATAGCCACCGAAAGTTTGATTTTTACAAAATATTTGCAGTTTTTCGATTTTTAAAAATAGTGAAAATTTGCTATAATATTTTCTAAGAGACATTGAAGATTGGACTTAAGTTGCTGAGATACAGCGGCTTAAGGAAAAAAGAAACATTTCAAAAAATCTCGAAAATAAAAATAAATGGAAATTGAAGAAATTTGGGAAATTGAGTTTCTGTGAAAAAAAAGTTGATAAAAAATCGGATTTTTTTTTCCGTGTACCTATTTTTTTCTCAATAGTCCTCAAACAATACCTACAACTTTGCCGAAGACACCAAATCAATCAGAAAATTCACTCAAAAGTTACAGCTGTTTGAATATTTACGTACCATTTTTGTATGGACAGCTGCCAAAATTGTATGTAGACTTGTATGGATGAACCAATGACACAAAATAGCTTTTTTGGGCCCCTACAAAGTTTGAGTCAAATAAAAAAATACAAAAAATAAAAATGGTCGAAATCGGTCGATTTCGTAGAGAATTGCTCTAGTTGTAATTTCAATTCATTGATTTTTCCATAGAATTCCATATCTCCAAATCGTCACGCGATCTGGGCGGCGACCCGATTCCACGTAAGAGGAACGAGTTCAATAATCCAATATAACACCTCTTCCCGGCTGGATGCTGTACGCGCGAGCAGACATGGGTCGCACCTCAACCGCAAGGAAAGACGGCCAATAAGATAAATGACTTTTGCGTTCCAATATTCTCCCAGTTCGACACGCCACCTCGAACGGGTCGACCGTTCCTCGCCAGACAGACTACAAGATGATCATCTCCTCCCAAAGAAGAGTTCCTACGGGGATGCTCACCTCGCGATGCTACGCTAATTTTCCACCTTTGAGGTTACACTCGGCGAGTGCAGCTGCGCTTTTCAGAAATCGCAAAAGTGTCTTATTTGAGTTTCTACAGATTCACAGGTTTCACTTAGGACGGTCATGCATTTCAGCCCAATTGAACAGGATACTTGCAGGTCATCGTCACCATTCGCCCGTTCGCTCATGATCTACACTGGAGTGCATTGCAGCATAGAGAAGATGATGATGCTGCCAGCATCATTCGTTTCGCGTGTTGTTCTGCATGGTCGGCCGTCCCAAGATGATGGCTGTTGCGGTAGTTTCCGAGAGCGCGTCAAATTATAGCAATTTAAAGCAGTACACGTTCGCGCGCGCAAAACTTCCCTCGGTGTAAAAACGCTCATTAAATCAATTTGATAAATGGTAATTGCACACGAGAACCTGCAGCAGCGTGAATTAACGATCAGAAAAGCAAAAAAGAATAAATCCAGAAAATGCATCTTCCTACGAAAATTGGAAACAACAAGAAGAGAAAAAAGGTGCGAACAGCTCTAGAATAGTTAAACACGCCCTTGCGCTCTGCAAAGCATAAATCCTTCCTCTTCTCCAAGAGAGCATCGATATCGCGATCCAATTGGCTTTTTTGTTGTTGTTGTTGGTGATGGCAGTGCATTTTGCTTACAAAGAAATGCCCCCACGGCACAGAGCCGTTACCGTGCAGCAAGTGGGTAGTGATAGGTGGTAGCAATTTTGCTGCAGGGGGAACGACAAAGTTGAGGACTGAGTGCAATCAGAGGGTCTGAGTTTTGAGAGATTGTAGAATTCATATGTTTAAAAATTATGATGCCAAGGAAATGGTTAGAACCAAATTCATTTAAATCAGTAAAATTTAACCCGATGTTTTTATTTTTTTTTAATTTCCCATACGATTTTGTATGGTAAAAGTCAGATATGCCCATTTTTTAGCAGTATTTTGCTATTCTTGTCAACATCATATTTTTTAAGATGCTGAATCACAAGTTTTGAATAAAATTTGAGATGCTTTAGCTAGAAATTATTATTATTTCCTAATATTTGAAAATTTTTTCGAATTGAAATAAAAATAAAACATTAAATAAAATTATCATCTAAAAAACACTGTACACAAAAAAAAATAAAAGGTTGAAAATTTGGTAGATTGAAAATTACTTCTTTTTGAGTAACATTACAAAAACAATGTGTAAAAATGTGAACTTGATGAAAATTCACCAAAATCTGATGAAAATTCACCAGTTCCTGATGCAATATTTAACATTTTTTTTGACAAAAAATCTGTCATCATTTCCTGATGAATATTACCATCATTTTTTGTTTCTGTGTGGATTGAGCAGAACACATTTGTTTTTGTTCAAAAGAAGGCCATCAGACCTTACTTTTTTTACAAAGGATTTTTTTTGCTTTCAACTTACGAATCAACATGAGAATTTCAAAAGAGTGAATGTTAGCACTTTCTACATATTTTATTATTTCAACAACATTTTGCAGAAACTTTCAAGATCATACAAAAAGACAACTAGAATTTTATTTTATATGCTCCTCTCGATCTCATCTGGCCCTATGCCATGACGAAAGACAAAGGGGTATATATCTACGTTTTCGCAAATCGACTTTTCATTACATTTTTTATTTGGACGAAACTTCGTCGACATTGTCAAATAACAAAATATATAATCAGCCGTTTTCTGTATTTTTTTATTTCAATGAAATTTTTTTCTTGCATTCCTTGAGTTCAAAAGGGGAATTTGGTGGCATCCTCAGTTTGTCAATGGAAGTCTCGATACAATTTTGGCAACTGTTGATTCTGAAATTCAAGGTGAATATTCGATAATCTGAAACTAGAAAAAAAATTATAATCGATTTGATAAAAAATACCCATTATATCATTTACATCAACTTAAAAAAAGTCAATTTATCATGAACTTGACCCACTTCGATTTTTAAAAAAATATTTTTTCATATCTTTTAGAGGATTTTCCACAGCTAGGCAACTTTTGAGGTATAGTAGATGTTTTTTGGCAATTCAAATTAACAGCAAAAAAAAATACTATTAATCGAAAAGAACTGATGAGCAATTTTGAAAAAGTTAACCTTTTTCAATTATAGCTAGATTTAAGTTAATTAAAAAAATGTTTTTTTTTATTTTTGAGAAAATTCTCTGCAATGACTTTTTTAAAACTCCGTAAATCCAACCTTTGTTGCTGTAAAATGGCTTAAAAAATATATACAGAGTTTTTTTTCCCATTATTTGCTTCTCGGTCCCAAATTAATAAAAATTTGAACATACAAGCTATATTTTTTTGAAAAAAATGTGATTTTTTCAGAAGTCCAATGTAATTGTCCAAACAAACTTTGACTTAAATTTTTGAGATGAAATCAAATTGGTCAAAACTTTTCATTTTTTTTTAAAGTGCGCCGTTCAAGTTCTAGTCCTTTTTGGATAAAAAAAAAGTTTTCAGCAGCCATTTTTTTGTTTTTTCAAAATACATTTTTCACCATTCAAAAAATATATTTTTCGTATAGATTTGAAAAATTCCTGCAATTTTGCCCCAATTTTTTAAATGATTGAACTAATAATTGCTGAGATTAATTCTTTGGAAAAAAAATTAAATTTGTTTTTTTAAATAGAAAAAAATGGTTTTGGGAGAGTAGGTAACCCGAATAACGTCCACTATTACCGATATACAGATATTTCAGCAAATTATGTTCCAATTTTTGATGTAAAAATTTAACATGAATAGGTTTTTTTTGCAAATTTTTAATTCATGTTTTTTTTTCCAAAAGCTCTTAAAAAGTAAGACTTGAATTAAATTATTGAAAATAATTTTGTTTAAATATTTTATAAAATTGAAGGAAATTTTGTGATCCCCACGAAAAAAAAATGAGTGGTGAAAAACTGTGACTTTTGCAAATAGTTGACAGAAAAAAAAATTTCCAGGAAAAAAATATAAAACAGTGACAAAATCTTGGAAAATACAATATTTTAAAAAATGGGTGCTTTTTGAATGTAAATTCGATTTTATATAAAAAATCATGTCATTCTGTTAGAGATATCACGATTTTTCCAAAAATAACAAAGAAAAGTTAATAAAAAGTGCATATGTTTTATCTTTGCGAAACATACAAATACAAGCAAAAGACAAGTCTGATACAAATTATAATTTCCTATGATTTTGCTAAATTATTTAATTATTAAATTAAAATAGGAAAATTTGTGATCTCTTCGAAAGAAAAAAAAAATTAGAGGTGAACATTTTTAACTTTTTCAAATAGTTGACAGAAAAAAAAAATCGAGGAAAAATTACAAAAAAGTGACGAAATCTTGGAAAAATACACTATTTTAATAAAATTACTTTTTGATAGAAAATTCGATTTTAATGTTAGAGAAAACACAATTTTTCCGAAAATAATGATGAATAGCTTTTTTTTATCTTTGCGAAACATACAAAGACACAATCATAAGCCAAGTCTGATACTTATTATACTTTTCATGAATTTCCTGCAGATTTTGGAAAAAAATACCGCAAAAATATTTGTTTGTTCTTCTCTCGACCCACACTTAGACACCCACACTGACCTTAGATAGTATAAAATAATTCAAAAGTATTAAAACTGTTTCTAACAGTATTAAAACTTTGTCAGATTGCTGCACAATGTTTAAAATGGTCGAAATCAGCATCAACGAGATAAAATTGCTAACTTTTTGATATAAAATACAATGTCAAAATTTTGTTTAAAAGTAATTTCCTGAAACTCGGACCACAACGCCCGCATCACAGCATCCTCCTCCTCCAGATTTGTTGCATTTGCCATTCCCCGAAACCAATAAGATGTTCCATTTCATGGCATCGAACGTCCAATAATCGTAAAGTGGGCTGCCTTATTATGTCTCGATCAAGCAGCGGGACTCTTCACCCTGTCGTTGGAAGAAGGAGTTTGAACCCCTCCCAGTTATCATCAATTAAAAATTTCGCACAGAACAATTTAAGTTGAACTACAGGAAGTCGCGTGATTGCGTGCGCATGTGACAGGCCACTGGAGGGAGAGCATTTGCATATTAATTGGAAATGGTTCCGAAAGTGTTTTCCTTTTCGGCACTTTCGGCAATCCTGGTGAGGTCAATGGGTGTGTGAGTGGTAATTAAGTTGGACAGTAAATTTGCGAAAAAGTGCGATTGCGTGCAATGCAGGAAAGTTAATTAACGTTTTGAGAAAATATGTTTTAAGACAAAATTTACAAATACTTTTTTCTCAGAATAAAAAGGGTTTGTATAATTATTTCTGCATTTCATTTATTAATTGATGTTTTACTTACTAAAAATAACATGATTCATATTGTTTTCGTGCGTACCTGTAATGAAAAAATAAAAAATCAGATTAATTCAAGAATTTCGCTCAAACAAACAGAGATATATAATTATTGTTGCAATCAAGATTCATATCATATGCACAATGACAATTCAAAATGCATTGCAAAAGGTATTTCCCGTTATCACAACGCGTTGCAGTGTGCAATAATGATTCATGGCTGCGATATCTTTCGTTGTCGTAACGTAACTGCAATTGCAATCCCATTATCGTCAGTTGGCAACCCTCACGTTCTTGCTTTGCGTAATCAAAAAATACAGAGGGGTGTGAAAATGTACTTTTGCTTCAAATTCAAAAAAATATTCTCTTTTCTTATCAATTTTTCGGCCAGTTTGAACATTCTACAAAAATACTTCCTGACCTCATTCTGGTCGGCAATAAAATACTTGCAAGTAAACAAGCAAACAAACATTTCCAACACACGACCGGAAGAGGTATTACGCGCGTGCAACTCCACACTCCCTTTCTTCTCCACATACGCTCATTCATGCCATTAAATTCATTCACAAAACCCGCCACCGCGCGAGGTTGATGCGCACGATGCTGTTTATTGCAGAGAATACACCAACAGCGACATTTTACCACCACAGTGACGATGGCATTTCTGTGTTTGCGTGCACTTAGTCAGACAATCACTTTCGGGGATTGCTTGGAGTCGAACAAAACTTATTAAACTTTTTTTGTATTTTTTTTTATTTTCACTCCCATTCATAAAGTTCGACCCCCCCCCCCTCAAGTTGTGCAAGACTCGTCAACACTAAAACGGCACAAACAACAAAATCAACATTAAGAAGATGAGTGGGTTTCGTGGAGGGTGAACTGTGCGAGGGTGGTTTGAGTCGCTCTCTGTCTTTCTCTGTTTATGGATGGAATTGGGTGGGTGGATAAACGAGAAATATCGCCATTTAGCGATTCGATCGATTGCCTATGTTGATGTTGTTGTTGGTTCCGTTGGTGGAAGACTTGCCCATCCTCTGCGTCGCTTTAGCCTATATGGAAAAGGTTTGACAAGAGGGCGACAGGGCACAGTTGAAAATGGTTTGGAAATGATTGTGAAAATAAGGTTTCCTATGAGCTTTTTCGAGGTTCACAAAAATGATAATGTACGTAATTTATTTAAGTATTTTTTTTCTCTTCTTCATAAATGATGTACAAAATCTGAATTTTTTGTAGTATGAATTTTGATGTTTTTTTACGTGGATCGCATTGGTATTTAAATTATGAATATTTTCTAATAAAGTTTCACATTTACAAGATCCAGCCATGTTGAAATAAATTGTTCGTTCTAGTTTCCAAATATATTTATGATTTTGATGAACTTACTGATTATTCATAAAATAAATTGACAAATTATTTCGTAGAATGAAAGGTTACTGAAGAATAGGATTGTTGAACATATTTTTCTCTGAAATTTTAACACTTCAAAATTTAAGAATGACGAATGCGAATTTTTCTATTCATTTCTTTATTTTGATCAATTTATTATAATTTTTTTTGAAGGATTTGAACTATCCTTTTTGATATTTTCGTCCAAGTTGTAGTCTTTTGACCGTTAAAATTTGTTGATGGGATGCAGACTGGATTTCATCATGTTGGTAATGAAACGAAAAATACAAATTCACGATAGTTTACTTTTATATTTTGTTAAGAAAGATGCTTCATAAAACTCGATTGTGAACTAGTTTTCTAAAATTTGCCTGAAGTGTGCAATATTTTTAAATAATATAATGATAATTTAAGATTCCCATTATTTAAGTCTAGCTTTAATCCTGTTCACAAACAAATATCATAAATTTTTAAAAAGAGAAAAAAAAAACATTTTGCACCATGAAACCATTGCTGAATTAATTTTATCTTTTCGAACATTTATTTTTTTGTTTCAGTTTACAGATTCACTTTTTTGAAACATTTTGATGGATCATTTTCTGAAATGATAGCGGATTTTTTTATATAAACCTTGATGAAAACCAACATTTTTAAACAACAACAATTTATCGGTGATAACTGACGATAACTAAATTGAATTAATTTTATAATGGACTTTAAATGCTTTTACGAAAAAATAATATGATATTTTTGTAAGTTTTAAAGTAAAAGTCTCAAGCATTTTCACAAAATAACTTTTTAAATTCAAATATTTTTAATATTAGCAATATTCATCAAACAACGTGAAATTTAGCATAGATTTTGAATACATTAATGTTTTAAGTTTAAAAAACAATAAAAACATTAAAATTCCTTTTAAAGGTATGAATCGACGCAAAATTTAGGATAAATTTTCACTAAATCATAGTTTTTAGACATGTCACTTTTTTTTAAAAAACTTCCGTAAAATCGCTTTATTTGATACCTATATTTCAAATTATGAAAGTTTGAAATTTTTCGTTTGAATCGTTTGAATATTTGAAAATATTCGGTATTTTGTGAAAATTTTACCATTTAAACTATGTATAGTAAATTCTATGAGCATTTCTCTGAGACTTCATAAATCGATTATTATTTGTAGTTCTTGATTTTGGTGAAATTTTGTGTGTACTTGTTTATGACCAAAAATGTAATTTTGCTTCATTAGTTTGTCCATAAATGTTATCAAACAACTTTAGCAGTTGTTCATATAAAAAGGCTATTCGAATATTGAAAAACCTGAATTTTGAAAACGGGTTTTCTGATTGATTTGGTATTTTTTATTATTGCAATGGTAAAGTGACTTTAATAAAACTAATAATAATAATAATTTGGTATTTTCGGCAAAATTGTTGATATTGCTTGGAACTTTTCCGAAATGATTGGTTACACTGAAATAAATCTTTGTTTTTTTTTATTCGCTCTTTTATACAAAATAAATGAAAGAAATAATTTTGATTTAATTTTCAGATGTAAAATAAAATATACAATCAAAAAGTACTGTACAAAAAATTTCTATATCGTAAACCGTTTTTGAGTTATATCACTTAAAAATTGATTTTTGTTGATCACTTTTTTACCTGCACAAGTCATGATCCAGCTTGACTTGAAAATATGTTTTTTTTGAAAAGATCAGCATATTTTCTATAAATTTGCTACAGCAATACTGAGGATTAGATTTGAGGATTTGAGATCCAAATGAAAAAAATGTTAATTATCATTCCTGATAGAATTGCTCATATACAAAAATTACGATCGTTCGATATCCATATTGTAAATTATAACAAATTGAGCACAATAAAAACGGAATTCTATTATAATTTGAGTACCTAGTACACAATAAAATCTAATAAGCGAAAATATTAAAATAATTTTTTGTCGTTTGAAAGCTTAATTGCATTTTTTAGTATTTCTTCCTGACAATAACCAAAAAATTATCGTTTGTAAAAAATGTTGTCTTTGGTTAAATATTTTTAACATACTGAATTTTAACCCTCTTCAACTCAACGCCGCCTGAAAGGCAGGCTTGGATCTAAAAATTTGCCGAAAATCCATTTTTCAACCAATTTTGGATCTTAAAAAAGCTTAATAACACAAGATTCAAGAATAACTTTTGAAATTTATGAAAATTTTTAGTTGATATTTTGACTTGTTTGACTAATAAAGCTTTTTGAATGTTTAAAAAAAATGCTGAGGTCAACTTCGGCACTAACATTTTTATTTTTTTGTGTAAAAATAAGTAAACTGTAGTGTCACAAATTGTGTCTTTTCCCATTTTTACAGTTTAATTGTATCATTCAATAGTAAAAAAATGAAACACACAAAAAACTTTACAAATTGGCTGTTAAAAGATGAAAAATCTACAATACAATAATCTACGATACAAAAAAAAAAAAAAACAAGAGAAGTAACGTTTTTCGTTTAGCAAAAGTTGCTCAAAATAACCTTCTAAACGCAGGAAAAAAAATAATAAAAAATTGGCAGTAGAGGGTTAAGACCAAACTCAGTAAGGTAATTTCTAAAAAAAATTATTTTTGTTTTCTGAAACATTTATTGAGGAAACATGAACATAATAAAAAAACGACAAACATCTTAAATAAAAAAAAATCAAAGGTCAAACAATCACATTATTTTTCACAGTCCCCTCCTTTCATCCCACCACCCACCCACTCACCCCATAAAAAAGGCCGATCTTCTCCCCTCAAAAACAAAATCGGTGCGTGTGCCACGCCAACCCGGGCCTGCACTTAAGCAGAAGGCAGAAGAAAAAAAGAGCAAACTGTTTGCAAAGAAGGAAAAAGTTGCACAGATGGTCACGGCTTGCGACCGCCGGCACACGATCGTCTGCCCCAACTTTGAATCCAGCTGCAACGGGAGGGGAGCACGAGAAGATATATCGTCTTCATCGATTGACAGAGATGGTCTAATATATTGCGCATACTTTACTTCCGACGCCCACATGGCTGGGAAATCTGAGGTTCGCGTGCCACATGAGAGAGAGAGACGCCTTCACCTTAACCATAATTCGATGCGCGTTTCTTCGAGTTGGTGGATGATGTATGGATTTGGAGGTGAACCCACTCAGGTTTCGAAGAAACGAAAATCCCACGAATTGACACGGTTTTGACAGACACGGGCTTTAAAAGCAGAACCTGCGAGTGAGTAATCTGTTTCAACGAAAAAAATGTTCATTTCCAACCCGAACTAATAATAAAAAACGTCACTTTGGGCGGTGGTACAAATTGCACTTAAAATCTATCTATTTCCAGCACCTCAGCTGACTTCAAGTGTCAGACTCAGAGCTCAGAGCTTCATTCATTAAGGCGAAACCCCCTCTCTCCGTTACACATCTGAGGTTCTGCTGCTCATTATACGACCACATGTTACAAAAGTCCACGGACCACGGGGTTTGGATTTAAGTGGCGAAAAACCGTTTCGGCCCACGCCCAGAAATGTGCGATTTTGTATGTGCACTTAAAGTGTGCTTTTTATCTGCGCACCAACTCGGCTAACTAACCAACTTCTTGGTACTAAGTTTGGAGCATGATCTCGTCGTCGGATGGCGGCGGCTGCGTTTGTTTTAGCAGCTATTTAATTTAGATTATACCCCGCATGAATGGAGTGGAGAATGTGGCTGGATGGACAGTGGGTTGAAAAAATCAAGTCCAGGAAGAATTATGTCTTTAAAAAGGTCCAAAATCAGATCCAAAATCAGATCCAAACCCTACTGTTTAGAATCGTTGCTTGGATGGTACGTCGATGAATATTAACATTTTGATTAAAATCAATGATTGACAGGGGTACTATATTAATTTTTAAATGATACAAATATGATTGAATGAAACTGTCGTTGCTAAAATAAATTCACTGCAAACTTTTTATATATTCTTAAATTATATTTTTACCTCAAATCAATGTTTGCATCTAATATACCAATATGGTGATAATTCATTAATTTCAATTATTAAAAGTTTTCATATCTTTTATTCCAAGTTGTGTTAATTTCTGAAAAAAAATCTTAAACCATTAATGTGTAAAGTTTACCTTTTTAAATTTATATATTCAGAATCAGGAAATCATTTGGTATCTTTAAATATGAATTCAGGGTTTGAACCTTTATAGAATTTATTATAATAATTCGCTTCAAAAAATTGCTTCTAAATAGCATGAGCATGAGCATGAGCATGAGAGATCACCCATGGTTGCCCCTCCGTTGCTGAACAGAACCGTAATATCCTTTCAGCACTACTGATTATAGGCTTCGACGATCTAGTGGTGTTTCTCTTATCAACAGCATGTATGAATGCGCTGAAAAGATAAAACATCATGATTGCTAAAGCTAGATCAGTTGCGAATAGGTAACAGTCATTGGCCACCAACGGCGCCCGCCATGTCAGTTTGTAGACCTCGATTTTAAGGGACGGGAATGTTAGTTAGCGCAGGTTGCTACTAGGGCAGCTGATTTACTCTGTGCTTACACCTCACGAGCGCCAGGAACCTGAAAACTTGTTAGTAGGATAGGGTGTTTGGTCAGGATTCATCATAGAAGATGATGATGCGACCCAAAATCATAGTGTTTGTTGAAAGGTATTATATTTTATTCTCAAGGCAAACAATCGGATGCTGCGGATGAGACATTTCCCGTTTAACTGTTGTTAAATTTTAAATGAAATGGTTTCATCTTAGACAGCCGGCTGTGGAAAGATAAAGCCAAATAATGTTTATTTAAAGTATGAGGTGTTAAACGCAATGCTGCTATGATAGCGTAGTCTGATTTTTAATTATATAACCATTTAATTCATAAATTTGTTACGGAAATGACGCTACGAACTCAACCATCAAAAACCTTTCGATCTTCTTTCTGTTAACTAGATGAGGTATTGATTATCTTTACCTCTCGAGCTACGATGCTATGGAGAGGGCTTAACACATAAACAACCGACGTCGAGCCCTCCGAGCTACGGAGCTATGGGAAGGTCTTTTCAACACAAAAAAAAAGACTCGCACACCACACAACGTTCTTGATGAATCAAAATATTATTTTACGCGGTAAAACTAACTAACTCAACCGTCAAATTGCCTTCCAACTAGCGATGATGAAGAAAGGGCACTTTGCACACAAACACAACCATTCGCTTGCACTGACGGAACATTACGCACAAACAGCCACACAAAAGAGACGAAAATTATCGCGAAAAAACAGGACTGCGCGTCCCCAGAAGCACTGAACTTATGACGGCATTATTCAATTATACTGACCAATCACCCCATGCACACAAACAGCCACACAAAAGAGACGAAAATTATCGCGAAAAAACAGGACTGCGCGTCCCCAGAAGCACTGAACTTATGACGGCATTATTCAATTATACTGACCAATCACCCCATGCACACAAACAGCCACACAAAAGAGACGAAAATTATCGCGAAAAAACAGGACTGCGCGTCCCCAGAAGCACTGCACTTATATCAAAAAATTGCTTCTAAATAGTTAACAAAAATAATAGCAGGACTTAGAAGTTGAGTAATATTTTGAAGTTTTATATATTTTATATTTCAAACATCATTTAATCTGTATTATCTTTATTTTGAATTTCTATTCAACTATTTGAAATTCAATTTAATTTATTAATCCAAAATGATCCCCATCTCTTTATCATTCAGATATCGTTGTATTTAGTAATTCTCTATAAACTCAAATTTTCGAGTAATATTCGAATATTGTTTACTATTTTATTCGACACATGTGTGTCAATAACATGGGGGTCTCGTGGCGCAGGGGTAGCGGCTTCGGCTGCCGATCCCGATGATGCTATGAGACGCGGGTTCGATTCCCGCCTTATCCACTGAGCTTCTATCGGATGGTGAAGTAAAACGTCGGTCCCGGTTTCTCCTGTCTCGTCAGAGGCGCTGGAGCAGAAATCCCACGTTAAAGGAAGGCCATGCCCCGGGGGGCGTAGTGCCAATAGTTTCGTTTTCGTTTTTCGTGTCAATAACATGCATCGCTATATCAGGATTTAAAATATATACAAAAAATTAAGCAAATGTTGACACGGATTCTGTCTTAGTGGTAAAAATATCAGTATGATTACATACTTTTGTCAATGCTATAAAATCTTTTTAGACTGTTTCAAAAATGTACTCTTGATTTTTACTGCTGACAACTATTTCTGTACTAAAAATATTTACATTAGAACAATATTTAATTTAAAATTTATTGATACATTAATTTTCAACAAGCTGCTAAAATTTTGTAATGTTTTATTATTATTAATATAAAATAATCAAAACTATCCAAATGATTGATGAACCGAAATCCTTTGGAGTATGGAATTATTCAATATTTATACCTGAAAAAAAAAACAAATAATTCAAAATTCTGTAAATAGTTAAAAGCAGTTAAATTGAAATCAAAACAAATCTATTCATTTTGCTTTTTTCAAATGTATACTATAAAATAGTAAATGTCTTAAAAATATCGAAGATTTGCCAACCTTATCAATCATGCATGATCACATAAAAAAATAACATGCTTTTGACACTTGATACTTGAAAGTATAAATTATTAAATAATACATTTAATATATTTACCAGAAATTTTATGTTTTAATGTATTCAAATTCCTTAAAATCTTAAGTTAAATAATCCAGACAAGTTAAATTTTACAAAAAAAAAAAACTATTTTATAGAACTTGCAATTTTTAAATTCTAAATTTTGGTATTTGTTTTCTAAAAATAGTTTGCTTGAATTATCAAAAAAAAAAAAAAAAAAAAAACAGGAACTCTGTAACGTCCTACAACCCTTTTGGCCTGATGGTCATATATGACCTAAAAATCAAAATTTCCAAAACTTGCCTATAATTTTCGTATGATCATAAGAATCATTTTCCCATCATTAAGTTAACAAATATTTTTTCAAAAATGAGGCCTCAAAGGGCTAAACAACATTTTCATTTTTTACGATTTGAATGTTTTTGAATACTCCTGACTCAAGGCAAGGTAGAAATGTTTCCAAATTCAAATTCATTTTTCCGATTTGAACAACAATGTTGTTTTTGTTTGTTTTTTTTTTTTTTTTTTTTTCTCGACTCTATTTAGAATTACCAGATTAGCTTACAGGATATCCATCCATGTTCAGGGTCAACTTTGGTTGTTTTTTTTTTACTAATCAGCAATTCCCCACGAAAACAGCATGATTCGAAAAAAAAGTTCTCCGATCGGGCTCAAAATTTTTCTGGGGGATCCTTGGCCGAAATAATTAGACCCGTATTTTTTTGTTTGGCCATTAGGGTGACCTACGCCGTGTTAGGGTGGTCCGAAAAATGGCAATTTTCATCGATTTTCGCAAAAACCACTTTTTTCAAAAAATCATATCTCCGCGCCATTTCATCCGATTTTAGCTGTCTTAGACGCAAAAGAAAGGTGATTAGTTTGGCTATTTGGGAAAAATAGTAAGAAGTTTCGAAAATCTAGCTTAACATTTGAAAAGGTCATATGAAAACTTAAAATGCTGTTTTGAAGGTCTCGGGACCAAAGAGCCTATGTCTGAAAATATTTTTATCGGATTCCTCGGAAAATTTCACATAACATATCAAAAAATGGTGAAGTTATGTTTTCGATACTCTGAGATACGATTTTTTGAAAATAAAAACTGGGTTTTTCGACGCGCCACGCGCAAAAATCAGAAAACGACGAAAACGGGAAAAAATCGACTTTTTTCACTAAAATTGCGATAACTTTGAAATTTCAGCGGTGACCTATAGATGTTATGGTACCAAAACTTGCGTCTTTTAATTACGAAAATTTTAGTACCCCAACATGTATAGGTCATCGCTGAAATTTTAAAGTTATCGCAGTTTTAGTGAAAAATGTCGATTTTTTTCCGTTTTCGTCATTTTCCAATTTTTGCGCGTGGCGCGTCGAAAAACCCAGTTTTTATTTTCAAAAAATCGTATCTCAGAGTATCGAAAACATAACTTCACCATTTTTTGATATGTTATGTGAAATTTTCCGAGGAATCCGATAAAAATATTTTCAGACATAGGCTCTTTGGTCCCGAGACCTTCAAAACAGCATTTTAAGTTTTCATATGACCTTTTCAAATGTTAAGCTAGATTTTCGAAACTTCTTACTATTTTTCCCAAATAGCCAAACTAATCACCTTTCTTTTGCGTCTAGGACAGCTAAAATCGGACGAAATGGCGCGGAGATATGATTTTTTGAAAAAAGTGGTTTTTGCGAAAATCGATGAAAATTGCCATTTTTCGGACCACCCTAACACGGCGTAGGTCACCCTAATGGCCAAACAAAAAAATACGGGTCTAATTATTTCGGCCAAGGATCCCCCAGAAAAATTTTGAGCCCGATCAGAGAACTTTTTTTTCGAATCATGCTGTTTTCGTGGGGAATTGCTGAATATTTATATTTTAATACTAAAAAAAGTAATAATTCTGTAATGTCCTAAATTTTTACAATTATGGTATAATTTTGTATAGTAAAAAAAACAAACAAATATTTGAAAAAAATGACTGCAAAAATATGCTAAAATAAAAAAAAGCAAAAGGTATAAACAAAATACTATCCAAAACAAGCATTAACTAAATAAGAAAAATAAAAAATAAACTACTAAGAATTAAACAAGAAAAGTTAAGTTTTTAGTAAAACAAAAGTTCCTCAATATGACTTCCTTAAAACGGGAAAAATAAAAAATAAACGGAAAAGTGGGCAGTGGAGGGTCAAGGCCACTTAACTATTATCTTAATTTTTTTCCAATTTTTTATAACTTTTTAAATCTTAATGATTCGATGATTCCTTTTCATTCTTTTAAATTGTTTTTTTTTTATATTTTTCATGATCATAATTGATTAAAATTCTCATTTTTGTTCTAATCTAAGATATATCCAAATCTATTTTACATTTTCTGTGATCAAAGTTTTAAAAATATTGTGTTTAAGAAATCACTACCAGCCCACTATTCCTGCCCCTAATTGGTCACTAAAAGTGTACGACAACGTTTGCGGGGGACGACGATGACGATGTGGAGCTGACCAACTGGCCAGGCCAGTCTCTTGCAGTCGGTTCTGTGTGCAGTCTTTGGCATAAGCAATAAGTTAGAGCGCTGTTTGTTACTCAGCTGCTGGTCGTTCCCCATTCTGCTAGAAAAATTTAAATTTGTTGCATTTTGCGGCGGCGGCGGCATGAGATGCAATTTTAAACGACATAGTTTTTCTTAAGTAGCCACCTGTTTTAGGGAGATTTTTCACCCAACTAAATGAGATTTAAGATAAATGGAAATAAAGTTTTGACAGCGAAATCATAAACCATAAAGCAAACTTTATTGTTGATTGCTGGTAATAAAAAAAGGAAAATCTCCAACGCGCGTGTGAAACTGCATAAATTCTAGTCACATTTTGGTTACTTTGTCGGTTGGTCAACTTGTTTAGTGCGGCAGCCCCCGATGGCAGCTGTTTGCATCCTCGCGTGGTTGTAAATCAATTTCGATACGCTTTTATGCATCTTGGCGTTTTTCCTTAGAGGCGAACACACGTTCGAGCCAATTTGGCGCGGGCAGAGAAGTATGTTGCGTTGCACTGTGATGCAGTTTTAATTGGCGAGTTACTGCGCTGCTGATGAGAGTGCGTTGGACCATCTCTTTCCGCTGCCGAACTTTAGCTCATTTTAAGGTTTTTGGTGTGAAAATATTATTTTTTTGTTTCAAATATCTTTCAATTCAATTCAATATTTGTAGGATATATTTGAAGATGATTCATTAATTATCAACTAAAAATGATTTTTTTTCGATGAAAACAATAGATTTAAAAAAAATTAAAGACCAAGAGCTGTAAAAACAATATTTGCAACTTTCAACTTTTTTTTTTTAATTTCAACTAGACCAAATCCAGCTGATTCAGCAAGTCACAACTGGGCAATTACTTATCTCCCTGCACGTTATTTGTCACCCCAGAGCACACACTCAGACAAGATTGCACTGGCATGACAGTTGCGTGATACATTTTTCTACGAACTCAGCTCAGCTTCATCCCGGGCAGACGGTAATAACAATATTCATGACATTTCAATAACATATACTGTTAAAATGACAAAAAGTGTCTTGGAATCTTCTTGAAAAATCTATTTTTGCATAAGGGTTTGATAACAGTTTATGTTATCATAACAAAATTGGTAATTGATCTAATATTGGTTGAAAGCCAAAACAACTTTGGAATAATTTTTTTTGTTGTGGAAAAATACCGCCAACTGTTATTGGGATGATCGGATTGGTTGTTAAAATAACAAAAAATAATAACAAAAATTGGTTCGAAAAATAACTCAAAATGTTATTAGTCTGCTATTACAATAACAATCCAATCCAAAAATCATAACGACGAATAACAAATTTTGTTATAAATAACATAAAATGTCATTGGCCTAGTATTTTCAAATATCAAAAAATGTTATTTCCAAGTTATTTCCGTCTGCTCGGGATTCCTCACCAACAGCCACGTGTGCCGTGACGTGCACACGAGATTTAATTGATTTATTTACATGTTCAATTCAATCCGCGCTCTCCTCTACAGTACATTTCTGCCGCTGCAGCACCGATTCAGTAAATCATTTCTCGAAACTCTCAATTACCCGCACTGTGCAAACAGACTTAGTTGCCAAGTCGGCACTCCAAAGTTGGAAAAAGTTACTAAAAAGGGGTGGATAAGCAGCGCAAGAATTAGTCTTAATTTAAATTTATCTCCCCGTGATGTGACGGGATATTTCCACGCGCGTTACGCGACAACACTTACTTTGAGGTTAAATTTATTTGCGCGCGAAAAAAGACGCAGAACTTCCTGCGAAATTGACACTCCCCTCTTTTTGACGAGTGGGAAGAACTTGTGGAAAATGTCGTGTTCAAAGTGCGGGAAATGTGCAAAGATTCGTCTTTATAATCGTGTGGCTAATCCAATTAAGCCGCACTGGAAGCGACACTTGTAGTGTGGGGTGAATTTAACTAAAAGAAAGCTACTTTTCTCATATTTGCACATTTACAATTTGTTTGTATTTTTTTTATTTTGTCAAAATAAGGGTCTAAAAGTTTTTGAAAATAGCATCTTCTAATTTCGAAAAGTACCTCAAAGTAAATTCCCTTTGATTTAAATTTATGCATTTCGAGTTCAACGGTTCACGCCAAATTAATGCAAGTGTGGCTTTGCCGGCTCTCTTTCAAATAAGGAATCCACCGTTTAGGGGCGTGAAACAGATCCCGCGAGGAAGACACCAAACTGCACTTTTCCACTTCGCAGTTGCATCAGCGTCGTTGGAGGTGTGTTTGTTTCATTGCGCAAAAAAGGACATTAAATAATGGGCACTTGAGCTGGCGGCTCGTTTGAAACCAAGTTGTTGAAATAAATTTTCTCAAAAGGCGGTTATTGCAGAATGCACTTAATGGTGTCAAATTAATTTTTCGCTTTGAGTAGTGATGCTCCGGAAGAGGGAGAACTTTATGCAAATACTTTTAATTATTTGCACTAATTTCGAAAAAATAAAACGTCGAAACTCTTTAGCGATTTCTAATGGACTCCAAATGAGGTGTGTTCTCTAACAGGCCCCCCTTCAATTTATTCAAGCCGCAAAGTCGTAGAGAACGAAAAACACATTCCGGTAGCCACCGCGGAGAGATCGACTTCAAACTCTCGTTGATCGGCTTGTAATGTGCGCGCGGGCTCGTATTACCGGTAGCACCTCATCAACGCACCCGGTCAAGAGTACCATAAAGGACGCGGTGAAGAACCGAACTCCGTGTACTTCTTCTACTTGGGGCTTGTACCAAAGTGAACAAGGTGGAAGGCTCGAAACAAAGTACCAAACGAGAGGCACTCGGCGAATAGGGTGTGTTGAGGGATTTGAAGAAGGGTAGAACGGTGTGCAGAGCAGAGTTATGCTCTGGACAAGAACACCAGATTGCTTTTAGAAGGAAAATTTAGAGCAACATGTTAAAACATTCGTAAAAACGCAATGGACAGACTTTCACCATCTTCGCCAAACGAGTGTCTTGCGAACCTTCGTGGTGAACGGACACTAGAGCTGCGGTATTTTTTACTACCTAAGCTCAGAGTTATTTCAAAACAAAATTCACAGTCTTTTTAAAGACTACCTGAGTTATTTTCCAAAATTCTAAACAGTCTTTTCAAGACTAACCCCACCTGAAATTTTGTTGTATTTTACAAACGAAGCCATCTTTTTAAGAGAACTTTGCTTGCAAAATGCGTCAAAACAAAGGTAAACGCAAATCTTCTGAAGATTTGGTCGTTACGTCGGTGAAGCGTTTGAACGCTAAACCGGCTAACGGAAACAGAAAAAGAAAACAGCCTCTTCTGAGGTCTGATTCTGATTCTGAATGTGAGGTCAATCCTCCAATTCCATTGACAAACAGTTTCGGTGTTTTATCCGAAACTGTTGACAAGAAACCTTCTTCTCGTACTGAGCCTTCTGCCGTCGAGAAACGAGTAAAGGCTCCGCCAATTGTAGTGACTTCCGTCTCCGATTTGGCCAGCTTTCGAACGCAACTGAAGAATTGCAAGGAAACTTGCAATTTGAAAGTTTCGTTCCAGCTTGGTCGAAGAGGAGAATGTCGCTTGTTGACGGAATCTTTACAAGATCACCAAACTTTTGTTGGTTATTTGAAAAACCACAAACACAATTTCTACACGTATGAGACCAAGAATGCTCGGCCATTCAAGGCGGTCCTGAAAGGTCTCTCCAACGACTTGTCGGTGGATGAGATCAAAAACGAACTTAAGGTGTTGCTTGGCTTTGCCCCATCCCAAGTAATACCGATGAAGAAAAAAACAAACGGGAATATTTCTCGCTTTGGTTTGACTTCACAATTTTATCTGATTCATTTCAACAGAAATGAAATCAACAATTTGAAACTTTTGGACAAAGTACAGTTTTTGTTCCATGTACGGGTAAAGTGGGAGCATTTTAAGAAACATGGCGGTAATGGCCAGAATCTGACCCAGTGCCGGCGTTGCCAGGCATTCGGTCACGGTACTGATCATTGCGCCATGGTTCCAAAATGCATGGTTTGCGGGGATTCTTCTCACGACAAGGACAATTGTTCCGTGAAAGAAGTCACCCAATTTAAATGTGCAAATTGTGGTGGAAATCACAAATCAAATTTCTGGGATTGCCCCATCAGAAAAAAGGTTTTGGATTCTCGTGCTAAGCATCAGCCGAAATCCAAACCGAAATTTTCGTTGTACCTGCATCTTTAAATCAAACGTTCGTGCTGTCTCACTCGAACAATTCTAGAAATACCCCTACCGTGGAAAAGTTAGGTAACAACAATGGCATTTCTTATGCTAACGTCGTTTCGGGTTCGGGTTCATCCACGAATTTTAAATCCTCTACCAATCTTTCTGAAATTGGGCAGGTACCTCAAATCTCATTTGAAAATTTTTCTGCTGGCAACGCTTTGGGATCTTCTGATCTCGGCGATGTTACGTTTGAAAAAATGACTTTTTTGCAAAACTCACTGTTTGGTTTGATTCAAACAATGAGTAATGCTACATCCATGATGGAAGCAATCCAGATTGGATTAAAATTTGCGAATGATGTTGTTCTTACCCTGAAGTTTAATCATGGATCTAAGTAATTCCATCAATATTATGAATTTTAATGCTCGCTCTTTAAAAGCGAAAGAAAATGAATTTTTCAACTTTTTACGAGTTCATAACGTGCATGTTGCTGTTATAACCGAAACATTTTTAAAAACTGGCACTTATTTGAAAAGTGATCCAGATTATAAAGTTATAACTAATAACCGAATGAATCGAAATGGCGGTGGAGTTGCAATAGTTATCCACCGTAGTATGACTTATAGCACTTTACGTGACTTTAAGTTAAAAGTTATTGAAAGTTTGGGCATTGAACTTGAAACTTCTTTTGGGAAAATTATGATTGCAGCTGCATATTTGCCATTCCAATGCACTGGGGAAAATAAAAATTATTTCAAAGGGGATTTGAATAAACTTACTCGGCATAGATCTCGATTTTTGATCATCGGTGATTTTAATGCCAAACACCAATCTTGGAATAATTCAAAAGTAAATTCCAATGGTAAAATTCTGTTCAGAGATTGCACTTCTGGTCTTTATTCGGTTTTATACCCGAATGGGCCAACTTGCTTTTCTTCTGTTAGAAATCCATCAACAATTGATTTGGTGTTGACAAATCAAAGTCAGTATTGTGGTCCTTTAGTGACTCATGCTGATTTTGATTCTGATCATCTTCCAGTAACTTTTTCACTTTCTCATGAAGCAGTTACCAGACCCAATAGTTCTGTGTTTAATTACCACAAAGCTAATTGGGACAGGTATCAGCATCATATTGAGAATAATTTAAATCATGATTTTGTTTTAGAAACCAAAGCTGATATTGATTCAGCCTTGGAATCTTTAACTAATGCAATTTTGGATGCTAGGAATATTGCTATTCCTAAAGTCCAAGTCAAATTTGATTCTCCCATTATTGATGACGATCTTCAGCTTTTGATTCGTCTGAAAAAATGTTCGCCGAAGACAGTATCAACGTTCTCGTGATCCTGCACTGAAGCGAATTCAAAAAGATTTGCAAAAGGTTATTGACCACAGATTCACTCTCCTGCGAAATGAAAAGTTCGCAAGAGATGTCGAACAAATTAAACCTTATTCCAAACCTTTTTGGAAACTTTCAAAGGTTCTTAAGAAACCTCAAAAACCAATCCCTTCTTTAAAAGATGGTGATAATATTCTATTAACTAATGGGGAAAAAGCTCAAAAACTTGCTCAGCAGTTTGAGAGTGCTCATAATTTCAACTTGAATGTTTTGAGTCCTATTGAAAATCAAATTTCAATAGAATTTCAGAATATTGTTGAACAAGAATTTTCATCAGATGAAGTTTTTAATACGGATCTGAATGAAATAAAAACTATTATCAAAAAATTTAAAAATATGAAAGCCCCTGGTGAGGATGGCATTTTTTACATTTTAATTAAAAAATTACCAGAAGCAACTTTAAGTAGCTTGGTCAAAATTTTCAACAAATGTTTTGATTTGGCATATTTTCCCAGTAGTTGGAAAAATGCCAAAGTAATTCCGATTTTGAAACCGGATAAAAATCCTGCTGAAGCCTCAAGCTATCGGCCCATTAGTTTGCTTTCATCTATTAGTAAATTATTCGAAAGAATAATTCTTAATAGAATGATGACGCACATTAATGAAAATTCAATTTTCGCTGATGAGCAGTTTGGATTTCGCCTTGGGCATTCAACTACTCATCAGTTGTTGAGAGTTTCAAATTTAATTCGAAGCAACAAATCTGAGGGCTATTCTACTGGCGCTGCTCTTCTAGACATAGAAAAGGCATTTGACAGTGTTTGGCATAAAGGTTTGATTGCGAAATTAAAAAAGTTTAATTTTCCGATTTATATCGTGAAAATTATTCAAAATTATTTGACGGATCGTACTCTGCAGGTATGTTATCAGAATAGCAAATCTGATCAACTACCTGTACGTGCTGGCGTCCCTCAAGGAAGCATTTTGGGTCCAATTTTATACAATATTTTTACTTCTGACTTGCCTGATTTGCCCCCAGGATGTCAGAAATCTCTTTTTGCTGATGACACAAGCATCTCCGCCAAAGGTAGAAGCCTTCGTGTCATCACAAGAAGATTACAAAAAAGCTTGGATATTTTCAATTCTTATTTGAAAGAATGGAAAATTACTCCAAATGCTGCAAAAACTCAACTTATTATTTTCCCTCACAAACCAAGGGCTGATTTTCTTAAACCAAAAAGTCATCACATTATAAAGATGAATGAGGTAAATTTAAAGTGGGAGGATCAAGTGAAATATCTTGGACTTGCTTTTGACAAAAACCTTACTTACAAGGATCACATTGAAAGTATCCAGGTTAAATGTAACAAATATATTAAATGTTTGTATCCACTTATAAACAGGAATTCTAGACTTTGTCTCAAGAATAAACTGTTAATTTATAAACAAATTTTCAGACCTGCCATGCTTTATGCTGTGCCGATCTGGACAAGCTGTTGCTTAACCAGGAAGAAAAAACTTCAGAGGATTCAGAACAAAATTCTGAAAATGATTCTGAAACTTCCTCCCTGGTTCAGCACCAGTGAACTTCATCAATTAGCCGAAGTTGACACTTTGGATGTTATGTCCAATAAGATAATTGATGCATTTCGACAAAAATCATTGCAGTCTTCAGCTGCATTGATCCGCTCTTTATATAGTTTATAAGTTAGTTTTTAAGGTATCCCTTTTCCCTTTTGTACATGTAGGACCTCCTACATTTGAAATCACTGTATAGCGAAAGCTACAATATTTCATGAATAAATGAAAGTTGCTAGTATTTAAAATTGAGGTGAAAAGTCATCGTTTGTGATTGGACACTCAATAATATTTTAACTGAATGAATGTACATGGAAAAGAAATTTAAAAAAAAAAAAAAAAAAGAAATCTTCGCCAAACGAGCAAAATACAAAAAAAAATACATTTTCGTAGTCTTCCAAGTTATTGAGGGTTCAATTATTAGCAAATGTCATTCATTTCCGTTGAAAAAACTCCTTTTTAAGGAAAAAAAATGTACTAAATCTAAGTATAACTGTACAATCTACTTTCCACTTTTTTCACCTCGCGACCTTTTTTCTTATCTGTTATCAAATCATTAAAATAACGGCAAATTAAATCTAAGTATGCCAATCCCAATATAAAAATTTCAATGAAAGAAATTAGAACAACATTGTATTAATTTCAAGACTAAAATTCAATGATTGCAAAAAAATCCTCCTCCTCGGACGCGACGCAAATTTACTCTTATAAATTTCCCTACTAAAACTCATTTTTGGATAAGTTGCCATTTTTTTTGGAAATATTCACATTTTTGAAAATTGTGGAAAAAAAGTCGAACAACGTTTTAGGTTTAATTTCTAGATTTCTAATCAAATTTGCAATAAAAAATACTCTACATAAAATTTGATACCGAGCACCGCTTTCTTGTATAGCTATATGAGAATCATGTTTGGTAAAAACAGTTCAACTTTTATAGTGCATTGCACAATGAAAGTGAACAGCTTTCTTCCTGGTTCCCGTTGGCATGAACGCTGTTCACGTTTACGCGAACTCATTTCGGTTTAATTAAGAGAGTGTATTATTTTTTCGAAAAATTAAATTTTTTTTTTGCAATATTCGTATCTTACGAAGCGATAAATGATTTGCATTTTTAACTTAATAAGGTTTTTTTTTGTAAAATACTAAAATTCTCACAAAATACTGTGTTTTAGAATCGAACTGATTTTTTTAAATAAACTGCAATATGTATATCATAATGCGAAATTTGGAATACATTTTCATATGACTAGAGTTTTCACTTGTTAATATTTATATAGAAAGTTCTGTTTTTTGTTAAAAAAAATTTAAATTTTCTTAATTTGCAATTTAGGTATTAAACGAAATAATTTTTTTTTGAATTTTTGCCTTATTAAACAAAAATGAGAGATTAAATCAGATTGAAAATCTTTTTTTTCGTTCAAAAATATTCAAATTTTCATGCTTTGCGATATGGGTAACAAACGAAGCGAAATTGTGTATATGCTTTTCACAATTATTAAAGTTTTATTATAAAATATTCAAATTTTCATAATGTATACCATTTTTTTTCGAAAATACTGCAGTTTTCATTATATTTAATATAAATATTAAAAGGATCAAAAATGTATGTGCAATTTTAATTCATTACCCGAGCAGACGGAAATAACTTGTGAACAACATTTTTTGATACTTGAAAATACTAGGCAAATAACATTTTATGTTATTCATAACAAGATTTGCTATTCGTCGTTATGATTTTTTTGTTATTGGATTGTTATTGTAATAACAGACCAATAAAATTTTTAGTTATTCTTCGAACAAATCTTTGTTATTATTTTTTTTGTTATTTTAACAACTAATCCGATCATCCCAATAACAGTTAGAGGTATTCTTCCATAACAAAAAATGTTATTCCAAAGTTGTTTTGGCTTTTAATCAATATCAGAGCAATAACAAATTTTGTTATGATAACATATACTGTTATTAAACTCTCATACATAAATTGATTTTTCAAGAAGAATCCATAACACTTTTTGTTTTTTTAACAGTATTTTTTATTGAAATAGCATGAATTAAGTTATTACCGTCTGTTCGGGTACAGTTTTTTTTGTGAAAATTACTGAAATTTAAAAAAAATACCATATATTTTCATATAAACTTTATTGTTTTTGATTCGCATCTAGAGTGAAATTCAACTATTTTGAAGTGTTTTTATGAAATACTAATTTTTTTTACTAATTACCAATATTTTTCAAAAACACTCCTGTTTTTTTATGATTTGCAATGTGGGTATCAAACAATACGAAATTTAGCATTTTGTTTCACTTTATGATAGTTTTTATTTCAATGATAAAATTTTCACACAATTTTATATTTTTTAAATACCGCATTTTTCCAAAATGTGTGTTTTTTTTTGGAAAAAAGGCTTTATGTAAAAAAAATTGAGTTTAATAATTAAGTCATAAATTATACAAAATGTTACATTGTTTGATACCCATAATGTAAAACATGAACTTTTGTATTTCCAAAAAAAAACCATTTAGATATTTTACAACAAAAAAAAATTATTCTCAAGTAATGTGAACATATCTAGAGTTTTTTATTAGGTCCTTTAAACCTGTGAAAGACAATATTTTATTGGTCCTTTTCAAAAATAAAAAAAAACTCTGGATTTATACAAAATTTTGCTTCATTTGATACCCATAATGCGAATTATAAAAATGTGGGTATTTTCGAAAACTACTATACAGTCCAGACTCGATTGTCCGATGGTTTGTATAGGACTTCGGATAATCGAATCATGACCAACATTTTTTTATTTATTTTTTTGTTTTCTTACTTTTGACATTAACTCTAATTCTATGACCCGATTTTAGTCAAATTTGAGTAGTTGATTGCCTATTAAATATCAAAGTGCATTTTTTCAATAATTCATCACCGCCATTTTAGTCGTCATCTTGGATTTAAAAATTATAATTCACATTAGAGTAGTTACGGGCTCCACCATAAACAAGAAGATAGCGGAAAAAAAAGTTTTGTGTGATTCGATTACCCAAAGTTTTGATTATCCGTAGCGAAATTTATCTGAGGCCTTCGGATAATCGAGTCTGGACTGTATTTTGTTAATGTTTTTTGACTGTTTATGCTTTGAAACTTACTACATCATCAAAAAATATATTCTTAGTGAAAGCATTCATATGTATAAGAAGAGAATTGTGTTTCCAACCGTCACCGGTAGCGTCGTCACCTGCTCGTCCGGAGCCTCTTCCGGCTAGACTACAATGGGATTACGTCAAGAGACTCAAAGAACTCTGCCATAACCGTACCCCGTATGACGTTGTAAAGCAATCAAAACAAACCCAAGCACAACCCCAAACAGAGGTTCAACCTTTTTACGACCATCCTTCACCCTGGTACCTTCCCCTGGTTCCAAAGAGGACTTGTAGAATTAATTAGTCCTGTAAACCCCGGTGTCGTCATCGTCGTCGGTCGACTTCGAAAGTTTCCAGAACCAACCTGGCACGTGTCTACCGTCTAGCCTGGCCCAATTTTTGCATAGACGGTCCCCCAAAGCCCAAAGGGGACAGCATTCTTGTCTCCGCACTCTGAAGAACAAATCTGGAGACAGCAGCAGAACAGGCAGCGTAATTTGTAGAATCACATTGTTCGTTGCAACCGGATCACGCCTCCGGCGTGCTAGAGTACACCTGACGACGATGTCGATGCTGAAGTTGTAGCGAGACTGGGGACAACTTTTACAATAATTACGGCAATAAATAATTAATAGAGAATGGCTTGTTGCCAGCTAATAATTTACAAGTTTGAGCGCGCGCTCGAGCCTGGTGAGAAAGATTGGGATCATGTCTAGCGATCTGGTGTGACGTTGGAGAATGCATTTCGTTGTTTGCGTTCTCACCTGATAGAAGCTTGCTCGCTATGTGAACCCATTAAGTTATGAGCTCGTTATCAGTTTCAAGGGACGTCGTATATGTAAAGTTCTTTAATGGAATACTTAGGTCGCGTTGGTGGGACAACTGATTGCGTTTGAGATATTGTAATTTTACGCAAAGTACTTGTTTTATGACCCATTACACGAGGGAGATGTAATTTTGTGATAGGCTGAAGGTCGCCATGAATTTATTAGGCTTTTGTTGGTATAACAGAATGTTTGAAACGTTGTTAAATTTTATCAGCATCACAGTGATTCACAAAAGCAAGAATGTCCCAGCTCAGATCAAAAGTCCACTCGCGAACCGCATCAATGAATTCACGTTCCTCCGAACAGCTGCACTCGTGACTCATACATCACACATCTCGTCAACCGTTCAGACTGTATGTCATTTCGAATCAGTTTTATTCCGCACAACTCGGACGTACGTAACCGACGGGTCGCAACCGCAGAATCTGCTCGAAGTTGCTGCCAAATCAATAAAAATAAAGTCAATTAATTTCCAATCGTTCACAGGGTTCGGATCAACGAGGTCCCTCGACGCGGGGTTGATCCCGGCGGCCACCGTGACCGCCACGTGCTGACTGTGGTTCACGAAATACATGGTTTTAGTTTAATTCGCATACGGATCGCCGATCACCGTTGAGGTTGGGCAACGCTCGATCTGTAATTTGAGACCCCACACTGCTGGGTGCCGCCACCGGTCGACGGAGTCGATAGAGGGTGTAATTTGTATCGTTCGAAAGTATTGAGGGTGTGCTACAGATCCGCATTGCAGTGATCGATATACGCGCGCATTTTGTCGACCTTCTCTTTGCTTGTTTTTATTTAAAATGAATAAATAAAAGCAAATCGGTCACAACAAACCAAAGGTTCGTCACTGAAAGTCACTCGTCCTTGCGTTGAAGTCTCCGCTCGCAATTTGGTCCTAAACTCCTGAAATGATTTGCCTTTTAATTCGATCGTAATTTTATGTAATTTTTACGACTATTACGCGTTCAGTGGACATCGTAAACCCCTTCTCGCGTGACTTAATCCAGCAATTAATCTGATCTGCGCGCACGAGATGGCGAAAGGAAGTGATTGCGATCAGAAGTTGGGCACTCGCGATTCGATTCCGTCGACGACGGGGTGTAATTGATCCGAAATTGAGTGAGTTGTAAATTGATTATGATTAAATCGGGGCAGTTTGTGGGTGCTCGTAAAGAAGAGAGAGAGGCAGTCGAAATCTGGTACCATTGATTCGGCCTTTGGGTTTTACGACCATAAAATATTGAGGAGTTTAAGTTGTGTATACCTGGAAGGTCGTCACTACCCGGATCGTTGGTTGTAAACAAATCTCGAATTGAGTCAAGTGGAAAGGGTGGATCCACCTGAAGAACAATGCAATGGATTACGAAACTCGGGGATTATCCTCCTTTGTTGGATTCTACCGGCTTAACCCTCAATTCATAGTTCACCGGGAATTTCCAGCCTTTGTTGCATTCACAAAATTTGTCGGGTAAATTTCCACGAGGTAGATACAGAAAAAAGTTCGTTGAGATTTACCCACTCAATATTATGACAGCTAACCCCTCGCCACAGCAAACACCACCACTAAGCTAAATGAACTCAAATTAAACTGCAGTTTTTATTATAATGGCATCGTAATTTAACCGTTACAACCGATAATCTACATGCTAACGCTAGTACGACTACGACTACTGCTAGCTTGCGGGCAAACGTTCATTCAAATGCAATTGAAAGTCCATTGCATTGCATTCCACCACATCAGGCTGCTAGTAGTACTAGGGGAGTGTAGAATTGTGCATTGTGTTGCACTTTGTCGTCACATTGCAGTTTACGCTGGATGCCACCGTGGTCTAACCCATAAAGCAAATTCCGCGGACACCGCAGTTAATTGCACGCAAGGGTTAGTCAGTTTAGTGTTGGACTTGCGGTGTGACAAATCCGGTGAAATATGTAACCTATAACGCACGCGCCTTCACGTCACGGTATCTCTCGGCTTAAAGGGATGTATTCCGCAGCGCGTGAAATGCGCGCAGGTAAAGGCCAAGTGATGCATGTAATTTGTTGCAATTACCAGAGTCACACCACATCCGCGAGGTGAACTTTGAGACGGAGCAGCTGCAGCTGCTGTTGTAAAGAGGGAAGGTTTCAAGACGAGAAATTGTGTCGCAAATTTTAGAAATTTTCCACTTCGAAACAAACCACGATCTTGATACAATTCTGGAGTTTTTTTTAAATGGTCCAATAAACCGAATTTCCAGTTTTTGTCTTTTGAGTGTTTTTGAAACCGCCTTGAGTCAGAGGTATAAAAAAACACTCAAAAAGAAAAAAAAACTGAAAATTTGGTTTATTGAACATTAAAAAAAAACTCCAGAATTTTACAGGAACACTAAATTAATTGTTCAACTCTTCTTAAACAAAAATGTAAGTAACTTCAGTTCAGTTTTACGTGCATAAATTAGGGTAGTACACTATTAGGATGATTTTGAAAATCTAACTTTTCAACAATATTTTTGGGAATTTTTTGTCTTCTAGAAAGTTGTTAAGCTTGCCAATTCAAGCAACTTTGTCGAAGACACCAAAATTTTATCTCGTAATCTACGCCTTCTACAACCAAATTAATAGAAAGCATCTAAGCAAACCTTCAAAAATCAGTTTTTTGAATGTGGCAATTCAGGGTTAAGTTTTAGAGAAAAGTGATGTTCAGGGCACTTTTAGAGCTCTAAAAAAAAAACAATTTTATTTTTTGACAGGTCAATTTGGACTAAAGGGTCAAAAGTTACAGCCATTTTAAGGTAAAACAGATGCAAATTTAAAACTTAAATATCTCGAAAAGGCGCAAGCCAAATTTTAAGCACTAGGTTGCATTTGAAAGAAGAGATCCAGTACTACTAACGCTGAAAAAAATCCCAGGGGTGTTTTTCTTTAAACTCGAGATATCTTCATTTGAAAAAGGCTAACCTTAAGGGACCACCCTAACGAATTTCAAAAACTGTCCAAATATATGTTTTCCCATGTAATTTTGCCCGCTGAATCTGAATCTGCCCTCAGGATTGACCCAAAGTGTCGCGAAATCGATTTTTGGTCATATTTTGGGTTCAAATGATAATTTTACATGGTTAAGTGCATCTTTTTTACCTTAAAATGGCTGTAACTTTTGACCCTTAAGTCCAAATTGACCTGTCAAAAATTAAATTGTTTGTTTTTTAGATCTCTAAAAGTGCCCCCAACATCACTTCTCTCTAAAACATAACCCTAAATTGCCACATTCAAAAAACTGATTTTTGAAGGTTTGCTTAGATGCTTTCTATTAATTTGGTTGTAGAAGGCGTAGATTACGAGATAAAATTTTGGTGTCTTCGACAAAATTGCTTGGATTGGAAAGCTCAACTACTTTCTTGAAGACAAACAAATCTCAAAAATATTCCTGAAAAGTAAGATTTTCAAAATCACCCTAATAGTGAACCACCCTAATTTTCAACCAAACCAAAAGTTACCCTATTCTATTTGCAATAACTCTTCTAAAGACACCAAAGCTCAAAAACTTAACCTTTTTTTCGGAAAATCTGTTTTCCACTTAATTTTGCGATCTGGACCACTGTGCACTGGTAAAAAGAAAAATTTCGAGTTCTTCTAATTTAAACCATTGATCAGCAAACTTCGAACCTTAAAAAAGTGAAACCAGTAATACAAATCAGAATTGATTTTACAACCCAACACTGATTGAGGTTTATCTCAACGTTTTTAAGATTTTTGAAAAGTTTTTCACACCTTATTAGGCTGGCACAAATTCTATTAAAAGTTTTCAAAGTTGCCCCGAAAAATCAGGGGGCAAAAAAATAATTCAAAACAAAAAACTTCAAAATTTTAATGGAAATTGAACTGCAATCAGCTGAAATCAATTTAAAATTCATTCCCTGCGTTCAGAATCATTTTTAGCATGTTTGGGTTGATTTAAAAATCTTTGAAGTTTTTGAAAAATTTCGATGTTTATTAACGCAAAAATGTTTTTTTCGCTAAAATTTTAGTTTTCGTCAAATCTTTCATTTTTTGAAAAAGTTACCGTTTGCGTTTCTCTTTGTTTCGTCGGCCGTGTCTGTCGCGGGTGACCATGAACGGCCATGATCGATGACGACCAACTTTTTCAAAACTTTTTTTCGTAAAATCGCGATAACTCGTGATGTTTACAAGCAAACCCCTTATGTTTTTATATCAAATTTTTTGTGATTGTCTGCTCTACAACTTTGTAGAACATTGTTACACTCTAAAAAATAACCCTGCAAAGTTAGAAAAAACACGAAATCTTAAAATGAAAATTTTTCTTTTAAATGAAAAAATTACTCTTCTGGGTCAATGTAGATTCGAAAAGAACATTAAATTTCCCATAAAATGACATGTTCCAAAAAAATTTACAGTCGAGTAACGGAAAATGTGAGAATTTTTAAAACTTTTTTAGTGTTTTTTTTTTCGATGAAAAATACGTTTATTCGGAAATCTGAGTACGCCATTAAATTGGGCATCTAATTTTACATAAAAGTCCCTTTGACACCAAATTTCTATCTCATCACCGTTTCAGGCTGCAAATTATTGAAAAATACCTCTTTTTTCGCATGTGCAAAAATGGAAGGGGTCGTACCGCCCCTCCGTCACGAGATATCAAAAAACGGACCTCGGATTCGTGATCAGGGACAAAAGTTACCCCTTAGGACAAAGTTTCACGCAAATCGAAGAGGGGTCGGGGCAACTGCTGGGTGAGTTGGCGGAGAATTACCCATTTGCAAAATAAAAAATAAAAAAACGCATTTTTATCCAACAAATATAATAAAATGGTTTAAAAAGTATACCAATGTTCTACAAAGTTGTAGAGCAAAAAAATCAATTTAAAAAAGGGTTTGCATGTATTATCGCGAGTATTATCGATTTTACTTAAAAAAAAAAGTCATTTATTTGAAATTGAAGGAATGATTTTCAGCTAGCACTTTATATTGTTATCAAGGTTGAAAAAAAATCTCTTCGAGCGAATAATGATTGCCTGAAGAAATGCCCTCTGAGTATGCTTTGATCTCGTTTTTCCTGACTGTCACTTGATCGCTGGGTGTGGCAGAGACGAATACAAATTAGAATGATTGGGTTTAGTCATCAACTTGCTGCGATCAAGATCCAATCTTGCCCCTTTACTGCCAGCAGTCATGGGTTGTTACAATCATCAACAGCACTCTTGACGAATGACAGCTAGTCGTGGCAATTTGAGAATAAAGATTATTTTCAGCAGTCTTATTCATGGGGTGTAACAGGCAGCGATTAATCGCAAAATTAATCATAGTCGCCAGATTTTCAACACTGATTGTTATACTTGTTTCATAAAATCATACTTGAAAATTTAATATCAATCAAACAATCAACCAACCTTTTGTTTCATTGCTTTATACCTTTTGTTAATGATTTATTATATTTATACATGTATTGTGTCCTCCAACCTTGGCCATGGCCGATATTGAAGCATCGAATACATAAAAAAATTACCAAAACAATTATGGAATATTTTTCATCAATTCAAAAAAAAAATTGTGCTCGTTTTTTAGCTGGAATCTGAACAACAAACCAATTTTGAGTAAAATATTTAAACAAGATTTATTGTAGAGATAAGGTCAACGTGAGCACATAGATTTTTTTTTTATAAAAAAAAGGTAATTTCGAAGAATCCAAACAAATTATTGAGAATTGGCAGGACAATATAGTATAATGGAGATGGTTTAGATAATTTCTTGTGAAAATAAAAAAAAACTGATTTTTGTATCAAATGAGATTTTTTTTCTGCTAAAATCCTCTGTTTTTAATGCGATCATACTGGTTTTTAATTAATTTTTCCACTCAATGATTTCAAAAACCCCAAAATTTACTGAATTACATTTACTATGCAAGTCAAAACTCAATGCATTCCTTTGACGGTGCACATCAATCTAATTCTGATGCATCGAAATATTTAAAACAGAAATTGATGTATATTTGAAACTACTGAATCTTTCGATATAACATTTAATCTTTTCCTAGAAGTTCAGTCTTTAAAAGGATTTTTTTTTTTGAAATCACATTATTTTAGGCAAGATATAAGAAATTTTACCAGTCGATGTGAACTTTAACAATATTTTAAAGGGAGATGATAAACGCAACAAAGTTATTTTTGACTGTTTCATAATGTAGTCAAAATCAGAAAAAAAAACATTTTTTGAGATGAAAAAATGATCGACAATTAAATTCCTGCTGTATTTCAGACTTTAAATATTCCTTCGTCGAATGAGCTTGAGTTTTAAGTTATAAAAGGCGAGTGCTAAAAGTTCCTCTCAAATTATTTTTTTCATAATAACTTCAAAATTCAAAACACTTCTTAATTAAGGGGTTACATACATGTAGAAAATCTAAATTTTTCATATTTCCGAATATTTATTAAATCCTTTAAAAAGATGAATTCCAATCACTCCTGAAAGTTTCATGAAGATATGTCATGATTTAAGTGAGTAGAAGACGATTTAAGTTTAAAGTTCTGCCATGCGCAAAGCGGACTGTCAAACTTTGTGAACGTTTTTCTCGGAACACCGAGTTGATTTACGGGTGCCACGATATCTCGAGATTGGATGGACCAAATTGGCTGAAATTTGGGGTGAAGACTCTCAAGACATATCCCGTGTGCATGACGAAGCCCGATTTTGAAATTTTGCTTTTTTAAAAAACACAAAAATCAAAAACGGACGATTTTTAATATGAAAAACACAAAAATATTTTTATCTTTTTTTAAAATAAACTTTTCGAAAATCGGCCTTCATCATGCACACGGGATCGGTTTGATTAGTCTTCAAAAAAATTTTGAGCCGATTTGGTCGAAGCAGTGTTGAGATATCGTGGCGCCCGTTTTTTGAAACTGCTAACTTCAAATAGCTATATCTCGGCAATGATGCAACCAAATTGAAGAAATTTATGTTGATAATAGTTAAAAATGTTTATGTTAAAGTCCTGAAAACAAATTTTAAAAACTTTGCGTGTGTGCCAATACCAACCCTTAAGAGCAATACAAAAATTAGTGCCAAATGTCTCTTTAGAGAAAAATATTATCCTTCATAGTTTGGGTCAGAATTGGGATTATTTTTTCTAGCAAAAGTTGGGTTGAATTTTAAAGTTGATGATTTTAAAATCTCAAAACATTCAAGTCACCTGTACCTGCCAGTACCAAACGCTCAGAAATGATGTGCTGAATCACACTCACACGCCATGAACCGCTCGTCGACTCTGCTCAGCAGCAGCAGCGTGTTGGAAAGGACACCCAGCTGACCAACGACAACAACCTAAGCGACGACGACGACCGTTGATGCAATGTTATAATTATGGACCACTTCACGCAGATATCTCGTGGATGCACTTGCCTTGGCAGCACCAACACCAGCACCACCAGCCAAATTGGCATGCAACTGTTGCATTTCTCTCATTTGAATATGGAAACTGCTACCGTTCGAGCGTTGTACGTATTTGCCAGAGGCGACAACTGCCTGCTGCACCCTAGTCCGAGCCAACAGTGGAGCTGCGACCTGGTGATTATAATGTCACCAATTATATCTAATCACGCGGACAGCCCAAGGAGCAATGAAAACAACGACGTCGACGACGACTTTGCCAAGACGACGACGACGACGAGTTCAGCTGAACTCGGGGTGAAAACAGTAGCTCAGCAGCGCTCAACTTCTCGGCAGGTTGGACGCGATTTGCGCACGCTGCTGTCAGGAAAAGTTTGTGTAGATTTAATTTGAGCCGGTAATTAGGTCGTATTACAAACTAATTGAAGGAGACAGCGTAATTGCCCTCGGAAGAAATTGGCGAATTGAGGGCGCGGTTTCGCGGTGGAATGCAGAGTTCAGTTAGGTGCAAGTACTGCACGGGAGATCGGGTTTTGAACTCGATCAATATCAATGCAGATTAAGCTCTTTTTTTTAAATTAAGGGGATCAACTAGTATTTACACTACAGAACTTGTATGGTTACAGTTGAAGTTTGCAATCAATATTTGAAATAAAATTTATTCTATCAACATAAAAGAGCTCATAAAAATGCCTTTCTTTGTCAGCCCCATGCTCGGAACCGACACTTTTTCTTCAATAAAGCAATCACACAATCAATTTCGTCGATTAATTCCCACCGACAGCTCTAATGAACATTATTTCTTCAGCTGTTCACATAAATTCCCACCACATCGAGGCTGAAAAGCGTAACGACGACAAAAACCAATCGAGTTGCACCCAAAATGCATTGATAATCATGAAAGTAAGAAACCAACAACAACAACGGTTGAAAAAATGAATTATGACCCTCCAAATTTATTTATGTGTCGTATATTCCGTCTTCTTCTCCTCCGAATTCTACACAAATCGAGTACTTCAAGTGGGAAGGGAAAAAACAAGAAGAAGGGAGAGGAAATATAAATTTTGACACCATAATCGGTTTGAATTGCTTTTCGAACGCAAGGAATCATAAATAATCTGACAACTTGAGGAACGAGAAAAAAAAGCAACCTTTCAATATGTGGGTGCAGCAGCAATGCAACTTTGGTGATCAAGAGTGTGAGAAAATGAAGAAGAAGACGAGTTGACGAGTTCTACTACTTTACCAACACAAGCACATGGTTTGTTTTGAAATGAAAGACACTTGAAAGGAACATCTAAAAGCGAACCAAAAGGAAAACTGGGAATAGCATTTAAACAGATTTCAAAACAAATTTGTACGGAACGAAAGTGAGTTTTGTTTGACGACCCCAAGAAGGAAAGGAAGATTTGAAAAGATCTTGAGATTTCCTGGGAATTCTCACCGATCAACGACTGTGTGTATCCTTTTGACACCACATGTGGCTCGAAAGATTTCAGCTGGGTTTCTTTGGGAAACCCTACGAAACAGGATTTACCCAAAAGTTGAAGATTTTTTCAAGAAATCAATAGATTTTGAAATCTGTTCAAAGGGTGGAGCATTGAAAAAAATGGCATAAAATGTCCTTGAGAATTTTTAATTATAAACAAAGAGAGAAACCAAATGCATTTAAATCGCCAAATGGGACATGTCTTCAAGGTCTCACCAGAGCAGTGGTTTTTCAAACTGAGATCACTCATTTACATTCCACTTCCTCTGTTGAGCCTGAACTTGGGCCTTTCTAGGGTTCGCCCATATGGTTGCCATATAGGGGAAATATACCCATTCTAATCACACTAAGCCGTTCGACCAATTCTCATCACTTTTGCCGTTTTCCGCTATAAAATCAATATTTCCAGATGTAACAACAATGAAGAGTTGCTTGCTCACTTTTATTTGAACTATTTATTACTTTGGAACAGTCAAAAACATTTCATGAAAGCTGTAATCACGAGCAAAGTGCTGATAGGCGGATAATAGAAATAGGCTGACAAAGGGTATAGTTCCCCTGGTGGTCGAAATCCAGATGTTGTGCGCGGGATAATGGAACCGTTTAAGATCGACACGAAAAATGCATTTTTTTCGAGTTTACCACCAAAGATGGAAACCAGCGGACAAAGTTGGGTTGTTTTGAAACTGCGCCGACTTGGGGACCATATGGGAGAGTACTTCGTGGGTGTTCTACGAATTTAAATGTGCAGAGAAGTGTCATGTGTCATAACTGTCCGTGATGGTTTGCGAATGGTGAAACAAGAACTTCAAAATTTAATGAATGTTAAAAAATAATTGCTGAGTATTTTTTTAGAATTATGCTATTTTTTCGAGATTTTTTTATTTTGTAATGTTTGAATAGGATGGAACATTGACCCTTTGTCAAAAAGAACTCATCTTGCATAATTAGTTTTTTTCCATACAATTTCGCTGGCATCTGAATATTCCAAAATCTGTATATTGAGAAGAGGTTTTCTAATGGATTTGGTATCTTCGGCAAAGTTGTAGGTCAGGACTTTTCTGAAAACGTTTTTTATGACTAATAGTTGTATTTCCAAAATACGTACTTTTTTTTTCGAAATTTTGCTATATGTTTTAAAAGGCATCTGTTGCGCTACAAATTAGAATGGTGCAAAAGATATTCTTTTTGGAAAAAAATTAAACTTACAAAAATCTAAAATAACGTAAATTGTCAGTCATTGATAAAATAAAAAAAAACTGAAAACACTTATGTTGGACATTTGTAAATGTTGGGCAAGATTTTTTTTTAATTTTGAACTTATTTTTATTAAAATTTCGTTTTAAGCTTTAATATCTTGAAAAAGTAGTTTATGCAACAAAGTGCAAGAAGCTGATTTTTTCAGCACGAGTCGTACAGTAATCGAACAAGGTTTACCAAGTTGGATAAATACGACGAGTGCTGAAAAAATCATGTTTTGCAACAAGTTGCTTTGCACATTTTTTTTTGCAATTCCGTATAACGTTGCTTGAATTGAATTTTATGTCTATCATCCGAATGTTAAGTAAATTCACCGTTAAAAAACAAAAAAAAAAATAGAAAAATGTTACTTTTAGATACAAGTGTTGAAAAGTACATTTTTCAGCACCCATTTCAGTGCTGAAATGTAGAACTTTTCAGCACTGTTATTGAAAGGTATTAATTTCCCATTCTATTATTTTTTGAAGGGAAAAGCAGGACGTTTCGTTTTTTTAGAGGGACAGGAAATATTAACAGTTTCACAGCGGAATTGCAAAAAATGCGTCTTTCGTCTGCTAGTTGCAGACTTCTGTTTTGTGTACTGTTCTCGACAAGTCAAATTACAATCAAACCGCGAAAAAAATATGCAAAAATGCTCTAATATGATATGGAAATATATCATCCAAGATGAGAGCGTTGAACTTGTGAAAATATTCATTTGGTACTGAATCAGGAATTCAAACACTCAAATTTGACAAATTAAGGGATCACTGAACTCGAATTTCATAAAAAAAGTGTTTCTTTATGATTCGATAATTCGAACATTCTATTAAGAGTTTTAAATTATCGAACTTCTGGTTATCGAAATTTCGTATATTTAATTCTGGAAAAAAAATTGTCACAAAACTATGTATTTCTATAAAAATACCATTTTTTGTAATTTAGCCGACTCTCTGGCTGTCGATTTTCTCGACATCATTGTTAGCAAAACACTAGAAAAAGCGATAAAACAAAAAAATATAATAATTAATTCACAAGCCAAGGTTTCACAACTTGAATCCAAGTATTAGAATATTTTATTATTTTTGCTTGTACATCGGATTATCACAAAAATTAAAAATAATCTTAAAAGTTGATTAAAAGAGTCAAAAAGTGCTCTTATATTATTACAAACGGTGGAAAATTCATTACAAATTGTTTTCAGTTGACCTTTGACATTAAAATTTTGAAATTTATTTTTTGTTTTTACACTTTTCTTCCAGACTTTGATGGAAGGTGGGATTAAATATTTGCAGCAGTCTCAATAATCTGAAACAAAATCTTTGAATATTATGTTTTTGCAAATCAAATAAATGGAAATTTAACCAACATTTCGGTAATGATTGCAATGTTTTAACCAAAAAAAAAACAATAATATTTGATTAAGAACGCAGACTTTGTGATTTCAATATCATATTATCAGGAAATTTCTGATTTTTGATAGATTGGCAAAACATAACATTACAGTGTTTTTTTCAAATTGACACTTGGAATCTCATACAACTTTGAAAATATTACCGTTACTGAAGTGTTGCTTGAAATATTTGATTAGAACGCTATTCGAAAGAACCCTTCTGATCTCGGCAAAACTAGTTTTTTGACAAATCACGCAAAATTCGCGTTGACATTAAGTGAAAGATAATTTATGCACTGCACGAAAACGGCTATCGTGCTGCGTTTTAGTGCGGTTGTCAAACCCAACATCTAAGCTCAGCTGGTCCAAGCCGGTCAACCCAATCTTCGTGAGTTCAGCAGGGACGTCGTCTACGTTGCGTTGCGTGCACCGGTCTTATCAGTTTGTTTTTAATTGAATGTCCCCCTTTTACCCCTCACTTCCTCCTCCCTTCGAATGACAACCACGATGGTTGTGGTGGTGGTGGTGGTGGTGGTGGTGGTAATGGGTGCAATTGATAGATTAATTGCTGGAATTCATTTTTTCTTACTTTTGCTTCTTTTTCGTGTGCACACGAGCAGCAGCTTTGCTGGCATGTACGGAGAGGCTGGTAGAACGTAATTTGTTTTGAAAACAGTTTGATGAATGAACTTAATCACGAATCACGAGCGCTGCATGCCACTATCTATTAAACGTTTCTCAATCAACGGGTACACACGTGGTGACGTGCACACACCGGATGAGCTCGATCTATCGCACAATGGAAATCAGCAGGGCGAGAGAGAGGAGGGCGTAATAATTGTTTGAAAAATAGTTGGTTGGTTCGCTCATTCACAACTTCCTCTCAACCACATCCACGGGGGTAAGAATGGAGGCATTGCGTTGGTTGATCTGCGCAGAGATTGAAGAGTTGAGATTGGGCTTCCCACGTGGTTTGTTGATTTTGCTGCTGCTGGTGCAGTCAAAAGTGACAATGTAATTAAAATGCACGCGTTCAGGTTTGAAATTAAATCTTGCACTATTAATCATATCTACTATAGCTCTGGCTTTTTACAAACGATTCTAACCCCGTGGTTTTACGTCACTTTAATCAAACAAGGTTGGTTCGAAATGAATTTTCTAGAAAAAAAAAACATTCTTTTGGTCATATGTGTTATGCTCTATAATAAAATGATAAAAAATATTGAAAAATCAGAATAATATTTTATTCAAACCCACCGTACACAGGTACCGTACAGGTTTAAGCTCAGTTATGAATGGGCTTGACAGCCACTGCGAAGCACACCCACGCGTCAAACATAAACCACTTTTGACAGACGGATGTTGGCCACGTCGTGAACGCGTCGAGCCCCTCCAGCTTCAGCAGCTGGATGTGCATTTGAGCAACAACTTACAAGCTGCCTGATTGTCTGTTTGTGAAAATTTGTTTTCTAATTGTTAATCAGATGCAGAGCCAAGAAGTTGATCTGGGTGCGTTGTTTGCGTGGCTAAAACTTGCTCTGGTTTAACTTTTAACCACATTAGATATTGCAGTTGTTTGCAATTTAAATTATACAAGATGTACATTTTTATCAATTGTATCGATCAACATTGAAATGTCATAAATTCTAACTCTTAAAAAGATAATTTAAACTTTAAAAACATAGATAGTAACTTTGTAGCAAAATTTTAAAACTTGTTAGATTCCACATCGATCCCAACAAAGTTTCGCTACTGCCTTGAAAAGAGAGGGTTCGTCTTTCGCGCGTTCAAACCAGAGCAAATCTCTCAGCAAAAAGCCATAAATCATACCTCACGAAAGTGTTACAGAATTGGGCTACAAACCGCCCACGGCGCTGATGACAATCACCACACCGCGGCTCTCTCGTAAAACATTTTTACCATATCTGCACGGTCGCGCGAACATGACCATACCTTACCGTCCGTGTCCGACCTCGAGCAGCAGAGCAGAATCTATAAATGCAAATCGCGTTCATGGCAGGGTTGCCTGATTAAATCTATTTTTTTTTATTTTCTGAAAAAGTTAAAAAAAATACAATCAAGAATTTTCTTTTTTCGTATTTAAAAAAGCTTGAAAAGTAAAAAATATCTGGCAACCCTGAAATCGCAAAAAAAATATTACAGCAACACTCCACTTAGGCTTATCGCCAGCTTCCAATCTCTTCGGGTGAGCGAAAAAAAAAAACTAGCTCAAAAGACGAATGATCACGATATGATTAGTCCATATTTTTGCAACCGCCGCCCATGACTTTGGGCCGGCAGCAGCAGCAGCTGGCAACATGGGTCTCCTATTAAAACAAATTGCGTTCATGTTTAGCGCGCACATACTCTGTAGTGCGAGTTACTAGTTGAGAGCCCCAGCGCATACCACCTACCTTTTTCCGTTACTGAAACATTACTGGAAGGTGTGCAGCGCTGATTCGTTAGGCGAAAATGCTGCACTGTTGACCCTTTGAATCCTGATTAAATTCAAAATTAAAATTTCAAGAGTGAAATACTCTCAAATTTTTAAAAACGCCTAAATTAAATTTTGTGAGAAGAATGCAAATTGAGAGCAAATGCCCCCCAAAAAACAACTAGGAATGACAGGGTAACTCTCCTCCCTAAAGTATGTGCCCTTTATTGCACAAAAGGTGCGCGCGCGCGCTCTCGCCAAATTGCTCTGTGCATTTCTGCGAAGCAAATTGCAACAATTCCAATTCAATCGAATCCAATCAGCCCAACCGAGGTTTCGTAGAACAACAAGTCGGTGTACCAGTGCGAGAGGAAAAAGGCACTCTCTGTGCGCGGATTTGAGAAATTACGCCCACACTACATGCGGCCGCGACTGGGTATTAGCTTACAAATTTCACGTTTGAACTCGGCTGAATCAGGTTCGTTAAGAGGTGCAGAACGGTGCTACCTGAGAAGCTGTAAGTTGCTTGCACCCTAACATTTGCCAAGTTGTGAACGAGTGACCGTTGCAAATTTTCTTGCTGATAGTACAGCTCTGGAATGCTTTCAGCTTTCATTACGACAAATCCGAAATTAATCTGGACGTGCGATTTTTATGATTACGCATTTGAAGTGGTTGAGATCAACATTTTAAACAAATTGTAAAACTGTCGTTTTTTTACTACTTGATTGTAAACAAGTTACATTTCAGACTATAAGAAACTCATTTGGCTAAGTTTACTTTTTGAAATAAAATGCCAATTTCAGACTACATATCAATTACAGAATTGTTATATTGTCTCAACCGTTTCTGTAGTAGCTTTAGTTTAGAATTCCAAAAGGAAAATTAAATCAAAATACTGTTGTAACAATATAAAAATAACAAGGGGATGTTTTTTCTTTTGCTGATTTTAAAATCACTTTTTGTCACACAATAGACAAAACTCTTCGACCAAGTAATGATTTTTTTTAAATAAATAAGTGATTAAAAAACATTTTTGAAAAGGTCAATCAAATTTCATACTACATTTTTTTTGTAAAATTAGATTTAAAATCAAAAAGTACCTAAGTAAAAATTTTAAAATGTGCACCGTTTCCAAGTAATAGTCATTTTGAAAAAAATGGGGTCGCAGCTTTTCAAAAAGAAAAATCGAAAAGTTGCAAAAATTCCCTGAATTTTGCTTTTTTGAAAATTGTTTATTCGATCTTCCATTGTTGAGATATGGCCATGAGTAAAAAAAGTAAAATAAGATTATTTCATTGTTGTCCAATTAGTTCTTATTTTTTGATAACCAATATCTAAGGACCTATTTTCAATGTCTAACATTTTATAAAATCTACTTTTACTCAATTTTTTTTCTTAATTTGATAACTTCTAACTTGAATAACTTTTTGAAAGGAATTAAATAATTTATAAGAAAATTTCAAATGTTGGGCTATATATTACATTTTTTTTACTGAAAAGAGCAAAAATTTCATAAAATATTGAAAATTGGACCAGTTTCCAAGATATCAAAAAACGAGGGCTATCTTTGCTTGGCAACCAAAATTCTTAAAGCAAAATGTAGGGAGTTTAATTAGCCTTAAGGGATTACATACATGTAAATTGTCAAAAATGTCCGAGGTTGGTATCAGCACACATTTAAACTATTTTTTAAATCTTTTAGGAGGGCATTAAAATATATATTTTGATCTATTAATAAAATAAATATGAAGACATTTGGATGTACCATTGCCGAGTTATAGCTATTTTAAGTTAGCAGTTTAAAAAAACGGGTTCCACTATATCTCAACACTGCTTTGACCAAATCGGCTCAAAATTTTGGTGAAGACTCGTTAAACCGGTCCTGTGTGCATGACGAAGGCCGATTTTCAAAAACTTAAATTAAAAAAAAGATGAAAATATCTCTACATTTTTCATATAAGAAATCGACAATTTTTGATTTTTGTTTTTTTTTTTAGAAAGTAAAATTTCAAAATCGGGCTTCGTCATGCACACAGGATATGTCTTGAGAGTCTTCACCCCAAATTTCAGCCAATTTGGTCCATCCAATCTCGAGATATTGTGGCACCCGTAAATCAACTCGGTGTTTACAGAAAAACGTTCATAAAGTTTGACAGTTCGCTCTGCGCAAGGCAAAATTGTGATCGTATCTTATTCAGTTCAGTCACGAAATATCTTCATGAAACTTTCAGGAGTTATTGAAAATCATCTTTTTAGTAAATTTAGTGAATTTTCTGTAATATGAAATTTTGTGATTTTCTACATGTATGAAAGCCCTTAAAAAAAGATTGAATACACATGAACACTTTCTCAAAAGAATTGAACAAGTGTGACTTTTTTAAAATAATGCCTAAAATGGCAATAATTTTAAACGGTGAAATTTATCATATTTTGACTAAAGCACTTTTTAATTTCAAATTTGATAAAACATTAAAATTAAGTTAAAACCAGTTTGAAATTTTTGTTTTTAAATCACTTTTTTTTCAAAAATCCGCTGTAAATTTATTGCCTATTTGTTTTGGAAATGTCTGAAAAGATGGCATTTTATGGCATAAACATATATAGTATTTTTTCTTTGTATCATCTTTTTTTAGTGCTGTCCTCAACTTTGCCGACCAAAATTTGTTGTATGGGGATCGACCATCATTGTATGGAAAATGATAGGAAATAAATATATGGAAGTTTCCGCTAGATTAAAAAAACAAAAAAAAAACGGAAGTCTAATCAAAAATAATAACTAGGTATTTAAAAAAAAATATTTTTTAAAGTGCCTGAGAAAATTAGAAAACATATTTATCGTCGAGGTGAGGAGCGTTAAAAAAGTAAAAAAGAAACGAAAAAGCTAATTTAAAGCATCACTTTCAAATGGAGTATCCAAAGTGTTTCCTAAATCATCATTTTCAAGCCTTTTTTATCGTTTTTTAATCGTTTAAATTACGAAATATCCTTTTATAAAGTATAAAGTATTCAAAAATAAAACAAGATCGCTCAAATGAAATCGAAAATATTTCCTTCCTTGCTAAGAATCAATGTTTTACTGATAAAAATATTGTATTGTTGCTTTTCGTTGCGTTGACTCATCAAAGTGATGAACAACGCTCAAATATGGCTAGTTGTAACGAAGTGATAAATTCGTTTAATTAACCAACATCTCCGTCCAGAAAACACACCTGAAATATGGCCACTGTGTCCGCCTTATCGATTCCCGCGTCGTTTCATTCAAGGTGTCAGCGGAAAATTTATCGCCCCTGATTACCATCAACAATCTCACCCCTCAGCCCATGTCCAATTTTCTGGTCCCTCTACATCACAAATCAGACCAATATGGTCGCGGGTGTCATCTTGTTAAAGAAATTTGGTTTCATTCCCATGGACGATCAATTTATGCAAGGAATCGGGCATTAATTAGGCAATTAACACTTCGTGGAACGGTTGTTTCTTGTCAGTTTTTTTGGAACGTGGGATTCTGATTTGAAGTTTCCTAAATGTTCATATATTGAGCTAAGACATAAATTCAGTTAGAAAAAAACGATAACTAACCCGTAATTCGATTCATTGCCATTTATCGATCATAAACATCGGATTAGCACATGCGAAGCATGCAAGTCTATGACTAACGCCTCAGAAGGACTCCGCACCGTAATTTTAACGGCCATGTTAACTGTCACAGCGATCGGGACCAATGCAAATTTATGTAAATGGCGGGGGTGGCCAAAGGTGTTAAAATCGTTCATCTAAAGTTCATTTATTTTGCACCAGCAGCGCTTTGTGAGCGGAGATCGGTTTATTATGATTGAATTTAGAACAACAACCATACAGCCAACTCAGTGAGGGTGATTAAGACCGAAGCTATTTCGCTCCAGTTCTTGGAGCTTTTTCAGCAAAAGGACCCCCGTTGCTGGTAAATCGGTCATAAAATCACGGCCGAGTGCACTTCAAGCCCGCGACCCCAACGAGGGTTTGGGGTGCTGTAAATTAACTGTCGTGTGCCACGAGTCATAGCCACGGTGAAACGAGAGATAGAGGGTAGACGAATGGTTTAATTAAATAAAAAAAATGGTTTTAAACTGTATGCCACACATGGCGTTTTATTTATTTTGAGCTCTGGGGGTTTGCTGAATGTGATCGAGGACATTGCAGAGCAGTTTCGTTGAATTGTTGAGAGATATTTTGCAGTTCTCTTGAAATTGAGGTAGTATTCGATTACAAATGAAAGCAAATAAAAGTTGAAAAAAATCATGAAATCTTGAACTTCACAAACAGTTATTTTATGAGATATTGTTTTATTTGCATTTAATTATTTTACATAATTTGTTTCTGTGTGTATGTATGTATGTATCAGTACCCCCGTCTTGGCAGGACTTGGCCATGACCATAGTAGGGGAAGGTGGGGCAAGAGGAACAATCGCTCGTACGGCAGTAATTATTACAATTTTGATTATTTCTAGTATGAGGAATTGTTGCTAGCAATGCAATTAGCTGATTCTACTACCACATAACCGCCAAAACGACGTAAACGCCACTGGGCATAAGATTGTACGAAATTTTTTCAAAACCTTCGTTTTCTTATAATATTTGGAAAGTACAAAATAAGGTTTAGGGTTCGTTTAAAGGCTGATTTTATCAAAATGCTATTTTTCCTACCAATTACTTGCACCTATTATAAAGTATGATTTAACTTTTGGTTTTTTGTTGAGAGCTTTTAAAAAATCATGTTCAGGTGAGCATTTTTGGTTTTTTTTTGGATTTTTGGTATGGGAAAAAAATACGAATTGCTGCAACAACATATTTTATTGTGAAATAAATACATAAAAGTACATAAAAACTGATAAACAATTGTTAAAAAAATGTCCATATATGATATAGTGATATTATGAAAAAAATTCGGGTGGTTAGGCGTTTGAAATATAATCATTCATGGTTAAAATAAATGTATAATCATTGTTATGAATTATAAGAGATATCAATGTATAGTAATGAGAATAATAGAAACAATTATCACAATACTAAAAAAGACTCAACAAGTTGTTTCGAAGCTTCTATTCTTTATTTGGAAAATGCAAAGATGTTGGCAACAAAATAGAACTTATAATAATTATATTATTCCTATACCATTACACCGCAATAACACGATCGAGTCCTTATCATTCTACATTTAGTTTTTACATAATTTTGCTAGAATTCTTTTTGACAGTTAAAATTTATAAAACTTAAGGAAAGAAAAAAATATAGTGCAATTGTGATAAATTTAGTAAAACATGTAATAATAATACTAATAAACGCAAATTAAAATTTATTTGTTTTGAGTATCATAAATTTTAATAACAAACCCAAAATATCAGTGCAAAGAAAAAAATTTGCTGCGGCTGAAAACAAAACTCTTTTAGATCGAATTGTGGAGTCTACAGATCAAAAGCTTCGAAACAGCTGTCAAGGCATAGTTTCAGTAATACGTACCGATTTTGACAGCAATTATATTATTTTTTTGTTAAGAAAATAAGAACGTCTGAACACAATACGTTACTATTGGCAATCAAAAAAGCACAATACGTTTAAAATATTAGTTTAATTTTGTAAAATAACAATACAATAATATTGTTGGTGTCAAAATTCGAAAATAACAAAAGAAAAGCATTTTTTGGATTCATCCAGATGGTTCCAATCTTGGGCCTGATATTCAATGTTATCAATTATGCATGTAACCAAACAAAGATCTTTAGAATATCCATATAATGATGACATCAGATGGATCCGAAAAATGCAAAGATTTTTTTTAATTAATAAGAAAAAAATCTTTTTCAAACTAAAGTTTATTAATGTACAAAACATGTGATAAATACCGGAAAAACTGAAAAAAGTATTCAGCTAACAAACTGGACTCAAAATTAAAAAAAAAAAAATAAGAATAGTTGAGGAACTAGGTAATATTTTTCAAAATGCCGTAAGCTTGCATTGTGATTTATAAGTATTGAAATCGAACTAAAAGTTAGTAAATTTAAACAAAAATTTAAATAAAAAACTTTCATGAGGCTATGAGCAGCCCTGAAATCAATGTTCGACAAGAATTAATATGTATGAATGCTAGAATATATAATAAATAAGTTGAAGCTGTTCATCTTTTTTAAGAAAAATAATTGAACTTGTCATTATCAGCATTATCAGCAAACAAAACAATTAACTGCGGGTCCTCACTGCTGGCTTTCAACTGAAAAAGATATGAAACTTAACTAACATTTTGGACACATAGAAATTATGAAAGACGAAAATAGCAGCGAGTGTTTGTTTTTTTCTTAACGCAAAAGTTACTAAGATTTTTTTCAAAACTATAATAAAAAATATGGTTACCATGATCTACAGCTTTTCTAAATTTGAAATTTTGTTGACAAAATATATAACAAATTAAGAAAAGAACAAATTAAAATTGTGTGGGTCAAAAAGACTTAACAATGACATAATTTGAAAAAGGTAAAAAAAGCTTTGTTGCCATGTTGTTGAATGACAAGTTTCTAAATGGAACTTTCTCACCGGCAGCTTTACTCAGCGCCATAGTCTTTTATAGCATTTAACAATGATTAATCAAGAACACCGAATTGATTTTTCCCCGAACGGCAACGGCACCAAATGATCGCAAATGCACACAAATTCCCCATAGTCTCTTCCTTTCGACTTTTATGGCACTACACATTGAAACTTTTATAATCGTTGGAAGTAAAATCGCTAATTCTACTAAAACAAATAAGATTTTGAAGATTTTCCTCAAAACTATCTCAAATTAAAAGTTGAAATTACGCGACAAGGCGAAAAATTTTCACTTCCGATCACACCGACTACTGCGATCTCGTCCTATTTTACATAATTTGTTTCTGCACATAAACTTGAAGGCAATGAAAATATTTGGAAACAAAAATTATACTTTGCTGATCAATTATCCCTAAAACGTTTACGGTGACAGAATCCACCAAGAATCTCTGCCCAGATATTGATTGCATCATTTGCGATAAGTCCCATCTGTACAACCAACCCCTAATGAACAGCTGGATTTCACCGCAAACCCAAAGTCTCAATAAAGTCATTAGCATACAATTGAGTTAGGCAACCAACGCAACTCCAGCAAATCCAACTCGAAGAATATCCACAAAGTCTAACCTCAACTCACGTTGAGGAAGGTGCGATTATTAATAACCTGTCCTTTCTCGCTAGCCTAATAAAACCTGTGGAGAAATCCCACACACGCACCTTAGGTCTGTTGGTGGCCACCCAGGTTGATGATGCTCAAAGCTCAGCCCCGGACATTGTGCCACATTCTAGTCATATTGTTGTGTCCTCCCTCCTCTTCCTGTGTTGTGTCACTAACCCAACTGGTCGAGGAGACCCCCTCGCTTATGATTTATGAAACACCTGGTCGTCGTTACGAAAGCAACAGAAGTGGGATCCGATAAATCAACGGTTTTAGCAAATTTGAATCAATGATTCCGCTGAGGAAAGTTATGAGCAAAACAAGATTATCGCATTAATGGAAGAGATCGCGCGGGGTTGACAAAGGACTCCACCAAGAACCCGAGTGGACATTCCAGAGGAAATTTATGGAGAGATTCCTCCAACTTTATCACCCCTGTCCAAGCTTCGCTTAATCAAGCAGAGGGCGGCACACTTCAAAGAACTTGACGCTTATCTTAATTTTGTCGGTTGAACTTATTCACCTTCTTCTTTCCCTGCTACGTGTTGCTCGCTGCGTCGGTCACGAAACCCTCAAAGGAACGCACCATCAACCATTCTAACTTCCACGTTGAAGAAGCGCATCGGCGCGACCTTCTCCAAGTTCTGGCCGCGGTGCATGCATAATTGGTAATAGGATTGCCCCCACCACTACACCACTACTTAAAAAAGGGGGAAATTCGTTCTGGGGCACGTTCGACGGGGTCTATCGAAAAGGGCTTGAAATTACCACTGCTGACGTCGAAAAAAAGGGTTACGAAGAGGTCAATTACATCGCTGGGATTCGCCATGGGTCGGAAATGAATTTCCAATTTCGGTGATCTGACGGCATCGAGATGTGATCTGGTCACGCACCGCGGCAACACGTAAAAAAAGCAAAATTGAAGAGTGACAACCGAGCCGCGCCAAAAGCTGAAGTGATGCTGTGGATTAGATAGGGTGATTCTTGATACGAATCTTGAATCTGGTCAAGGTGTTGGGCTATTAAATGCTCACTGTCAGCTTTGGACATCAATAGGTGAAATAATAATAAGTGCTTAAGCTTTTTGATTGTGCGGGAAGAATCGAAGCCAGTGGGTTTGATTGATCTTCGATTTAATGGCAGGAGGATTTGGTTCAAAAAATATATTGATGGGTTCATCCAAAGAAGGATATCATTAGAGAGCATTGTTTGCGAGGAAAAGAATTTTCTACGAAAAAATAAAACTTCCTAGAGAACTTGGAAAAAATTGATTTACCAAAAATTGAATAGTTTTAAAAGTTCTGTTGACCTCGGAATTGAACTACAAGGAGATCTGTAATTCTGCTATTGGTCATTGTGTTATAATTTAATTTTAAACAAAATAATTAGAGCAATTCCAGCTTAAATTAGGATTTTTTCTGGTACTTTTATACCCGACCCTCTCCGATTTCAATGAAACTTTGTAGACATGTTTTCCTAGGCCTATACAAGCCATTTGTGTGTATGTGGAGCCAATTGTACTCAAAAATAACATTTGAGAAGGGTGGAGTCATTTAAAAAAAATGCATTTTGCAATTTGAAAATTACTGTATCTCGAAGCTGTTGCATCGCATCAAAAAGTGGTCAAAAACAAACTTGTAGGAAAAACCGCTTGTTTGAAAAACTGATAGTGAGAATCGATTTGCCAGAAACTTTTACATAAAAGTCTCCATGTCGACCATTGTCCTATGTCCAACCCTTGGGAAGATACAGCGGTTTAAAAAATAAAATGTCGAAAAAAAAGGTTTTTTGAATGTTGAAAAAATTAGGTTTTTTGGTGGTTTTTTGTAATTTTTATATGACATAATAGTTTTTCAGTCTCGTAAATATTTTTACCGGAAAGTTTGTCCAATTTCCCATAAGTTTGCCTTTGACAGCTTTTCAATCGGATGTATAAGAAAACAGATATATGCTTATATACATTGCTTATAACTGAAAATAGAATATTTTGTTCAGTGTGGTAGAAACCTGATAAGTAAATAAGCTTACGCAAATATTAAAAATAGTCAAATTAAAAAGTTGTCAAAGGTTGGGAAATTGGACGAGCTTTCCGGTAAAAATATTTTCGAGACTGAAAAACTATTATGTCATATAAAAATTACAAAAAACCACCAAAAAACCTAATTTTTTCAACATTTATTTTTTTTAAACCGCTGTATCTTCCCAAGGATTGGACATAGGACAATGGTCAATATGAAGACTTTTATTAAAAATTGTCTGGCGACTCAAATCACATTATCGGTATTTAAAAATTTTGACGTTTATACTACTTTTCAAAAAAAAACATTTTTAGTAAATGATTTTTGTATTGTTTTTTTGGAGAGACATACCATCCTGAATTTTTCGTCATTGTTTTGAGAACATCATAGGCTATTTCCTCAAAAAATTTGAACGAAAAAGAATCGTGATATCACCTTTCAATTTAACCTTTAAACTGAAAAATCAAAAAATCTTATAGAAGTGGTGTGTATTTTTATTTCAGTGTAATTTTTTCAGAAAGCCCGTTCAATTTCCTACAAGTTTGTCATTGACCGCTTTTTGTGCGATTCAACGGCTTCGAGATACAGTCATTTTTAAATTGCAAAATATAAAAATATTTAAATAACTTACGCCCTTCTCAAATATTATTTTCGAGTACAATTGGGTTCATATACACAATAACGGCTTATATAGGCCTAAGAAAACATGTCTACAAAGTTTCACTGAAATCGGAGAGGGTCGGGTACAAAAGTACCAGAAAAATTCCTGATTTGAGCTAGAACTTCTTTATATAGCTTCAAAACCGAAGGCTGAACGCCAATTGAAAGAAGTTTAAAGCAGGGCTGTGGAGTCGGAGTCGGGGCCGGAGTCGTAAATTTCTGATAGACCCGGAGTCGGAGCTGCAGTTGGAGTGGTCAAAAAATTTATTATAATTTACGAACTTATTTATTGTTCAATATTTGATATAATTCCGGTTAATTCCAATTTATTTTATATTTTAAATTTATTTATAGAATTGCGTGCACTGCGTTGACATTTTTTTGTTTAATTTATTTTTTGGTTTAAGATATTTATCAGATACCATGATGTTTTCGAAGCATTTTTATTGTGATTGGAAAGCTCACTATCAGTATTTAACAAAAATAATTATGTTTTTAAAACATTATCAACTATTATATCAATCTTCTACTTGGAACGCAACATGCTAAATAAAAACAAATCAAAGTGTCGTGCAGAAAACATTTCAAGCTGACAAAAAATATCGAAAATAAGTTGCAACTAATTTTGAAATACAGTTAAGCCGGCGCTCTTATGCCTCGCATATGCATTTTTGCACATACGAGTCATTGAATTTATTAGATATATCGATTACCCCAATGTTTACAATTTCTCGACAAAACTCTTTAAGTGTTGATCCTTAAATAATATCGTTGAACATGTTTATTTTTTTTAAATGCCTTAAATCGGGGTGATATAATTGATATAATTTAATTTATTTTTCAAATATTAGAATTTTCTCATGATTTGTATGTTTAAAATGTGTACTGGGCTGGATCACACAATGTTCATGTACGTCTTCTCAAATAAATTAAAAAAAGCTTTAAAAAAAAGTTACTTGGAAATTGTTTTTTTTTTTTTCAAAACCAGGGTATCTTTGATAGTTACTGCACATCAATTTCTCATTACTGAATTCAGTTAAATTTACTGAAATCTGCACTACTGAAATTTTTAGTAAATGAAAACTTAGCATTAGCATTAGCATTTGGAGGACGCCCCACCACCGGAAGGCTCCACAACGCTTATCCCACTGTTTGGTGTGGTTGTGTTAGACCCTCATCCGGAACAATAATCCAACACGGGAGATACCATGTCTTCATCTTTTGATGAGTGTGTAATACAACCCAGGGCATAAGGGGGTCCTGGCCGGGTCCAAGCTATCCTCAGGAATGGGGAGGATCGTTAGTAAACACCTATCTAAAGTGCGCAAGGACCCCTACGTCACCTTAGTGGTATAGATGTTTGTAGGGAGGTTTTGGACTCAATGTTAGTAGGAGAGGTAGAACCCTAGGATACACCTCGAAAGGCATTGCGGGTTGGTTGTAACAGTATTCCAAATTCCAATCTTTGCTCACCAAGTCGTCATGGCCTAGTGGTTAGCATTTTTGCTTACCAATCCAAAGGATGGGGGATCGAACCCCGCCTCGGGTGACTTTTGGTTTTTCGTTCATATTCATCATTTCAAATTTCTGTGTTCTTAACTTTTCTCGTTGGGAGCAGATGGGAATCGAAACCAGAACCATTCGCTTACAAAGCAAACACCGTAACCAGTCAGCCACGGCCGCTCCTCATTTTTAGTAAATGAAAACTTCTTGAAAAAAAAAACAATTGAAAATTAGTGTAGCTAGCTTATTAGCTTAAAAAACGACTTTTTATTTAAAGTAGTTAAATCAAATGTTTCAATTTTTCGAACAACAAAATTCAAATTTACTCAGAAAATTGTTGTGCTGAAAATGCATTTTTTTAAATATTTCAAATACAGATTAGGTGTCGGAGTCGGAGCCGGAGTCAACAATTTGTGGAAAGCCGAAGCCGGAGTCGGAGTCGGAGTCGGCTTAACTCAGAAAGCCGGAGTTGGAGTCGGAGTCGCTAGAAATATGACCCGACTCCGCAGCCCTGATTTAAAGTTATTGTCCTAATTTTATTTCAGTCGTCATAATTTAATCACTTTCCCGGTTCAAAAACACTATCCAAATTAAGCTCAACCAATAATTTCTCCCAATACCCATTTCCCTCGAACCCATATTTCACCGGCCACTTATTTCGTCCAATTCATTGCCTCTCGAATGGGCTTTCTGCAACATAAATTAGACTCAACTTCCCTTTTTCGCCTTTCGCACTCGAGCCCGCCAGATTATAATCTTGTATTTGATGACAAATAATTATATTAACACGTTGTTTATTTTTATTTCACTCCTTTTGCGGCTGCCAGTTTCCGCCATATGCTACTTATTTTTTTGCAGTCTGTTTTACGTCCTTTTTTTGCATACATTTTGCGCCCCTTTCGAAACGTGGTCGTGACTGCGTTAAAGGGTTACCAAAAAAAAGTATGCATTTTAAGGTTTAGCACGTGCTCTTTTTTTTGCTTTCAACTTTAATTGCAGTGAGCTTCAATTCTTTGAATTTTTAAATCATTATTTCGCTTAACAAATTTCAATGTAAAGTTCCCTCTGTCATTGACTTCCAACCGGAATTTTACCGTTTCGTGACAATAAAGGCTCATTTTTCTTCAATGCAAAGAAAAATATAATTTATTATCACTTGAAGAGGCATTGTCGTGGCCCAGACTCCAACCACAAAAACCTCGCCGTATAGCAAGAAATGAGCGAAGATAAATATTCTCAGCTCGAGGTTCCCGAGCTTTTTGTTATGATTTTGGAGAACCATCCATCTTTGGGCGCGTGAAGCCCCCCTCGAGAGTGTAATTGTTCAATTGAATCGATTTTAAGATGGGTCATAATGAATTATGGTCTCCCCTTTCCGCTATTTCTCTCTCTGGACCTGTCTCCCCTTTAAGATGAGGATGATTTTGTGGTTTTCTGATCGTGCGGGGTCCAGACACATTAGAGGGAATAACAAGACGGAGTTCTTTGGCCAAGTTGGCTTTTGTAACGGCCAAGAAGAAGGCGCGAGAAAAGCGATTCCAATCTCCACGGGTTGCCCGCTCATTGTGGTCACATTTGGAGTTCTTCTCCTTTTTCAGTGATGATTTTCTTGTTGTTATTTTTTTGTGTGTGGAGCCAATGGCCGCGTCTGGAGGAGTGATTTGTGGGTATGGTAATACGAGGACAACGTGTGTTGTATCAAATTTAAATATTTTGAAGCAACTGATACGATTTTGTCAACTCTCCCAAATTGTCTAGTTCTGTTCCCGGGTGACAAACGCTATCCTGTCCACCCAGGGGACCGACAATCGTTGATCATCTTGATAGTGAAGGCGATTCGGGAAACACAACAACGACAGAAATTCTTTACAAATAAAAAACTATTTGAATGAAGCATTCACTCGATTCCAGCAAAGAAAAACAAGTTTCAATCGAAGCCAAAAAAGGCTTCTTTTGTGCGTTCTCTGAACAGTTTTTTCGAACAACACATGGGAGAAGTTTTGGGACGAGAAGCCAAAAAAATAAATGAGTTCTTTCACGCTTGTTAAGAGGCATTCTATTCACACCTTTTTCTTGTTGCTGTCCAGTTTCGGGGACTCGACTGAAACTCCGGTGTTGTTGAAATTCGGTGGAGCGAAGCCAGAAGGCATTAAAAAACTTCTCTTTGAATGGTGAAGATATTGAATGGATGAATCTCTTTTGAAACATAAGTTTTCTTTTCTAAGAGTACATCAATTTGGTTAATTTTTCAGTAGAAATTATGAACACGAGGAAACATCTCAAAATTTTTTCCCTTTTTTTTAATTTTTGTTTAAAAACTAACTTAATCCACCTATGTGGTTGATGCCTTCCTCACTTTTTACCAACAATGGGTAATATGAGTGGTTTGGACACATATTTCAGCTATTTTTTAGATCCAGCAAAATAAGTACACAGATATAACTTAAGTGGTCATAACTCGAGACAGGGTTGCCAGATTATCAATGTTGTGGACTCGTTGGAAAGGGTTTTCGATTACCTAACCAACGATGAGTCGGGTGATGGATCCGGACATCGTTCACATACATTTAATTGAGATTCGGCTTCAAAAAAGTACATAAATATCACTTAAGTATTCATAACTCGAGACAGGGTTGCCAGATCTTCAGTGTTGTGAGCTTGTTGGAAAGTTCTCTCAATTATCTAATCAACGATGGGTTGGGTGATGGATCCGGACATCAATTGAGGTCCGGCTTCAAAAAAGTACATAAATATTACTTAAGTGGTCATAACTCCAGACAGGGTTGCCAGATCTTCAATGTTGTGGACTCATTGGAAAGGTCTTTCAATTATCTTATCAACGATGGGTCGGATAATGGATCCGGACATCATTTGCATACATTTAATTGAGATCCGGCTTCAAAAAAGTACATAAATAACACTTAAGTGGTCATAACTCAAGACAGGGTTGCCAGATCTTCAATGTTGTAAGCTTGTTGGAAAGGTCTCGCCAACGATGGGTCGGGTGATGGATCCGGACATCGTTCACATGCATATAAATGAGATCCGGATATATGTGAAAACACATTTGTATACATAACTTTTGAACAAGTTATCGAAACTTGCAACTGGTTAGGTCAAAATCGGTTCAGCCAGTGCTGAGAAAACTTAGTGAGAACTTTGGTCACATACACACACACACACACACACACACACACACACACACACACACAGAAATTTGTTCAGTTTTCGATTCTGAGTCGATATGCATACATGAAGGTATATATAATTTTAGGTTAAAATTTTGAAGTTTTTTGATAAAATTTCTCATTAAAAAGAACAAAAAACTTATTTCCGGGCTCAACCGGGATTTGAACCCGGGACCTCTCGCACCCAAAGCGAGAATCATACCCCTAGACCATTGAGCCGCTTGCTTTTCTCTACCCTTGCAACCCCAGCTGACTCGTATCGGTTCGAGTCGATTATTTTGTCCAAGTCCGCGACTCGGTGGACCAAGCGCGAAGTGAAAGTAAAACGCGAATTTCAAACCTCCGCGAGTTGCAGCACCACGGTGTCTGATGGTGGTGTGGCGAGAAATAAAACAACAAACTTGTCTGCTGCTGTTTCACCGTGCAGCGATTTTCGAGGTGGCTCAATGGTCTAGGGGTATGATTCTCGCTTTGGGTGCGAGAGGTCCCGGGTTCAAATCCCGGTTGAGCCCGAAGTTCTTTTTTTGTGAACATCTGCACCGATTTTGACCTTGGGAAGAAACGATTCCTAGCCTTCAACATTTTACGACGAAACCTGCTGAGTTTGGAGGAAGAAATTCAAAGGAACCAGAAACACATCTGCACCGGGTTTCTCGCTTGTTTTGTTCGAGTTATTCTTGCTGGGTGCTCTTCCAGGAAGGGAAGTCCATGCATCATAGCTGGGATGAAAAGAAGGAGAAGTGTTTTCTGTGTAACCTGCAGAAGACGTAAAAACTGCTCAATTTTGCGTTTAAGAAACGTTTTTTCTCACCCAAACACACATTTTTATGATTTATTAGCATGCAAAATGTTGGTTCAAGAAGGACGGCCGAGACCCACCAGAGCAACCACAGTTTTGTTCAAGGAGATCGAAAGGAGCGAACCAGATGTGTGGCAAATTTGGTTAAAAATGGGATTCTGTTTTTTGCCAATTTTAGGCAGGAAATAAGCTTTAAAGGATACACCGGAAAGACCAACCGCGAGAAATCGTTTAATCATTTGAGCTGTTTTTTTTAAAATTATTTCCAGGAAATGTTGTCAATAACTATTCTGAAACTGTTTATTGATTACCTAGTCGTTCCACGGAAATTGACTTGAGTGGGGTTCGTAAACCTTAAAAAAATCATAAACAACCACAACCAGTGTTATCATTTGTAATCAGTCTGTTAAGGTAACTCGTTTCTTGGAAGACATGACCTCACCTCAAACAATTTGCGCAACACTTCAAAGGCCCCTGCACTGTTTACCTGTTCACGCGACTGGGGATTAAATACAATCGATTCTTATCGAACTTTTACAACAGCGTTTTTTTCACACCGGACGCGTGAGTTTGATTGCACATCCGTTTATCTGTGGCAACGCAATGCAGTTGAAAAGTCAAACAAATCCAAGCCGCGATGCACTTTTGTGTCCAGACTTGAAGTGTTTTTCGTGGTTATTGATGTTTACACGCCGGTTCTCCAAGAGCCTAATGAGCCAACCAGACCAACTCTTCCATTTATGGCCCCGCAGAAGAAGACACTCGTCGCCGTCGTAGATCTGACAGTGAAACCCACTTTCAACCCGGTTGACCATATAGAACCTCGGACCGTCACTCCTGAAGATCTCTGTCTATATAATTAACCTAGATAAACATAAACGGTTCAACGCCGACGAACGCTGTCGACTCCGAGGGATTCTCGGCGTAAAACACCAAGAAGACTCACAAGAAGTCCCACTTCCAATCGGGGCAATAAAGTTGTACAACATCATAACCGGAGCCCACAGAGAGCCCTCGACTGTGAGTTGCTGCTGCTATCGGGAACACAGTTTTATTTGAGGCCGCACGTCATAAATGATGCGTTTTCCCCTTATCGGACTTAACCTCTTTTTTTGCCTCCCCGATCGTTACATTTCGATTTGTGGTTTTGTTGCGCTGCAGGTAAACCGAGCAAGCAGTTAAAGATGTCGCAAAAATTGTGTGTCGTTTTTGGACGTGTGCACTGCGCAGAGCTTGTGTTAACGTATGTCGTTCAATTACTGATAACAATGGGTGTAAATGAACGAAATTTGGTCAAAATAAATGGATGATTTTTGTGTAAACTTTAATATTTTAAATCAATATTTCTATACATTATCACTAAATCTAAGGACAATTTTTTTTCTGCATCCGACGTTCCGATGCGAGTTGATGCTTTCCTCAGGCGATATTTAGTTGTAACGTTTCTTTTTGGATCATTATCTAAGGTTTTTTTTAAAAGGTTTTTTGCACATTTTATGAGCAAACTTTCAAAAATTGTTTGTTTGATAAATTGCTATTTTGAGTTGCATACAATTGTATTGTCGTTGTTTTTGGTGACCAAAACGATATATAAATTCAAATAAGTATCAAAACACTTTTTTGCGGTGCTGTGCATCTTGATTCCAATATTTTACAAAGTATTTAAAAATGATTTTAAATAGACTAGAAAAAATTGAACGATCTGCAAAAATATACATTGAACAATTTTAAAGCTTGAAAAATTTTAAGTATATCAAAACACAGTTTTGGCTTCATGATTCTTTTTGAGAAATTTGATATTTTTGAAAAAAATTGCAACTGTTTTTATTCTTAAAACGATGAAAAATGATGAACTTGCCGGCAAAATTGTATCGCTTAAAGGGTTATCTGAAAAAATTACTTAAATTTTTTTCGTGGCAACATTGATTGATTATAACTTACAGAATATAAATTTTATTCATGCTCCTCAAAAAAGATAAACTTTATTGAAGAAAGTGCATTCAAAACTACGAGAAATTAAAGTTTAGTTTTCTTATAAACATTTGTAGCCAACAATCCAATATTTTTCATATATTTCACATTTTCACGAGTTGGAAAATTTTGTTTCCGAGGTTGGTTCTGAATTTGTTCTGAAAAATAATAATTTAGAATTTGGGTCATTCCAGGTCAACTGAGTACACTTTTGGACTCAACCTTCACCGATTTGGACCAAACTTGGAGGGAACATTCATCTTTTGATAGTTAACAGAAATCTCAAGTTTGGTGCTGATTGGACCATCCCTCTATTTTGGCACCGCCCTCTTTTTTGACGATTTTAAAAAAAAAAACTTTTTTTTTCTTTTAATCATAACTTTTCAAATATTTGAGCAAAAGACTTTCTACAGGTTGCATTTTATAGAAAATTGTTCAAGGTATTCGATAAAAATAAAATTTTAGCCCTGCTCACTAATATTATATTTAAACGTTTTAAGTATTAAAATTAAGTTTTGACCAATTCCTTATACTTGTATTTGTTTTATTTTATCACCATCGTATTCCCCGGACAATTTTACATAATTATTAATGTAGATCTCAAACTAAAATAAACTATTGGCGAGATACAGCGATTTTGATCTTGCGCTGCACTCTGTCCTATGAATTCAAATCCGAAATAAGTTTCCAACATATAAAAACCGAACTATGCGGGATTCATCCCTTTTTGTTGAAAAGTACACCAAGTACTTCCGAGTGCTGCGTTAAATCAAACTTTTTTCAGTAAAATCGCTGTATCTTGCCAATAGTTCATTTTAGTTTGATGTCTACATTGTTTGTTATGCAAAATTGTCCGGGGAACCCGATGGTGATAAAATAAAACAAATAAAAATATAAGGAATTCGTTAAAACTGAATTTTAATATTTAAAACGTTAAAATATAGTATAAGTGGACATTCTAGATTACTTTTTTAATACAACCAATGCGCCATGGGTATCCTATGTACATAGGACCTTTTGAAAAAGTAAGCAAGAGGGTTAACATTTTATTTTTTTATTCAACCTGTAGAAAGTCTTTTGCTTAGGTATTTGCAAAGTTTTTTTTTCTTAACTTATTTTTATTAGGTCCTTTTAGGTGCTGTGACCAGGTTGGGACCGAGGATCAGTAAAACAATATATAATAACAAAAAAAAAAACTCCTTAAATTCCATACTTGGAGATCATGTAACTGACGAGGGTTACTTGGTCCAAGCGGGTCTTGCAGGTCTTGAACCTTCCGATGTACTCGGAGAAAATCCCCCACAGCTCAGCCGAACTGTAGAGTACCTCCCCGGCTTCCTTCTCCGTGGCTCCACCGTCTCTCCGTTATGATTCAAAGAAAAAAAGTTTTTTTGAAAATCGTCAAAAATGGGAGGGTCCAATCAGCACCAAACTTGGGATTTCTGTTAGCTATCGATGGATGAACGTTCCCTACAAGTTTGGTCCAAATCGGTGAAGGTCGAGTCCAAAAGTGTACCCAGTTGACCTGGAATAACCCATATATGTTAAGGGACTAAAAATTATGAATACATTAATTTTGACAGAAAATATTTAGGCCGTTACAAATATTTTTTGAAGTTTATGTCCCTCGACTCTGACCAAAGTCGAGCGGGGGGGGGGGGGGGGGGGGGGGGCAAAAAAATAAAAAAGTATAAAAATTTATACTGCGAGCCATGTATTCAACATTTTAAAGAAACAAGTGTTTTAGAATGCATTATTCACCTGTCCAATTGTTTTACCATCATTACTTCCAAAACATCTAAATATTGACAAAAAAATTATTTTTTGCGAAAAATATATTTTTTGCAGTGCTGTACATTGGAATTACATAAAAAATCAAAACATTTTTAAAAAAGCCCAAACATGATGATTAAGTATGATTACACTACTCGACAAAACAAAACTTGTGTCAACGGATTCACGATATCTCATCCGTTCCTGAGAGAAAAGGCATCCCCGAATCCGATGCAATCGACATAATTTGATTTTATGTCCACGCGGACTGATGAAAAATTGGTACATTTTTTAACATAAAAAATCGAACAATTTAAAAAAAACCATGCGTCTCCTCCCAATTATATGAGCCATCTACAAGAATATGGAAGCGCCTGGTGCATAGCCATTTCCTTTAAGCACAACGGAAACAACCAATACAAATGTATAAAAAAGTTGTCAAGTTCTCGGGGGGTCCACAGCTAGCATTTTTTGTACGATTATAAAAAATAAATATTAAAAGTTTAAAATTAATTTATTTAAAAAACATATTTTTTGATTTATTTGTTTACTAAAATTTTATGTATCTCAAAGATCTATGGGTACTTCGGGATGTCCATGGTCATCCAAGGACTGCCTGGAGTTAAGATCTACGAGTCTACCGCCGTAACAAGCAAGAGGTCGTCGGATTTTGACCCCGGATCATGTGCGTATAGCATCAGTGCATATGGTAGACTACTGTATGAATGTGTTGGGATGTTCATGGGCATCCGAGGACTCCCTGGAGTTAAGATCTACGAGTCTACCGCCGTAACAAGCAAGAGGTCGTTGGATTTTGACCCCGGATCATGTGCGTATAGCATCAGTGCATATGGTAGACTACTGTATGAGTGTGTTGGGATGTTCATGGTCATCCAAGGACTCCCTGGAGTTAAGATCTACGAGTCTACCGCCGTAACAAGCAAGAGGTCGTCGGATTTTGACCTCGGATCATGTGCGTATAGCATCAGTGCATATGGTAGACTACTATATGAATGTGTTGGGATGTTCATGGTCATCCAAGGACTCCCTGGAGTTAAGATCTACGAGTCTACCGCCGTAACAAGCAAGAGGTCGTTGGATTTTGACCCCGGATCATGTGCGTATAGCATCAGTGCATATGGTAGACTACTATATGAATGTGTTGGGATGTTCATGGTCATCCAAGGACTCCCTGGAGTTAAGATCTACGAGTCTACCGCCGTAACAAGCAAGAGGTCGTCGGATTTTGACCCCGAATCTTGTGTGTATAGCATCAGTGCATATGGTAGACTACTGTATGAATGTGTTGGGATGTTCATGGGCATCCAAGGACTCCCTGGAGTTAAGATCTACGAGTCTACCGCCGTAACAAGCAAGAGGTCGTCGGATTTTGACCTCGGATCATGTGCGTATAGCATCAGTGCATATGGTAGACTACTATATGAATGTGTTGGGATGTCCATGGTCATCCAAGGACTCCCTGGAGTTAAGATCTACGAGTCTACCGCCGTAACAAGCAAGAGGTCGTCGGATTTTGACCCCGGATCATGTGCGTATAGCATCAGTGCATATGGTAGACTACTGTATGAATGTGTTGGGATGTTCATGGTCATCCAAGGACTCCCTGGAGTTAAGATCTACGAGTCTACCGCCGTAACAAGCAAGAGGTCGTCGGATTTTGACCCCGAATCTTGTGTGTATAGCATCAGTGCATATGGTAGACTACTATATGAATGTGTTGGGATGTTCATGGTCATCCAAGGACTCCCTGGAGTTAAGATCTACGAGTCTACCGCCGTAACAAGCAAGTGGTCGTCGGATTTTGACCCCGGATCATGTGCGTATAGCATCAGTGCATATGGTAGACTACTGTATGAATGTGTTGGGATGTTCATGGTCATCCAAGGACTCCCTGGAGTTAAGATCTACGAGTCTACCGCCGTAACAAGCAAGAGGTCGTCGGATTTTGACCCCGGATCATGTGCGTATAGCATCAGTGCATATGGTAGACTACTATATGAATGTGTTGGGATGTCCATGGTCATCCAAGGACTCCCTGGAGTTAAGATCTACGAGTCTACCGCCGTAACAAGCAAGAGGTCGTCGGATTTTGACCCCGGATCATGTGCGTATAGCATCAGTGCATATGGTAGACTACTGTATGAATGTGTTGGGATGTTCATGGTCATCCAAGGACTCCCTGGAGTTAAGATCTACGAGTCTACCGCCGTAACAAGCAAGAGGTCGTCGGATTTTGACCCCGGATCATGTGCGTATAGCATCAGTGCATATGGTAGACTACTATATGAATGTGTTGGGATGTCCATGGTCATCCAAGGACTCCCTGGAGTTAAGATCTACGAGTCTACCGCCGTAACAAGCAAGAGGTCGTCGGATTTTGACCCCGGATCATGTGCGTATAGCATCAGTGCATATGGTAGACTACTATATGAATGTGTTGGGATGTCCATGGTCATCCAAGGACTCCCTGGAGTTAAGATCTACGAGTCTACCGCCGTAACAAGCAAGAGGTCGTCGGATTTTGACCCCGGATCATGTGCGTATAGCATCAGTGCATATGGTAGACTACTATATGAATGTGTTGGGATGTTCATGGTCATCCAAGGACTCCCTGGAGTTAAGATCTACGAGTCTACCGCCGTAACAAGCAAGAGGTCGTCGGATTTTGACCCCGGATCATGTGCGTATAGCATCAGTGCATATGGTAGACTACTGTATGAGTGTGTTGGGATGTTCATGGTCATCCAAGGACTCCCTGGAGTTAAGATCTACGAGTCTACCGCCGTAACAAGCAAGAGGTCGTCGGATTTTGACCTCGGATCATGTGCGTATAGCATCAGTGCATATGGTAGACTACTATATGAATGTGTTGGGATGATCATGGTCATCCAAGGACTCCCTGGAGTTAAGATCTACGAGTCTACCGCCGTAACAAGCAAGAGGTCGTCGGATTTTGACCTCGGATCATGTGCGTATAGCATCAGTGCATATGGTAGACTACTATATGAATGTGTTGGGATGTTCATGGTCATCCAAGGACTCCCTGGAGTTAAGATCTACGAGTCTACCGCCGTAACAAGCAAGAGCTCGTCGGATTTTGACCCCGGATCATGTGCGTATAGCATCAGTGCATATGGTAGACTACTGTATGAGTGTGTTGGGATGTTCATGGTCATCCAAGGACTCCCTGGAGTTAAGATCTACGAGTCTACCGCCGTAACAAGCAAGAGGTCGTCGGATTTTGACCTCGGATCATGTGCGTATAGCATCAGTGCATATGGTAGACTACTATATGAATGTGTTGGGATGTTCATGGTCATCCAAGGACTCCCTGGAGTTAAGATCTACGAGTCTACCGCCGTAACAAGCAAGAGGTCGTTGGATTTTGACCCCGGATCATGTGCGTATAGCATCAGTGCATATGGTAGACTACTATATGAATGTGTTGGGATGTTCATGGTCATCCAAGGACTCCCTGGAGTTAAGATCTACGAGTCTACCGCCGTAACAAGCAAGAGGTCGTCGGATTTTGACCCCGAATCTTGTGTGTATAGCATCAGTGCATATGGTAGACTACTGTATGAATGTGTTGGGATGTTCATGGGCATCCAAGGACTCCCTGGAGTTAAGATCTACGAGTCTACCGCCGTAACAAGCAAGAGGTCGTCGGATTTTGACCTCGGATCATGTGCGTATAGCATCAGTGCATATGGTAGACTACTATATGAATGTGTTGGGATGTCCATGGTCATCCAAGGACTCCCTGGAGTTAAGATCTACGAGTCTACCGCCGTAACAAGCAAGAGGTCGTCGGATTTTGACCCCGGATCATGTGCGTATAGCATCAGTGCATATGGTAGACTACTGTATGAATGTGTTGGGATGTTCATGGTCATCCAAGGACTCCCTGGAGTTAAGATCTACGAGTCTACCGCCGTAACAAGCAAGAGGTCGTCGGATTTTGACCCCGAATCTTGTGTGTATAGCATCAGTGCATATGGTAGACTACTGTATGAATGTGTTGGGATGTTCATGGTCATCCAAGGACTCCCTGGAGTTAAGATCTACGAGTCTACCGCCGTAACAAGCAAGAGGTCGTCGGATTTTGACCCCGGATCATGTGCGTATAGCATCAGTGCATATGGTAGACTACTGTATGAATGTGTTGGGATGATCATGGGCATCCAAGGACTCCCTGGAGTTAAGATCTACGAGTCTACCGCCGTAACAAGCAAGAGGTCGTCGGATTTTGACCTCGGATCATGTGCGTATAGCATCAGTGCACCTCTTGCTTGTTACGGCGGTAGACTCGTAGATCTTAACTCCAGGGAGTCCTTGGATGACCATGAACATCCCAACACATTCATATAGTAGTCTACCATATGCACTGATGCTATACGCACATGATCCGGGGTCAAAATCCAACGACCTCTTGCTTGTTACGGCGGTAGACTCGTAGATCTTAACTCCAGGGAGTCCTTGGATGACCATGAACATCCCAACACATTCATATAGTAGTCTACCATATGCACTGATGCTATACGCACATGATCCGAGGTCAAAATCCGACGACCTCTTGCTTGTTACGGCGGTAGACTCGTAGATCTTAACTCCAGGGAGTCCTTGGATGACCATGAACATCCCAACACACTCATACAGTAGTCTACCATATGCACTGATGCTATACGCACATGATCCGGGGTCAAAATCCAACGACCTCTTGCTTGTTACGGCGGTAGACTCGTAGATCTTAACTCCAGGGAGTCCTTGGATGACCATGAACATCCCAACACATTCATATAGTAGTCTACCATATGCACTGATGCTATACGCACATGATCCGAGGTCAAAATCCGACGACCTTTTGCTTGTTACGGCGGTAGACTCGTAGATCTGAACTCCAGGGAGTCCTTGGATGACCATGAACATCCCAACACACTCATACAGTAGTCTACCATATGCACTGATGCTATACGCACATGATCCGGGGTCAAAATCCGACGACCTCTTGCTTGTTACGGCGGTAGACTCGTAGATCTTAACTCCAGGGAGTCCTTGGATGACCATGAACATCCCAACACATTCATATAGTAGTCTACCATATGCACTGATGCTATACGCACATGATCCGGGGTCAAAATCCAACGACCTCTTGCTTGTTACGGCGGTAGACTCGTAGATCTTAACTCCAGGGAGTCCTTGGATGACCATGAACATCCCAACACATTCATATAGTAGTCTACCATATGCACTGATGCTATACGCACATGATCCGGGGTCAAAATCCGACGACCTCTTGCTTGTTACGGCGGTAGACTCGTAGATCTTAACTCCAGGGAGTCCTTGGATGACCATGAACATCCCAACACACTCATACAGTAGTCTACCATATGCACTGATGCTATACGCACATGATCCGGGGTCAAAATCCGACGACCTCTTGCTTGTTACGGCGGTAGACTCGTAGATCTTAACTCCAGGGAGTCCTTGGATGACCATGAACATCCCAACACATTCATATAGTAGTCTACCATATGCACTGATGCTATACGCACATGATCCGAGGTCAAAATCCGACGACCTCTTGCTTGTTACGGCGGTAGACTCGTAGATCTTAACTCCAGGGAGTCCTTGGATGACCATGAACATCCCAACACACTCATACAGTAGTCTACCATATGCACTGATGCTATACGCACATGATCCGGGGTCAAAATCCGACGACCTCTTGCTTGTTACGGCGGTAGACTCGTAGATCTTAACTCCAGGGAGTCCTTGGATGACCATGAACATCCCAACACATTCATATAGTAGTCCACCATATGCACTGATGCTATACGCACATGATCCGAGGTCAAAATCCGACGACCTTTTGCTTGTTACGGCGGTAGACTCGTAGATCTTAACTCCAGGGAGTCCTTGGATGACCATGAACATCCCAACACATTCATACAGTAGTCTACCATATGCACTGATGCTATACGCACATGATCCGGGGTCAAAATCCGACGACCTCTTGCTTGTTACGGCGGTAGACTCGTAGATCTTAACTCCAGGGAGTCCTTGGATGACCATGAACATCCCAACACATTCATACAGTAGTCTACCATATGCACTGATGCTATACGCACATGATCCGGGGTCAAAATCCGACGACCTCTTGCTTGTTACGGCGGTAGACTCGTAGATCTTAACTCCAGGGAGTCCTTGGATGACCATGAACATCCCAACACATTCATATAGTAGTCCACCATATGCACTGATGCTATACGCACATGATCCGAGGTCAAAATCCGACGACCTTTTGCTTGTTACGGCGGTAGACTCGTAGATCTTAACTCCAGGGAGTCCTTGGATGACCATGAACATCCCAACACATTCATACAGTAGTCTACCATATGCACTGATGCTATACGCACATGATCCGGGGTCAAAATCCGACGACCTCTTGCTTGTTACGGCGGTAGACTCGTAGATCTTAACTCCAGGGAGTCCTTGGATGACCATGAACATCCCAACACATTCATACAGTAGTCTACCATATGCACTGATGCTATACGCACATGATCCGGGGTCAAAATCCGACGACCTCTTGCTTGTTACGGCGGTAGACTCGTAGATCTTAACTCCAGGGAGTCCTTGGATGACCATGAACATCCCAACACATTCATATAGTAGTCCACCATATGCACTGATGCTATACGCACATGATCCGAGGTCAAAATCCGACGACCTTTTGCTTGTTACGGCGGTAGACTCGTAGATCTTAACTCCAGGGAGTCCTTGGATGACCATGAACATCCCAACACATTCATACAGTAGTCTACCATATGCACTGATGCTATACGCACATGATCCGGGGTCAAAATCCGACGACCTCTTGCTTGTTACGGCGGTAGACTCGTAGATCTTAACTCCAGGGAGTCCTTGGATGACCATGAACATCCCAACACATTCATACAGTAGTCTACCATATGCACTGATGCTATACGCACATGATCCGGGGTCAAAATCCGACGACCTCTTGCTTGTTACGGCGGTAGACTCGTAGATCTTAACTCCAGGCAGTCCTTGGATGACCATGGACATCCCGAAGTACCCATAGATCTTTGAGATACATAAAATTTTAGTAAACAAATAAATCAAAAAATATGTTTTTTAAATAAATTAATTTTAAACTTTTAATATTTATTTTTTATAATCGTACAAAAAATGCTAGCTGTGGACCCCCCGAGAACTTGACAACTTTTTTATACATTTGTATTGGTTGTTTCCGTTGTGCTTAAAGGAAATGGCTATGCACCAGGCGCTTCCATATTCTTGTAGATGGCTCATATAATTGGGAGGAGACGCATGGTTTTTTTTAAATTGTTCGATTTTTTATGTTAAAAAATGTACCAATTTTTCATCAGTCCGCGTGGACATAAAATCAAATTCTGTCGATTGCATCGGATTCGGGGATGCCTTTTCTCTCAGGAACGGATGAGATATCGTGAATCCGTTGACACAAGTTTTGTTTTGTCGAGTAGTGTTATCAATGCAGAAAAAATGCATTTCACGCAAATTTAGAAGTTTTTTGGAAAAAAAATTTTTGCCCCCTCATTTTTCAGATCATTTTTTAGGGGGGGGGGGGGAGGGGGGGAAGCGATAAAAACTTTGAAAAATATTTGCAACGGCCTTATATTTAAACAACAACCAAAGTGACAAAAGAGGAATCTTTATAATACGTTGAATTAGAAATAGTAATTGCAGCAAAACCATATACAAATATTTCTAATAAAAAAATGGTTTATAATGCTAGAATTTGATGGCAAACTACCATTTTAGATAAAGGGTCCTGATTTTTCACTAAATCCGCTCATCAACAATTTAAGTGTGATGAAGTGAGATAAAACTTACGAGGAATAACATCATGATCAGCAATCCGAACACTAAGAAGAATATTTAAAAAAAATATTTTTTTAAGCAACTTTTTATCATAATATCATAATATCATAATAAAATTGATCAAATATCACTTAGCTTGCTGGGATTCTTATCTAGTTAGGTAGGGAAAAAATATAGGAATTGGGGGTTTAACGAAACAATACTGGTTAATTTTGAACATCATAGTTTTCAAACAGCTTATGTTAGGTGCAAAACTCTTAGATGAAAATATCAACTGGAGTATTTTTCTAATCTGTCATGAGTTATTATTTCACTAGTGCTGTGAGTAAATTTGAATGTTCATGGGTTTCAGACCCATGATTATATTGCATTCAAGATGATATATAATTTTTTAAGCGGTATTATTGGTATCATTATTTTATCGAATAAAAGTAAGTGAGAGAATGGAAACAACCATTTACATATTGAATCAGTATTTTTATTATAATTTTGACCATTTATCATTCTTCCAATCTCACTGTTCCCTAGCCGCCTTAATACGCTGCTCCCAATTTGGACAAATCAAGTACAAACCCGTGTATGACAAAAATGATTAATTTTCACTGCCAAATTGTCGTCGACAACCCAACCAGCAACAACGTCGTCGACGATCCCGATCTGGTCCGAACCTGCTGCTGCTGCTGCAAGGAGGCAAATTAAAACCGTCATAAATGGTTCGCGTGCAGTGCAGTGAAAACGGTAATGGGCAATACCCTTCCACGGCACTGCTGGCAAATGAAATCGTGTTGCCATACTTAACCGTTGTGGCTAGATTTGGGTTGGACAGCCGAAAGATTTGGTTTGATTTGGACGTCACTTTTGGAGCATCCAAAACTGTGGCGGGGAACTCCCTGACTCTCGAGAGAGGATCGATGAGAAATTCAACGTTGAGTCACAATTTTCGGTCCATTTGTGGATTTTTGGAGAGCTGTGATTCCAAATGTGTGTTTTGGAGCATAACTTCACACCCATGGATTTGAGGCCAAATTTGGCGCGTTGACTGTTGTACTCTCGCACCCCTGGTGCGTAAATCATTCGTTGAGGTTGCGCCCTTTTACGGTGTTGCGTAATTAGTTCTTGTTAACAGCAAGTGCTCAACCTCAGTTTGAGTTTGTTTTGCACTTAAAATGTAATCATATCAGGAGTCTCAATAGTTGAGCAACCAAACATAACCTCGCAGAGCCAATCGAACCTCCATAAATTTCCCTTAGCATTTCACCATTCTTGGAAGGAGGTGTCGAAATTAAGGCCTTCCTTTGCATCTGTCAACACAATCGAAGTCGAAATAGTTTATAAAACCGCAAGTTTAAGATTTATTGTCCAATGCCGTTCGGACCTTCCAAGAAGCCAGGCGCGCTGCAGCCGCAAGCGACCTGTTAAAAATTTGAATATTTAATTGCGAGTTATTTTGTGAACGTTGAGGAAGTCATGTGCGGCGGCGCAGTCACGACGGAAGCCGCGTGCACTGTGGCGGCACCTTAAATAGATCGCGCGGCCAAAAGTGTGCGGGAAAGGGTCGCACGAAATCTTTTGGAAATGTTATCGTAATTAGCGGAATTCGTTATGAGTTTTTTAAAATTTTGGAGGTCCCACTTTGGCACTCTGAACTGAGCAATTCTCTACGAAATCGGTCTTTTTTCTTCAATTTTAATTTTTTCATTTTTTAATCCGACTGAAACTTTTTTGGTGGCTTCGGTATGCCCAAAGAAGCCATTTTGCATCATTAGTTTGTCCATATAATTTTCCATACAAATTTGGCAGCTGTCCATACAAAAATGATATGTGAAAATTCAAAAATCTGTATCTTTTGAAGGAATTTTTTGATCGATTTGGTGTCTTCGGCAAAGTTGTAGGTATGGATATGGACTACATTGGAAAAAAATGATACACGGTAAAAAAAATTTGGTGATTTTTTTATTTAACTTTTTATCACTAAAACTTGATTTGCAAAAAAACACTATTTTTAATTTTTTTTATTTTTTGATATGTTTTAGAGGACATAAAATGCCAACTTTTCAGAAACTTTCAGGTTGTGCAAAAAATCTTTGAACGAGTTATGAATTTTTTAATCAATACTGATTTTTTCAAAAAATCGAAAATTGGTCGCAAAAATTTTTCAACTTCATTTTTCGATGTAAAATCAAATTTGCAATCGAAAAGTACTTTAGTAAAATTTTGATAAAGTGCACCGTTTTCAAGATAAATCCATATTTAGGTGACTTTTTTGAAAATAGTCGCAGTTTTTCATTTTTTTAAATTAGTGCACATGTTTGCACACTTTTGGAAAAAATATTTTTGAAAAGCTGAGAAAATTCTCTATATTTTGCTTCTTCGGACTTTGTTGATACGACCTTTAGTTGCTGAGATATTGCAATGCAAAGGTTTAAAAACAGGAAAATTGATGTTTTCTAAGTCTCACCCAAACAACCCACCATTTTTCAATGTCGATATCTCAGCAACTTATGGTCCGATTTTCAATGTTAATATATGAAACATTTGTGAAATTTTCCGATCTTTTCGAAAAAAATATTTTCAAAAATTTCAAATCAAGACTAACATTTCAAAAGGGCCAAACATTCAATATTACGCCCTTGTAAAATGTTAGTCTTGAATTGAAAATTTTGAAAATATTGTTTTCGAAAAGATCGGAAAATTTTACAAATGTTTCATATATTAACATTGAAAATCGGACCATTATTTGCTGAGATATCGACATTGAAAAATGGTGGGCTGTTTGGGTGAGACTTAAAAAACATCAATTTTCCTGTTTTTAAACCTTTGCATTGCAATATCTCAGCAACTAAAGATCGTATCAACAAAGTCCGAAGAAGCAAAATATAGAGAATTTTCTCAGCTTTTCAAAAATATTTTTTCCAAAAGTGTGCAAACATGTGCACTAATTTAAAAAAATGAAAAACTGCGACTATTTTCAAAAAAGTCACCTAAATATGGATTTATCTTGAAAACGGTGCACTTTATCAAAATTTTACTAAAGTACTTTTCGATTGCAAATTTGATTTTACATCGAAAAATGAAGTTGAAAAATTTTTGCGACCAATTTTCGATTTTTTGAAAAAATCAGTATTGATTAAAAAATTCATAACTCGTTCAAAGATTTTTTGCACAACCTGAAAGTTTCTGAAAAGTTGGCATTTTATGTCCTCTAAAACATATCAAAAAATAAAAAAAATTAAAAATAGTGTTTTTTTGCAAATCAAGTTTTAGTGATAAAAAGTTAAATAAAAAAATCACCAAATTTTTTTTTACCGTGTATCATTTTTTTCCAATGTAGTCCATATCCATACCTACAACTTTGCCGAAGACACCAAATCGATCAAAAAATTCCTTCAAAAGATACAGATTTTTGAATTTTCACATATCATTTTTGTATGGACAGCTGCCAAATTTGTATGGAAAATTATATGGACAAACTAATGATGCAAAATGGCTTCTTTGGGCATACCGAAGCCACCAAAAAAGTTTCAGTCGGATTAAAAAATACAAAAAAAATCGAATGACCGAAATCCTAGAGAACTGCTCAACTGTCAACGGAAATGTTAATGGGGAAGTCGGTGGCAGTTGGGAAACGGACTACCGTTCGACGATGAATCATCGCGGCGTATCGGACCAAAATCTACGATCGACGATCGTCGAGGACAGCCGTGCAATCCGGAATAATTCCTAAAATGTCAAACTGCGGCACAGCTGTGCTGCGAGGCCACTCCCCCACGCTCTCCAATTGGAATATTCATGATGATGTTTTCGACTCTACCTTCACCGGAAAAGACAGATCTATCTCAACGGCACATTTCATCAAATATTTCATAATAAGAACTTCATAGTCAAAACTGCCCCACGCCCACGTCCACGTTCAAATCCTAGTCAATGGAGATCATTTATTGGCGGCACACGAAACTTATGCAAATCATTATTCGCTATTTTATTTCGGTTTAATGTTAATTTAATGATTTCGCGCGAGTTGGTCAGGCGCCGCGATTGTGCAGCCAAAATTGGGCAGCCGTCAATTGGACCGGTGACTGGTCCAAATTGGTCGCGTTTGGGGGAGGGATTGAAACCAGAGTTTAAACCAACACCCGGCGGCGACTCGGAGTAGCTTATGGGTCATTTCAGCGGTAATCAGGCGTCGGATCAGTGTCGTTGGGGCGCGTGACTTATGGAAATCAATCATAATCTGGATCGCTCTTTAGGCAAAAGGAGATCTGATTCGCAGATTTGGTGTTAATGCCACGTTATGGATCGGGTATTTAAAGCGAGATCATGCTGGGCTCGGAGAATGGGACCACGTTTCCGTGTCTTTGACGAATTTGGTAGGATTAGTTGAAAGTTTTTTTTATCTGTTTCTAGATCGCATTATAAGCTGGAATTAATTAAAATTAAAAAATATATATAAATATTGAAATAACAAGCCAAAGTTTCAGCATTTGCATGGAAATAGGGGTTTAAAATGCATTTACACTAGTTCAGTTGTTTTGCAATCATTAATTTTAAAAAAGCTTTGACAAAAACAATTTCTTTTGAAAAAAAACTTAAATATCGAAAATTTTCAAAAATTCAAGATATTTTTAAATCAACTCAAACATGATAAAAGTAGTTCTAAACGCAGGGAAACGCATTCTAAAATGATTTCAGCTGATTATACTTAAATTTCCATTGAAATTTTGATGTTTTTTGAAAAAATATTTTTTTGCTCTCTGATTTTTCGGGCCAATTTTGAAGGGTCAAAAACTTTATGTAAAATTTGTACCAGCCTTATCATAAATATTTAAAAATAAACACATATATTTCACTTTAACTCTGAATTTTCAAACGAAACGAAAGTATCAAAAAATTGTTTATACATTCTACAAGCCTGACTATTAATATGAGCAACTCTCTTCAAAATCAGCCGATTTCGACCATTTTTATTTGTTTTTATTTGACTTAAACTTTGTGAGGGCCTTCCCTATGACCAAATAAGCTATTTCGCGTCATTGGTTCACCCATACAAGTCTCCGTACAATTTTGGCTGCTGTCCATACAAAAATGGTATGTAAATATTCAAACAGCTGTAACTTTTGAGTGAATTTTCTGATCAATTTGGTGTCTTCGGCAAAGTTGTAGGTATTGTTGAGGACTTTTGAGAAAAAAAAAGGTACACGGAAATTTTTTTTTGTAGATTTCTTAATCAACTTTTTTTTTACTAAAACTCAATTTCGCAAAATACATATTTTTTGATCTTCGAGATTTTTTGATATGTTTTAGGGGACAAAAATCCGCAACATTTGAGCCATAGAGAAACATGGTCGAAAAATCTGCCGCCGAGTTATGAATTTTTGAAAAAACAGTGATTTTTGGAAAAAAATCGAAGTTTCATGCAAAAACAAGTTTGGCATTTTTTTAAATGCAAAATTGCAATTGAAAAGTACTGTACAGATTTTTTGAAAAAGGGCTCCGTTTTCAAGATATAGCCACCGAAAGTTTGATTTTAGCGAAATATTTGCAGTTTTTCAATTTTTAAAAATAGTGACCATGAGTGACCATTTCTAAAAAATTTTGTTTGAGAATTTCAGAAAAATTGTTTTAAAATTGTCTAAGAGACATTGAAGATTGGACCTCGGGTTTCTGAGATAGAGCCGCTTTAAGAAAAAGAAACACGAAAATTGAAGTTTTCTTAATCTCACCAAAATGACCCACCATTTTCTAATGACGATGTCTCAGCAACTAATGGTCCGATTATCAATGTTAACACATGAAACATTCGTGAAATTTTCCAATCTTTTCGAAAAAAAATATTTTGAATTTTTTTAAATCAAGACTAACATTTTAAAAGGTCCAAACATTAAATATTACGCCCATTTAAAATGCTAGTCTTGATTTAAAAAAAATCAAAATAGTTTTTTTCGAAAAGATGGGAAAATTTCAAGAATTTTTCATGTCTTAAAATTGAAAATCGAACCATTATTTGCTGAGATATGGACATTAGAAAATGGTGGATTGTTTTGGTGAGATTAAGAAAACTTCAATTTTCGTGTTTCTTTTTCTTAAAGCGGCTCTATCTCAGCAACCCGAGGTCCAATCTTCAATGACGCTTAGACAATTTTATAGCAAATTTTCTGAACTTTTCAAAAAAAATATTTTTAGAAACAGTCACTCATGGTCACTATTTTTAAAAATTGAAAAACTGCAAATATTTCGCTAAAATCAAACTTTCGGTGGCCCCCACAAAGTTTGAACTCACTCAAAAAAAAAAAAAAAAAACAAATAAAATTCATTTCTGGTTTTGTTAGAGAATTGCTCAAATTAAAAAAAAAAAAAAAAGAATTTAGTAAAAACATTTCTAAAATTTTTCTTCTTCGTAACGTTCTGTGTTCCCAATTTTTTTAAAAGCCTTGAAGTGAGCTGAGTAATTTTCTACGATCTTGAAATTTTTTTCGTCATTTTTTGATTTTCATTTTTTGATTTGGTTGAAACATTGTCCATGCATTCCCTTTGTCAAACAATGTCGTTTTCATCATTAGTTTTTCCAAACAAGTCTACTTGAAATTTTAGGGGGCTGGTCATTAATGTGTCCCAAAAAAAGCGATGTGGCAGAATCCTTCGGGCTCACATGATTAAATATATTTTACAAAAATTTATTTGTTTATTTTTTCAACAAAAGACGGTTTTTAAAATTTTTCAAAAATGTTATTTTGCTTGAAAATTGCTGAGCATGAGAGACCACCTATGGTTACCCCTGTAATTTTGCTTATCAATTGATGTAATTAAACAATGCAAAAAGTTTGGAAACATAAAAATGCTGGCAGTTGCTGGAACAGTGATGTAAGTGATAAAACTATGTTTTCAAAGTGAATTTTGAAAACTGGAAAAAAAATATGTTAACAAACTTGCTGCATCTTGGCGCTGAAACAATGATGCCAGATGCACAGATTTGTCTGTGTTTCACAGACATTTGAGCTTCAAATGGTTAAAAACGCAATTTCTGATCGATTTTCACGACTGTGAATTGATACATGTGAAATTTAGAAAAAAAAAAACACAGACATACACAAACTTTTTCACAGATTTTTCAAAAAAACATGTGGCATACCTGCACTGAAGTGAGGAAATCTAATTGTTTAAAATAGCAAAATTGTCTAGTAAGCAGTTGCATTCAAGATGGTTAGGGCTAGTGATTTTTGGCGGTTTCATGGAAGCCGCGTAATCCGTGAAAATCGGCCGTGAAATTTGGGAAATACTATGAAATGCCGCGAAATTTGAAATTTACAATTGATAAATCGCTACTCAGTGCAATTAAGCTTTATTTTTTAGTTCAAACATTTTAAAAGATTTTTCAAACGCATCTCAAAAGCAGTTTACAAATAAATAAGTATTTCATATCAGATTTACAATTATATACTGAAGATTTTTTTCATAGTTATTTGTTGAAAATATTGTAAATTAGAATACTTAACAAAATACAGATGGTTTCTTTATCCCACAAAATTCCAAAAAGATTTTAAAAGAACATTAATCAACATTTCGTTGAAAGAAAAAGCAGATTACACTATATTTATTTTGAAATTTTTGTAAAATTTATTTTAATTAATCAACGATATTAAACAACGATGAACAAATTGCATTTAAATATTTTGAATAGAAATTATGTGTTTTAATTCAATTGATTAGTAAAATAATACATATTGATATCATGTTTGTTAACCATTTTGCAATGCATTATATTTTTTCTTGAATTATCAATAAATGTAAAAAAAAATTATTATTGAAAAGTTCTACTTTTCAGCACTAAAATGTGTTTTTCGGAATTGCAAAAAAATGTTGCATGGAACTCGTTGCAAAACTTAATTTTTTCAGCACTCTTCGTATTTATCCAACTCGGTGAACCTCGTTGGATAAATGTACGACTCGTGCTGAAAAAATCCTCTTTTTTGCAACTTGTTGCATAAACTACTATTTAAGTCAATGCGGGTGATGGTGGTCTGTTTAAGGAGATATGCATTTTGAAAAAAAAAATATGTTTTTGGAAAATATCAAAAATCTGGAGAAACAAATTGTGAAAATCATCTGCCCTTAAAAAGAACCATACATTTTTTTTGATACAATGTATCGTTTTCAAGTTATAGCTACTTTTGGATTAAAGATACGATTTTGTTGAGGTTTCTTGAGATGAAAAAATAATTCTTGAAAAAAGCAAATCGAATATAAATATTTTTGTAAAGCTGAGAAAATTTCCAATTTGTTTCTGAAATACAGCCTTACAAAGAATTGCATTCGATGAAAATTAATTTCTGTAGGTGTAATTTGCAACTGATGATATCTCGGAATCTTGGTCAGATTTTCAATTTTAAAAACAAAAACCTTTTCGAAATTTTCTGAGGTTGGTTTATTAGTTGGATATTTTTTTGACCAATTTTATTTTTAACCTTTATTTTGTTTTTTTTTTTTTCAATAAGAATACAATGTCCATTGAACAATTATGAAAAAACAATGAACCATTTTCATAAGTTATTTAAAAAAATATAAAAATGTTCGAATCCCCCTTCAATAGCCAAGTCATTCATATAAAGAACAATCAGCTTCAAGTCACAATCTCTGCCTTGAAGTGATCAAAACGCCCAATTTATGAATGCATGCTTCGCAGCGGCACTTAATTTCGACCAACACGACTTAAAGTCATAACAGCGAGTTACAAAACAAGCAAAAATATGACCGCAAATAAATTTCACGTGAATGGCCGCGGCGAGGTGCCTCGAGACGGTATCGTTCCGTTGTTTGCCTTCCGCCCCATTCATCGGAAACTAGACACAACAAAGTCGCCAATTTTTTTTTTTGGCACACACATTCAAACATAACTTCCTTCAGCGTTCAAGCCAGTTGTTGTAGTGCTCGTGATTTGCACCACGTTGTAAACAAAACGACGTCCGAAAAAGGGGATTTGGGTCGCCCACCAAGTCACCAAGTCAAGAAATCAACAGGCTAAACATTTTGCGCGAAAGGTTTGGGTTGAAAACAGAAGAGGCTTTTCGAAAAACGTTTGACCATGCAAGAAGGTTTTAAAATGCCTCGTCCATTTTCAGCACGATCAACGGCTGCAGATTCAATGTAGGCGATAAGTTGTTACAAATTGATTCCGGGGATTGATTACGGGCCCGTGGCCCTTTTTATGGCCGGCAACAACAACTGGAAATCGAGTCCGGTGGAGAGCTTGCCACAGGTGGCGATTCTTGTTATCGGTTGCCAGAGCAAGGTGTTGGCTGTCAAGTTTATGACAGTGATTGGTTTGAAACTTGCTGGGATTTAAATACGTTTTATTGGTAAAAAGCCATGCGCCTCCATCATAATGATTTGATATTAATGAGAACGCATGGTACTTCAGAGAAATTTAAAAATATTTTTGTAAACAAAGTTCTTAACAGTACAGCCCACCGAGATCGAGGGTGACAAATGCAGTCTTTAAATCGGTGTAACAACATACTGTCACATGGTGTTATTTGGTCGGAGAGAAGAGTAACAAAAACAAAAAAAAATCAAATGTTTACAGCCGAGAACACAGCTTTAAAGAAAGTGATAATGATCCCTCGCCACGAAGATTGCAATAATTTCGAGTGGATTTATTTTTCAACAAACATAAATAAGCCCTGTCCACACTTTTGTTAACGGCCATCATCACCAAGCGTCGCGGACCCTGGCAAAATGGATCGCATTTCTGTGGCCGCTAGCACCGTAAAGTATACTCTCAAATTCTCAGACGGTTTTTGCCTTCCTCACTGAGGTAAGGCTATAATCCTGCTCTAAAAATGAACTTTTCATTAAAAGCTCAAAGACCCACCTTCATGTATACATATCGACCCAGAATCGAAAACTAAACAAATGTCTGTGTGTGTGTATGTGTGTGTGTATGTGTGTGTGTATGTGTGTGTGTATGTGTGTGTGTATGTATGTATGTGACCAAAATTCTCACTGAGTTTTCTCAGCACTGGCTGAACCAATTTTGACCAAACCAGTTGCATTCGACTTGATTTAGGGTCCCATACATCGCTATTGAATTGTTTGAAGTTTCGATAAGTAGTTCAAAAGTTATGTATAAAAATGTGTATTCACATATATCCGGATCTCATTTGTATGCATGTAAATGATGTCCGGATCCATCATCCAACCCATCGTTGGTTAGGTAATCAAAAGACCTTTCCAACAAGTCCACAACATTGAAGATCTGGCAACCCTGTCTCGAGTTATGACCACTTAAGTGATATTTATGTGCTTTTTTAAAGCCGGATCTCACTTAAATGTATGTAAACGATGTCCGAATCCATCATCCGACCCATTGTTAGTTAGGTAATCAAAAGACCTTTCCAACAAGTCCACAACATTGAAGATCTGGCAACCCTGTCTCGAGTTATGACCACTTAAGTGATATTTATGTGCTTTTTTGAAGCCGGATCTCACTTAAATGTATGTAAACGATGTCCGGATCCTTCATCCGACCCATCGTTGGTTAGGTAATCAAGAGACCTTTCCAACAAGTCCACAACATTGAAGATCTGGCAACCCTGTCTCGAGTTATGACCACTTAAGTGATATTTATGTGCTTTTTTGAAGCCGGATCTCACTTAAATGTATGTAAACGATGTCCGGATCCTTCATCCGACCCATCGTTGGTTAGGTAATCAAGAGACCTTTCCAACAAGTCCACAACATTGAAGATCTGGCAACCCTGTCTCGAGTTATGACCACATAAGTAATATTTATGTGCTTTTTTGAAGCCGGATCTCACTTAAATGTATGTAAACGATATCCGCATCCTTCATCCGACCCATTGTTGGTTAGGTAATCAAGAGACCTTTCCAACAAGTCCACAACATTGAAGATCTGGCAACCCTGTCTCGAGTTATGACCACTTAAGTGATATTTATGTGCTTTTTTGAAGCCGGATCTCACTTAAATGTATGTAAACGATATCCGGATCCTTCATCCGACCCATCGTTGGTTAGGTAATCAAGAGACCTTTCCAACAAGTCCACAACATTGAAGATCTGGCAACCCTGTCTCGAGTTATGACCACATAAGTAATATTTATGTGCTTTTTTGAAGCCGGATCTCACTTAAATGTATGTAAACGATATCCGCATCCTTCATCCGACCCATCGTTGGTTAGGTAATCAAGAGACCTTTCCAACAAGTCCACAACATTGAAGATCTGGCAACCCTGTCTCGAGTTATGACCACTTAAGTGATATTTATGTGCTTTTTTGAAGCCGGATCTCACTTAAATGTATGTAAACGATATCCGCATCCTTCATCCGACCCATCGTTGGTTAGGTAATCAAGAGACCTTTCCAACAAGTCCACGACATTGAAGATCTGGCAACCCTGTCCCGAATTATGACCACTTATGTTATATATGAGTACTTATTTTTCTGGATCTAAAAAAATAGCTGAAATATGTGTCCAATGTTACCCATTGTTGGTAAAAAGTGAGGAAGGCATCAACCACATAGGTGGATTTAGTTAGTTTTTTTTTTCAAAATTGCTACAATTTCATGAAAGTGCAAACTGCAGCTGGCGACAATTAACCGTTACGAAGTGTCACGGAATGACACGGCGCGGATTGAGCTGACTTTGTAAAGTTGGGGCAAGTAACTGTTCTGGGGAATTGTTGAGTGCGGAGAAATTGAACACTCGAGGTAGAAAAGTGATTTTACCATGATTAACTGGGCGCTTTTTTATGCATACCTGTAATGAAAAGAAGAAAATAAGTTGTATTTACATTTTTTTTAATTTTTAAAAAATTAATATATTTGAAGTAATTGCCTGGAATAGTGTATTTATGAAGTCTTTTTTATCAGGTCACTGTAACACATTTAATTAGTTTTTATTGCAAAGGTCAAATGAATATCCATTTCGCTTTAAAATATTTAAGTACCAATTTCTCTCAGTAACGACCCCCGTTGTATGTTCAACAAATTGGCTACTTTGTATTCAAATTGGCGATCCCGTTTACACGTCCAAATTCAGCCTCAATGCCCATCAAGAGTGTTCCCAGAGCTCGAAAAGGACACCTCACCGCGCACAAAAATAAAAAGTATCACCAACTCGTGAGATTCAATCCAGTCCTGTCCCGTCCATCCCCTGGGGGATGGTTTGGTTCTCCCTGGGTTTTCGTTCTCTCAGCAATTATAGCCCTGTCTGCGATTCAAGTTTCCTTCCCGCGGGGACATTTTCGCGCTGACAGTGCGGATTGACACGGTGAGAAAAACTGCGATTCAAAAGGGCATACCAAGGTGGTATCAATTT